>NW_025814823.1:65482500-65947500 GCF_022079265.1 Lynx rufus
TTAATTACCCACCAAGACTTTAAGTTAATTTACACACACACACACTACTGTTTAATATCAAAATGTTTTGAAGCACATTATAGGCAACACGACAAAGGATGTATCATAATTTATCTTCACTTTCCTCTGTTGATGAACATACTGATAACGCTATAATGCATTTTATTTTTCTAATAGATACTATACCTCAAAGAAAATAATAGAAATGTCCCTCCTAGATAATAATTAAAATATGACTATCTTCGGGGCCTGGGTGGCTCAGTCAGTTAAGCATCCGACTTTGGCTCAGGTCATGATCTCACGGTTCACGAGTTAAAGCTCCACTTTGGTCTCCGACAGTGTGGAGCCTGCTTGGGATTCTCTGTCTATCCCTCTCTCTCTGCCCCTCCTCCACTCATACGCATGCTCTCTCTCTCTCCCTCTCTCTCTCAAAATAAATAAACTTAAAAAAATACAAAATATGACTACCTTCAAAGCCATAAAAAATAATAGAGAGAGCTACTGATGATCTACTATGTTTTAAGTTTTTATATGTTTCCATGGATTGTGCCAATGTAATATTAATAATGTTAATAACACCAACAGTTTGAAGCTTTACTATGGTGTCAAATTTCTTTGGGCCAACAGCCCTATGAGGGAGATATTATTAGTCTATTTTGTACAATTAGCAAGAAGCCAGAAGGCATTCCTAGATTTTAGGCAACCTCAATCCAGGGGAGATGGTGATATTGGGATGGTTCATGGGAACAATAATTTTGAACGTGAGGCCTCTGCAAACTTGGCTTGAATTATATTCTCCAGGCTTAATGCTTAGGCCAAAATTAATTCTATGCTAGCCCCTCAGATGCTGGGGCCTGGTGACTAATCCTATCCAGACTCTGATCTCAGCTCTGGGGACAGTAATGTATTTACTCTGGTGAAAAGGTTAAGGAAAGAGGTATAATAGGTATTTAGAAAATATTTCTCATCCTGACACCTTTGAAAAGGTTGCCCTTTTGGACAGAGGACATGTTTTGACACCTGTAAATCTTCTCTCTCAGTATCATTTCTGAAATTTTAGGTATACCTCATCTATTAAGACTTCAAGTTTTTCACCTAGAAAATACTTCATTAGTAATTCATACAAAAAGAAACAAGGCCTTGCTTAAGATAGAATTTCTGTAAATGTAGTGTTAAAATGTAATTTTTTTGACACCTGAGACACAAATTGTGAGAAGCAAAAGATTTTAGCAAACCATTTCCATTAGAAAATGTATCCAGCTAAGAAAATACATACATTTAAATTTATTTTTTGAAGGGAGAAAGAAAGAACAGGTGTAGAGGGCAAGAGGGAGAAAGGATATAAAAATCAAAGAAAGAAAAGAGACAAGAAGAATGGAGATGCTAGCATGTGGGTCTTACAACCCATGTTCAGAGGTTAGAATGTTTTAGGCTGTGAGAATTAAAAGACCATGAAAGCAAGTCAGGCAGAAGTTAGCTAGACGCTCACGATCCTATGGTTTTTGTTTTCCTTGGCACCCAAGAAAAGTAAATTTCCCACTCTTTTTTGCGGTTAGGTTGGTACCAGATTGACCTTCTGGCCTATGTAACAAATGGGAATATTGCCTGGGCCTGCCTCTAAAATCATCCTTGACATTCTCAGCTCATTCTCTTCCACTTCTGCAAGGACCCCAAAGATACGGCTTTAAAAGCAGCCTCGCAAATTGGAAAGAACAGAATGCCGTGGAAGAGAGCTACCAAGGAGATCCATCAGACCTGTGTCTGAATCTAACATGACCAAGAAATACACCCTTATTGTTTTAAGCTTCCAAGATATTGATGTAGTTTGGTATAGTAGCCAACATCAATTATCCTGACCAAAACAGTAGATGAGTAACATGATCAGATTTGCATGTTATGTAAATCCCTCTGACAACGTACGAGGATGGATTTGAGAATATACAAGACTAAAGATGGGATCTCAACTGCACTACTGCCGAGGTGGTACAGGCATGACGGAAAGAGCCGGGATGTACAACTGCAATTGAGGGAAAGTGGGCAAATATTAAAGGAAGGAATGGGTTGATGTCAGGATTACAGGGAGCATCAAGGTCAATGCCCATGCATCTTAGTGAAGAACTTGACCATGAGAGAACGACCTGAGAGACAATACTCAATAAGAAGCAACTCTAGGGGGGTTGGAATGTTCCATTTGAGGTATGATCTTCTCTTTCCCTGTACTTGTCACAGTTGTCATTTATTTCTGTGATCATTTCATTACAGGGTTGTTAAACTATAAAACTTCATAAGGATATGGACCCTACCTATTTTTACTTAACTTCCATCCCAAGAATACCAAGCCATTCTTGACACCAAGCATAGATATGCAACAAACAGTTGTTGCATGAATGAGGGAATGAAATCATGGGTGATGTGACAAACAGACAATTGGACATCTAATGGATAGATGAAAGCCTGAGTGTGGAAGAAGTGGTCCTTAAGAAAAGGAGGAATGAGCTGAGAAGAACATATGGAATAAAGGGGGTGTTTATTCTTTTGTAAGAGAAGACCTGTTCACTAGCTAAGAAGGAAGTGGCTGAAAAAAAGGATGGTAGATGCATAAGAGCG
The DNA here is from genome assembly GCF_022079265.1 of Lynx rufus. Classification (NCBI taxonomy): domain Eukaryota; kingdom Metazoa; phylum Chordata; class Mammalia; order Carnivora; family Felidae; genus Lynx; species Lynx rufus. Next base: position 65,485,108 of record NW_025814823.1, read on the forward strand.
TGAGGAAGACTGCGTAGCCCAGTGTGAGAGAATGGAGCCTGCGGATGGAGTGACGTGGACAGAGAAGGAACACCAACCTTCTTGGCCTAGAGGACAGGAGATAAAGGTGGGTGCGGGGAGGCATAACCTTGTAGATGATGAAATTAACTTTAAAGAGGGTGTATGGACGAGAGTTATACAGGTGGGCTCAAGTCTTAAGGAGAACGGGAAAGGTCTGGAAAAGTCATTGAGAAACAAGACAGGAAGATGGAAAAAACTCAGAGGTCTATAGAGAGTACCAAGGGCAGAGCTGAGGTTTGGGACTGTGAAATTGTGGACCAGGAAAACAGGCAGGCCACATATAGAATTCCTCATTCATTCAGCAAATACTTACCAGCACCTTCCATCGTAAAGCACTGAGCTCCTTGCAGGGACAACAGTATGTTAATGATATTAGTGCTTTGCATTTATTGTGGCTGAGGCACAATCAGTCATTTCAGTAAAAACAAAACGTATTAGTTGGCAGCATGTAGACAAAGTTATTGGCTGTGCAAAATTTTCCCTTTTCAGCCTGTTGTTTTTTTCTAGTGGTACACATAGGCTCCCGGCTTTAACTCTGATGTTAGTGTTTCGTGTGTTCTCTCACTGACTTTCATTACATAAATCACAGTGAGCCTGACAGAGTCTGGAAGCCGGGCTGATGAAATCGGGCAGCGGGAGAGTCTGCCCCCTTCTCCATCCTTCTGTGGCTCCATTTCCCTCCCAAAGCAGAATTTTCTCTTTTCCCACTCCCTTTCCCTCACAGGCTGATCTCCAAGTAAAGAGTCTGATAAATGTGTTAATTTAGCATCACTTTAAAGCTGAGAATTTCTCCTAAAGATGTTGTTAGTGTACTTGCCTATATAGTTGGGGGCGGGGTACGGTTGAAGTCAGTTTTCTGGAGCCATCAAATTAGAACCCAAAAGGCCTTCCAGCTCAATATTAGGCATATATTAGGACAGAGATTGCTGACTGGTAATACTATCTAAGCTAGTTTATTATTTAATTTTTTCCCCAAAATTGAAATTGCACCATGAAGATGTTAAGGAATTGACCAAATTTATTGGCTAGTGAGAAAGACTGTGAATCCATGCCTCATTCACAATTAACTTTTTTTCACTGGACATAGTAACCCAGACAATATGCATTTCCCATTGTATTCTGAAATATTATTGACTTAATTTTATCAAAGTGGTTTGGTTGGTCTCTAAAGGCATAGGGATTTTTTTTCAGAATACCAATGCTGCATACAATTGCAGATAAACTATTATGGGAGTAGTTCACTGATAACCTCATTTTCTATATTATTGAGTGTTGTTTTGAGAATGTTAAGTGAAATTCCATGTTAAGATATGCAATTTGCCAGGAAGCTTTGGGGGAAATTATTGAACTATAGTGGTGATTTTTGCCCTGCCTATCTTATCTACCTGCTCCATTAGTGAATCAACTTGAATGACCAGTGAATTATTCCAGTGAAATAGCAGAATGGTAATAGCAGTCAATTAAACTAATTTCTAAATTCACCTACTTGCTTTTACCAAGGTCACTCAACCAAACAAGAATTCAGAAAAATTAATATTCTGTCTTTTTATTAACTCATCTCCAAGGGCTTGGGAGAAAAGAGTGTTGAACACCAGTCTGGTTTTATCTTATAAATCCTCCTCATCTACTTAACTCAATCCACTGTCAGGCTTATTAAAAAGGTGACAGTCTGGGTAACCCAAACAACGCAGGAAAGAATAGAATACTTAAACAATGGAAACAACTGTATTTGATACTGTGTTTATCTCTTCAGCACTAAATGATGTTTTACACTTTGGGTTTATTCCTTTTGTCATTGGAAGTTACATATCTGTGCACCACCCCTTGACAAAACTGTATCTATATAACCAGTGCTATCTTGTGGGGGATGGAAAAAGGCTTTGGAACACATACCTTCCTTCATTCCCTCTATATTGACATTATATTTAATTATTGAAATAGACACCATTGTAAGTTTAATTTAATTTTAAATCATATTTGCATTTTAAAATATTAATATGTAATTTCTGTTCACATTATTTAGAGTCTGCTTCCTACATATCAGTCATTTGAATCCATTTCAGCGTATGGATTTCAGTGAATCCTCAAGGACTCTGACTTAGGCCAGGTCACCATTGTCATTGGATTTACCACAAATCCTTCTACTTGGACCCTCTCCTCCAATTCATTCATTAAAATTTCCATCATTCATTCAATGAACTCTTTTCAAAAATGTTATTGCCAACTCTATGTCAGGTACTATTGTAAGCACTGAGCTCAGAAAGGTAAGCAGAAAAAAAAAAAATCCCTGTCATCTGGGAGCTTCTAGTGTGATCTTTCTGAATTGCAAATCCAGTTGTATCATTCTCCTCCTTAATATCTTTCAATGACTTCTCACAACACTAATAATTCAAACTTTGTTAACAAGGCTTTAAGGAGTCCTTCAGGAGCTGGGTCCTCGTTATCTCTTTGTTGGAATCTCCCTCCTAGTTAGTTGCCAACAACAAAAGCTGCCGCACGTGAAGTCTGAAGAGGAGTTTATTAAAAGGACATAGAGTATCTCCTAGAATTGTTACTGGATTGGAGAATGAGGTGTGAAGCTCAGTCTTGAGGAGTAATGCCCGAAATCTCACTGCAGAATTGACCTGACGTGGCAAATCCCTGCCATCCCCAAACGGCGCCATATTTTCAATTGTTCTGGTGCCACCTGAGCCTTCATATGACAACCCTGCAGCCACTACTAAGCCCAAGCTGGATGTGTGTGCATAAGAGAGACAGAGAAAGAAAGAGAGAGAAAGGAAGCGCGTTTGAGAGAGAGAGAGAGAGAGAGAATGATTCCTCTCCTTGCCTCTTTCATCACCGGCTTAGGAGTTGAAGTCTGGCACAGACTTATCTGATTAGAGGACTCAAACCTGGGCCTTAGCTAGAAGAAAGACTGGGAATACAAGCATCTACCATGTTCAGTCCCTTTAGGGAAGCTGGTCTTATTTCCTACCAAGTCTCACAAATGGAGGGATTCCCTAAACATGAAAGTGGGCTTCAGATGGTAGACCAACAGATAGATGAACGAAAAATGTTCCACATACCCCTAAAAGCCGATAGATCAATGGAATAGAAGTAAAAGCCTGAAAATGAACCCACATAAATATAGTCAACGGACCTTTGACAAAGGAGCACAGGCAATCCAGTGGGGTGAAAACAGCCTTCTCAATAAATGGTGCTGAGAACTGGACATCCACATACCAAAGAAAATGAATCTAGGCACAAACCTTACGCCTTTCACAAAAATTGGCTCAAACTGGATTATAGACCTCAATGTAAAACACAGAACCATAAAACTCCTACAAGATAACATCAGAAGAAAGCTAGCTGAGTTTGGTTTGGTGATGACTTTTTAGATGCGACACCAAAGTCATGATCCACTATTATCCAAAATATACAAAGAATTGTTAAAACTCAACAATAAGAAAACGAATAACCCAATTTAAAAATAGGCCAAATATCTTGGGGCACCTGTCGGGCTCAGTCTGAGGACTTGAGAGTCTTGTTGTCAGGGTCATGAGTTTGAGCCCCACTTTGGGTGTAGAGATTACATAAATAAATTAACTTAAAACAACAGACCAAAGATCTTAACAGATAGATACCTCCAAAAAAGATATACAAATAAGCATATGAAAGATGCTCCACACTCTGTCATCAGGGAAATGCAAATTAAAATACCAATGATATACCACTCACCTATTGCAATGGACAAAATCCAAGGAAGCCTTGTTGCCTCAGTTGGTAGAGCATGCGACCCTTGACCTCAGAATCTTAAGTTCGAGCCCCATGTTGGGGGTAGAAATTACTTAAAAAAGAAAAGAAAATGGACAAAATCCAGGCCACTGATACAACTAAATGCTGACAAGGGTGCTGAGCAACAGGAACTCTCACTCATTGCTGGTGGGAATGCAACATGGTACAGCCATTGTGGAAGACAGTTTAGAGGTACTGAACAAAACTAAATGTACCCTTACTATACAATCTATTAATCCTATGCCTTTGTATTTACCCAAAGGAGTTGAAAACTTAAGTCCACACAAAAACCTGCACACAGGTGTTTACAGCATTTGTGTTCATAATTGCCCAAACTTGGAAGCAACCAAGAAGTCCTTTAGTAAGTGAATGGACAAATAAACTGTGGCGCATCCAGACAATGGAATATTATCCTTTGCTAAAAAGGAATGAGCTATGAAGCCATGACAGGACATAGAGGAAGCTTAAATGCCTATTATAAGTGAAAGAAGTCAATATAAAAGGCTGCATAGTGTATGATTCCAAGTATATGTAATTCTAGAAAGGGCAAAACTATGGAGACAAAATGATGAGTGGTTGCCAGAGGTTGGTGGGGGTTGGGGGATGAATAGGTAGGGCACAGAGAATTTTTTAGGGCAGTGAAAATACTCTGTATGATACCATACTGATGGGTACATGTCATCATACATTTGTCCAAAACCATAGAATGTACAGCACTATGAGTGAACCATGGTGTAAGCTACGGAATCTGGATGACTATGATATGTTGGTGGAGGTTCCTCATGTGTCATGAATGTACCACTTTGGCGGGGGATGTTAAAAATGGGGGATGGGGCGCCTGGGTGGCGCAGTCGGTTAAGCGTCCAACTTCAGCCAGGTCACGATCTCGCGGTCCGTGAGTTCGAGCCCCGCGTCGGGCTCTGGGCTGATGGCTCAGAGCCTGGAGCCTGTTTCCGATTCTGTGTCTCCCTCTCTCTCTGCCCCTCCCCCGTTCATGCTCTGTCTCTCTCTGTCCCAAAAATAAATAAACGTTGAAAAAAAAAATTTAAAAAAAAATGGGGGAGATTATGCCTGTGTGAGGGCAGGAAATATATGGGAAATTTCTGTACCTTTCCCCTTAATTTTTCTGTGAGCCTAAAACTGCTCTAAAAAAGTTATAATTAAAAAAAAAATCTAAGCTACAGCTACATGGAACATCTTTCAATTCTTTCAACATAATCTCTTATTCACTTCTGGGCCTATTTGTTCTGGGCCTCCTTTCCCTTTGCTCAGATCATTTGTACCTATGTTTGGGAACCTGTTTAACACAGACCTTTTCAGACGTCTCTGACCCTCCCTAGAGCCCCTCTAGATCAGGGGTTCACAAATTACAGTCTTAAGGCCAAATTCAGCCCACTGTCTGTTTTTGTAAATACAGTTTTATTTGAACACAGACACAGTCATTGTTTATACATTGCCTGTGGCTGCTTTCACAGAGTTGAATAGTTACAACAGGGACCACATGGCCTGCAAAGCATTCAATATTGTCTACCTGGCCCTTTACAGAAAAAGTTAGCCAACCTGTTTTAGATACTTCAGCTTTATGCTCCTAAGACATTGTATTGACCTTAACATCACTCCTCTCATGTTTTATGTACCATCCTTACCAGGTGGCAAGCTGCTTGAGAGCAGGACTACGTCTGTCTCACTAACCCTTGAACATCCAATACGTGATAGAGTGCTTAGTGTGTACTTAATATGTACATATACTTAATATGTACATGAATTCAGAAACTAAAGTGTGGGCCAGTTGACTGTTGGTCAACTAACAAGTTGTAAGAGGCACAAAAATGTCACCTGGACTGTAACAGGATGGAGAAACTTCCAGAACTTCTCCCAGAGAGACTAAGTGTCTGGAAGAAATACTTGAACAAGCCACTTGGGCTCAGGCTGAGAAATGGGTTCTCTCCTTGTCTATGTGGGTGACAGTAGGTGGTTCCTAGTTTGCCATTTGAGGAATGTGAGTCCAGTTAGCTGTGGCCTTTGTTTTGCTGAGCACAGTAACTCTGCAAGAACACAGCTAACCCCCTCCCTCCTCCTTCCCCATCCTTCTTTCAGGGAACACTCAGTTTCCACTTAAAATGAGTGTATAGCAAATATTTTCTAAATATTTGGGGGGCTTGAAGGATCTCCAAAATCCTAATCTTCCTCAAAGCACTCAGATCTTTCATGCAGACTATGAATAAGTAAACACAATTTATCATTAATGGAACAAAAAAATATTAGCTATAATAATCTCAGTTCTGTTTCCACAATGATTTGGGTCTTTTTTTTTTTTTTAATTGTGGGTTGAGACCTCATAGTGTACTAGGAAATGGTAATTTTGTTTATAAAATAGAGTGAATAGAATAATAGATTAGGAAGAAGCAAAATGCATTCACAATTATAGTTCAGGACACATTGGTTCACATCATGTTTTTAAATAAACATGTATATGTATGTGCTGAATCAGAATGTATATTTTTCAACAATTTGTTATTATTTTAAAGTAATCTCTACACCTAACATGGGCATCGACCTCACAACCCTGAAAGGGAGAGTGAGGGAGGGGCAGAAAGAGAGATAATCCCAAGCAGGCTCAGAGCTGTCAGCACAGAGCCTGACACGGGACTCGAACTCATGAACCATGAGATCATGCTGTGAGCTGAAGTCACCGCTTAACCAACTGAGCCACCCACGTGCTTTTTGCTTCTTCTTTAATGTTGATAGAAGAGCAGTGTTTACCAAGTTACGGTCACCTGATGTGAGGGACTCTCTCAGTAGTTCCAAAGTGTTGTGCAAGGCTGAAGTGAGGGCAAGGAAAGGTGAGAAAATAAAACCACCCCCCACGCGTTGTAAGACCTACCAGGAGTCGAGGGGCATGTTGGTGGGCTGGCAGCATCAGCATCATCTGGGAGTCCAGCTAATTCAAGAACATTCATTTTAATTAAATTCCTAGATGGTCCATATGTACGTTAAAACAACTACCCACATATGGGGTGGTGAAAACTATTACTGTTCTTCTCACATCTCTCAGATACTTTCATTATTTTTATGCACGCTAGCTACCAGTTTGCTTTTAATCCCAACACTCAGTGTCTGTTCTAACTTTAGGCTGCCAGAACAAACTCTGCCCGTGAGCAAAGAGCACCCAAAGAGATTAAGAATATACCTCCCAGTGGGCAACCCTTAACCAATGTTGGACAGGTGAGAGCAATAAATAGTCTATCATTTCCATCCCTTAATTCTTCATGACATTCTTCCCCTAATAATTCATGAACTATGTTTTCTTCATGGTTCTGTTACAGGATTGAGCCAAAGTTCCTATTGGAATCTTTGCTTCGTGTCATGGCCTCCTTCCCTTAATTTTGTTCGTGTTCCCATCCTGTTTCCCTGGGAATGCATTCTAATAAATCACTTTCACCTGGATCCTGTCACAGGGTCTGTTGCTGCAGAACCCAATTAAGATATAAGGCAAAGTAGAGTTAATAAGCCACAGTCTAATAAATAACTCTCCCATATTTTTGCTCTATCCTGGTATTTACCAAGTGTAGTATATGTAAAATGTACTGGTTGCATATCGGCATCAGAAGCAGTAGAAGTGATTTTTTAAAAGTTGCTGACAAGAATTTCTGCTTCCAACCAGGATGGAATAACAAAGACCAAATTCACCCTCTCACTTGAAGCAAGTAGGAAAAAAAACCGTCTTCGATATATGAAATAACGATTTTCAAGCTAGTTTAAAATCAGGTAGCAAGGAAGAGTCATCTCTGAGAGACAAGAAAGAGTTAAGTCCTGTGATTGCCCCAGCTTGCTGGCTTTGGGGAGTTTCTAGGCTACAGTGCAAGGAGAGGCAACCTACACAGAGCTTCGTGGACTCCCTGATTGGAGGAACAGAGGCTGTGAGAAGGTCAAGGCACCTGGAACTGGTGGGAAGAAGCCAAGGGGAGAGAGGTACACAGAGAGGAAAATTATACCACATGGAAATATGGATCTACACGAAGAATTAAGTGGACTGGACTTGGTGACTGCGTGGGTAAACAGTAAAGGGTTTTTTCTTGTTATTAAAAAAGTTGATTACAAAAATGCAGTGAATTTTACTACACATGGAGCTATAAGTGCATATATATATATATATATATATATATCAGGCATTTTGCTATTTAATTTAAATATTAAATCCCATTAATTTTCAGTGACTATTTTATATATTTTTTTTGGAACTTGACCTCTACTGAGAATGACATTCTGTAATACCATTCTGATTTTTGTAATTCTGACCATCGCCCATATTCCCGTAAGAAGAGTACAGCTTACTTTCTGTTTCCGTACTACAACGGATTACTATTGTATCACAAACTTAATAGTCTATCCAATAAGAAAGAATTATCAAAAGTACTCCAAACCATTGGCTTATAAATCTTTGATATGATGAATGACTGCTAACTTTCTTTTACACTTTTAAGATATATGAACTAATTTTTACCAAGAAATCTGCAGCTGGAATGCTTTTCTTCTTAGTGTCTATAAATATTTAGAAAGTTCAATTATCATGCTTAAAATTGCCAGAGCTGGATTATGCTTAACCATTTAAAATATTGATTTGCTTAGATGTTCTTAGATAAAACTTTATCATTACAAGTTGAATTTAATGTTATTCCATAATGGACTTTTAACACTAAGTAATAAATGAGGCTCTATGTAGATAAGTAGTTTTCTTGGTCTCTCTATCTTAACTGAAAGAATTCATTACTAGGGGAATTTTTGCCCCTAACTGCTCCAAAACTCATAGGAAACATTCATTTTTGAGCAACCAGATAGGTACATAACATAAAACTAATGTAACACAATGAAAGTACTCTCAGACCTTTCCAAGAATTATTGCAAATGAAAATAGTATAATGTTCAAATAAAATGTTTAAAATGTAAAATACTGCACACCTATAGGAATTTATAGACAATCATTCATTAATTATATAAGTGAGATATATTATAGTACAAAGTTGTTACATCGTAAATATGATGTTTTTCCAGTTTTGTCCATATATTCTATAATTTTGGAAGGTTTTTTAAGAGAGAAAAAATTAACTTAAAAAATGAATTCACTTACCTTTCTCTCAGAAAACAGCTTATTTGCATGTTGAATGTACAAATACCACTAAGGAACCATTCAATTACCAGGGGAATATGAAAACAAAAACATCAAAATTTCTTTTAGTCACTTTGGTAAGATAATCTCTACCTGTAATAAAAAATAAAGTTCAAGAGAACTAACAAGTATAGGGAAATAAAATTTTATCAGAAATATAGAAATGGGGGCGACTGTGTGGCTCAGTCGGTTAAGCATCTGGCTTCAGCTCAGGTCATGATCTCGCTGCTCGTGAGTTCGCGCCCCATATTAGGCTCTGTACTGACAGCTCAGAGCCTAGAGCCTGCTTCAGATCCTGTGTCTCCCTCTCTCTCTGCCCCTCTCCCGCTCATGCTCTCTCTCTCTCAAAAATAAAGTAATAATAAAATGTTAAAAAATTAAAAAAAAATAAATGTAGAAATTTAGGTCTCTGCACATTTCTGAGGAATTAAAAATAATCAGTGTGAAGTATTTGTTAATAAAGTGAGTTTAGAGGGTTAAAAATTAAAATGCCAATTTGAACCATTTCAGGACACAAAGGTAGAAAGGAAATTGCTATTTTAATTATCATATAATTATTTTTCAGACTTTAAAAATATGTCATTAAAATTAATTGATATATTAAAGTCAGATTTCAAGAGTGAGAAAATTTGATTTTGCACTTGGAGAATTATGTTTCTATAGTATTACAATTTCTATAATAAAAAAGATATCACCTTTACACACTCTCCATAATGTTGGTGAGACAATGGTTGAAATATTTTCAGGTGTTTAACATTCCAGTTGATGGTTTTTGCATGAATCCTGATTAACAAAATTGATGAGTTGTAACTTCTACTACATGGTGTCAACCCACTAATAAAAGGTGAGAGGTGCTATAAAATGTAGTCATTCTCTCATCCTCTTACATATTTTTCTTTACCAAATTGTTTATCAGGCCCTGCTATATATAATATATATGTTAGTACCTATCATACCTGCTATAAAACAGGTATTTTTTTAGACCCTGTGAATACATAATTTGTCCTCCTAAGACACTCACAGGTTAGTGGAGAGGAATAGAGAAACTATTATGAAATGCCTAAGTGGGAAGAAAGTACAGAGGAAGCTGATAATGTGTAATTTTTTAACATTTATAATCATTACTCTTATGCAAGTATAAAATGAATAGACATAAAAGATTTTATTTAGTTCATTAATTAATAAGTGCCTATAAGATGGTAAAGCTTGTGTGAATGAGAATCTGAAGAACAGATGGGTGCAGAGGTAGATGTTGATGTAGATACAGTTATGCAGACACATTCAAGAATGTTGGAGGGTGCCTGGCTGGCTGGTCAGTTGAGCGTCCAACTCTTGATTTTGGCTCAAGTCATGATCTCATGGTTCAGGCTCTGCACTGACAGCGTAGAGGCTGCTTGGGATTTTCTCTCTCCCTCTCTTTCTCTCTGCTCCTCCCCTTTCTTTCTCTCTCATTCAAAATAAATAAATAAGCATAAAAAAATAATGTCGGAATGACTGCTTACAGGCGCAAAACTGAGGAAATAACACATAACCTTTGGAATGTATTTCTCCATAGGGCAGGTATCAGTTGTATCTCTCCAGGAAAAAACTCATTTACATTTAGGTGAACAAAAATGGCTTTTATTGCAATCAGTTTCCTATGATTTACAAAGTTAAAAAAACAGCCTAGGTAAAGGTAATCGAAGGCACAAACCCAATTCCGAAAGCACAGTGTCACCTAGACAACCAACCAAAAGAGAGTGCTTTTAGTAGACATTACAGTCTAATTTATTCAAACCCTCCAGAAATAGGGAAACATTACGCAGTCACATCCTGAAAGGTCAAGGCCTTTCTCAATTAGAGGGCACACAGACAAAGAGATTGACACCTAGAGAGCATACAGTTTCAGTTTTATAATCTTAGGCAAGGGTCAAAAGTAACACAGAAACACAAGAACTCATGACTCACTGATTCAGATTTTTAAGAGTTGTTCTCATTATCAGTCAACAGAAAATTCTTTGTTTTAAAATTTTATTTGTTTAAATTCAAGTTAGTTAACATACAGTGTAGTATTGGTTTCAGTAGAACCTAGTGATGCATCAATTACATACAACACCCAGAGCTCATCCCAACAAGCACCCTCCTTAATGCCCATCACCCATTTAGCCCATCACCCCACCTATCTCCTCTCCAGCAGTCCTCAGTTTGTTCTCTGTGTTTAAGAGTTTCTTATGGTTTGCCTCTCTCTCTGTTTTTATCATATTTTTCCTTCCCTTCTTCTTTGTTCATCTGTTTTGTTTCTTAAATTCCATACATGAGTAAAATCATATGGTATTTGTCTTTCTCTGACCCATTTCACTTAGCACAATACACCCCAGTTCCATCCATATTGTTGCAAATGGCAAGATTTCATTCTTTTGCATCACTGAGTAGTATTCCATTGTATATGTATACCACACCTTTATCCATTCATCAGTTGGTGGACATTGGGCTCTTTCCATAATTTGGCTATTGTTGATAGCACTGTTATTAACATTGGGGTGCATATGCACCTTCGAATCAGCATTTTTGTATCCTTTGGATAAATACCTAGTAGAGCAATTGCTGGGTCATAGGGTAGTTCTATTTTTTTAATTTTCTCAGGAACTTCCATACTGTTTTCCAGAGTGGCTGTACCAGTTTACATTCCCACCAATGGTGCAAAAGTGTTTCCCTTTCTCTGCATTCTTGCCAACATCTATTGTTTCCTGAGTTGTTCATTTTAGCCATTCTGGCAGGTGTGAGGCAGTATCTCATTGTGGTTTTGATTTGTATTTCTCTGATGATAAATGATGTTGAGCATTTTTTCATGTGTCTGTTAGCCATCTGAATGTCTTCTTTGGAAAAGTGTCTATTCATGTCTTCTGCCCATTTCTTCACTGGATTATTTGTTTTATGGGTGTTGAGTTTGATAAGTTTTTTATAGATTTTGGATAATAACCCTTTATCTGATATGTCATTTGTAAATATCTTCTCCCAGTTTATTGGTTGCCTTTTAGTTTTGTTCATTGTTTTCTTTGCAGTGCAGAAGCTTTTTATCTTGATGTGGTCCCAATAATTCATTATTGCTTTTATTTCCTTTGCCTCCAGAGACTTGTAAGAAGTTGCTGTGGCTGAGGTCAAAGAGATTGCTGCCTGTTTTCTCCTCTAGGATTTTGATGGTTTCCTGTCTCACATTTAGGCCTTGAATCCATTTTGAATTTATTTTTGGGTATGGTGCAAGAAAGTGGTCCAGCTTCATTCTTCTGCATGTTGCTGTCCAGTTTTCCCAGCATGATTTGCTGAAGAGACTGTCTTTTTTTCATTGGATACTCTTTCCTGCTTTGTCGAAGATAGTTAGCCATACATTTGTGGGTCCTCTTGTGGTTCTCTATTCTGTTTCGTAGATCTATGTATCCGTTTTTGTGCCAGAACCATACTGTCTTGATGATTAGACCTTTGTAATACAGCTTGAAGTCCAGAATTGTGATGCCTTCAGCTTTGGTTTTCTTTTTCAACATTACTTTGGCTATTGGGGGTCGTTTGTGGTTCCACACAAATTTTAGGATTGTTTATTCTAGCTTGGTGAAAAATGCTGGTGTTATTTGATGGGGATTGCACTGTGTGTGTAGATTGCTTTGGGTAGTATAGACATTGTAATAATATTTGTTCTTCCAATCTATGAGCATGGAATGTTTTTCCATTTATTTGAGTCTTCTTCAATTTCTTTCATAAGCTTTCTATAGTTTTCAATGTATAGATACTTCATCTCTTTGGTTAGGTTTATTCCCAGGTATGTTACAGTTTTTGATGCAATTGTAAGTGGGATCAATTCCTTGATTTGCTGTTCTGCTGCTTTGTTGTTGGTGTATAGAAATGCAACCAATTCCTGTACACTGAGTATATATCTTGTGACTTTAGTGAATTCACATATCAGTTCTAGTAGTTTTCTGGAGGAGTCTTTCAGGTTTTCCATGTAGAGTATTGTGTCATCTGTGAAGAGTGAAAGTTTGACTACTTCTTTGCCAATTCCTACACCTTTCATTTCTTTTTTTCAACAGAAAATAGACAATAAATACACCATATTCCCTGTCATTTCTCATTCATTACAAAATATATTTCTATCATCCATTTGACAGAGATTGTCAAAAAGTCCCACTATAAAATCAATTTTCTAATCACTGTTGTCACCAATATGGAATAAATTATCATACTGTACAACACCCTCCCCTGCCCTACTTACACACATCCCCACACATGCATACAAAGAATTGGTAGAAGGGGGAAATCTAGGGAAAGAGAGTCAGCAACATTTAAATTTTGTTGCCATTTGGAATTTCCCACAAGCTACATTTTTACAAAAACCTGGCTCTTTCAGATGAACCCATCATGTATGTCTGTGGGACCTCCCAAATTGTTCAAATATAATTAAAAATGATGTAAATCCAAGACTCTTACACTGATGTAAGACATTTTATTTAGTTTATTAATGAGTGAACCAGTAAGATTTTAAAACTTGTTCAAAGGAAAATTCAGATATTATATATAACATCAATAATGCTGAAATGAATTTCCCAATAAACTGAAAATGGCTTAATTATCCTGTTGGACAATAAAATATAACTTTTCAAATCATCTTTTCTTCAAGACAGAAACTAATTGTATCTCTACTGATGGAGCAAGATTTATTTGTATTTCTATGGACAGTAATTTTTTGCATTACTATAAGTTTTCTACAACAAACACAGTTGTAAAATAACCTAGTCAGGCACTTGGAGTTGCCATACAATGAGAGATCTCCAAAGGGCCAGCTAGAAAATGCCAGCTTTCCATTAAAAGGCTACCCAGAAATCTTTTGTGGCTGATTTTCAAGTTTTTCAATTTTCCTAACAGAGACCAAAAGAGGAGGTAAGATACTGAAAACAAGGAAAAATCCGGGAAAACGAGGTAAAAGATAGGTGATGAGAATACATTAAAACACAAGGAAAAGATGGCAGAAAGGTAGAGTTGAATAAGACAGTGTCACAAAAGAGTACCAGGTATTCAGGGAATATTGAAAGTCCAGTCTAGTTCAAGGAAAATAACACTGGAGAGTTGCACTTAAACCAGGTCTTTTCGTGCTGCTCTTTTAAAGTAGTGAATAACTTTACAGTTTTTGGATTTTCTCCATCAGAGATGACTCTGTTGCTATGAAGAGTGACGTAAAGAGATTTGAATGAAGGATATTATATATGGTAAAAAAATGGTGAAGTTCTGGAATGAGGCAGTGTTGGTAGGGATAGAGAAAAGTCAATACAAGAGTAATTCTAGAAATAGGATCTGAGAATCTTTAGAATGAGTAGAGTAAGTCATTTTTACCCTTACGCTGACCGAGTTGAGATAACTTTTTAAATCTTAGATTATTGCCCTAGCCCACAGCAAACATACAGGCAGATTTGAATTTAATGGGTCAAATCTTAGTATCAGTGTAAGCACCTGATGACTGTGTTGGATTTAAATGCAGACGTGAGAAGCTGTCATTAGATACTTTCTAAAGGTAGCTCCTCATAGCCTGGGGTAGTTTAGACACAATTTTCATAGTCACAAAGCAGATTTTTTTAAAACTCAGAATATGTTTATTCAAATTTTAAAAGTAGCACAAGACAAATTAATAAATTTTGGAATTGAATCAATACACTTTTAGTTCATAATAAAAAAGAAAAATATGACTATCTTTCATGAATAGATACCAAGATTATGAATTTAGTACTATTTTTTTTTCCATCATCTTTGTTTTAGAGATTTAGGCTCTTTTTACTTTTTTCTGCTGGAAGTTTGAGATGCATATTAGACACTTAACAATTTATGATGGTTACTTTGATAACAATGACTTATTGTATAATGTACGCCCATCTATTTTTTTAATTTGCTATAAATATATAAGCTTATATATCAATGCTTAAAAAAATAACAGGCAACTAGCACAAACTATATGTGGTTTTTTTTTTTTCCCCAGCAGGTGGAGAATTATGTTCTGACAGAAGTGACATTTCTCTGCCTCCCCCAGAATATTTTTAACTGAGAACTCATGGGGGAGATTGTGGTAATAAAAATACAACCTAGCAATGAATTTATTATAGTAGATTTTTTATTATAAAGATGTTAAGTCAGGAGAAATAGTTTATGAGACTGCTGATTCTTAAAATATGAACCACTTTCCCCTCCCCAATTTTAGCAAAGTCTGATAAAAAAGACAACAAGAACATGTTGAAAATGTAGAGCTATAGCTGCTCTTTATTTCTTAGATCTTCAATCATGAATTTAGAATATGGTTTTGAAATGTAGAGCACATTTCATTAAAATGGTTTTTATCATTGAAATCTCCCATCCCAAAGATTCTCTCTCCTGTTCTTTATGATAAGAAAATGAATCTCCATTTTGGCAATTGGTAGAGAGATGTGTTAATCAGTTTGCTCTGTCTTAATAGATAAGCTGATTTTACATTAGAAAAGAAATTTTATAGGATTATTTAACTTGCAATCTAGATCAGGGAGGACAAACATGTAGCGTGAATTCCACCACTCACCTCCCCCTGTCTCATGACAGACTTTCCTAATCTAGCAGGTACCTTTTTTTCTCTAAGGCTAGAAGTGACCTCAGAGCCATCCTCAAATCACTTGGAGTTAGCACATAATAGAAAAGTAATTGCTAGCCATTAGTTAACACTCTACGAGGGGTCAAGTAATTTTTTTAAAGAATTTTTTTTTAATGTTTATTTATTTTTGAGCGAGAGAGAGTACGAGTACGAGCAGGGGAGGGGCAGAGAGTGAGGGAGACAGAGAAGATCTGAAGCTGTTTCCACACTGACAGCAGAAAGCCCGATGTGGGGCTTGAACTTTCACAAACCCTGAAATCATGACCTGAGCCCAAGTCAGATGCTCAACCTACTGAGCCACTCACGAACCCCAGGAATCAAATAATTTAAAAATGAATACTTTACTTCAAATACTATTAATCACCACTATCATACAGTTCATTATTTCAGTGATGTTCCTATACCACTGGGTATAAATATAAATGGTAGCCAAAACAACTATAATGAGAAATAACAGTTAATATATAGCCATTATAATAACAGGATTCAATCATACATGTTCCTTGCTACCAATACTTCCCAGAATTTACTGAAGATCTGGATAATTTCCAAATATTTATAATGGAGACGTAATAGATTGATACATTTCTACAGTTTTTAGTTCTTGTGTAATGAGCTCAAAATGCAGAATTTCCAGGGGTACAGAATATATTTACCATGAAAACTAAATAAGAGCCAGAAATCAAAACACTTGATACATTACATATATGTAAATATATTTGTATTATTTATGTTCATGAACACATAAATTTAGCACAGCCGATAGCACAGACCAGCTATCCAGATCCTCAGACTTCTACAATGACTTTAAACATGAAAATAGTCAGAATAGTCAAAAGATAACGTTTTCTAGACGCAAGATGCCCTTCTCGACACTGAAAACTTGAATTGTGATTCTTGCAATGTGGTGTAGTGGTAAGAACAATTCCAATTTTGAATTCTGTTTTTTTCATAGGGTTTTATTTGGTTGAAATCATACACAACAATGGCAGAAAAACACGAGGGACTCAATAAATGTTATGTGCCATCCCTCCCTCTTTCTGTGAAAACTAGACCATAAGCTCTTGGAGAGCAAGAGGTGTACCTTTATTTATGTTTAAAACCTCATATAAGACAGTGCCAGGCTTGATAATAGGTCTTGGGGAGGAATAAACTATTGATTGGTTTAGCTACTGGAAGGATAATAGCATCCTGATTGGCTGCAATATCTTTGTGTTAGTTTGATGCTACTGGTAGAGCTAGTGTGAGGATTTAAATTGGTTTGAATAGAGGATCAGCATTTCTTTTCCTATATAGTGCACCTGTAAGTCTCTGGACATGTGCACATCCTTACCATTTTCTGGCTAACTTATTGTATTCCTTGAGTATGAATTCTAATAGCACACGTTAACTCATTTGCAAAATTGACTCTCCTCCTGACCCTTAACGCTCTTCTGAAAATCTAAGATAAGTTTTCTTATTCTAATTTAAATTTCATTTTCTTGAAAGGTTATGATCATTTGACTGCTTTTGAATCAGAATTAATATCATATGTTCAAGTATTGAAAACTGATGATTTTAGGATCTTTTGCAAGGTAATAGTCAAGAGATTACTGTTTATTCTGCTGTTTGTAGCCAGTTAAAATACTAAACTCCATCACGAAGAAATTAAAATTTTCTCCAAAATGTATTGGAAAATATTCAATAGGTTCAAAATGACCTTAGGCTTGTAGGGCTTGAGGGTACATGAAGATGGTGAATGTCAGAACGGCTAAATCCACTAAGTTGATCATTTTATTCATTCTCAGATTCTTTAGATTCTCAAGTCCTAATTGAGTGCCAGTTACAGGGAAGACCTTTTTCTAGGGTTTGGAATAATCAAATTTAACAAACAAAACCCAAAATTCTGGATATTCTGAGCCACTACTCTTTCAATTAGTGTATCAAAGTCACCATTCTAAGTGTAGTCAGACCCCTGCTTTGGTTGCTCTTAGGAAAGTTATATAAAGAGGCCAGTTGTCGATCCATAAGACATAAATCATAATGTGGCCCATAGTTACATTAAAATATGTTACACTAATTAATGGAGTTGAAGTGGTATTCCTTAAAGAAATAATAGTAAAACATACCTTTGTAAGTATGCCTGAGATTGAAAGTTTTGAAGGCATGATCTCTGTATTTGTTTGTTCTTCTTGAGGCCTTCTACTATACCACCTCTTCTTATCCAATTATCAAGAAAAAAAAAAATTAAACTTGAAAGGACCTCAACTCAATAGGGCCCTATATGTGATATGTATATTTGATAAATGTTTTTATGAATAAATGGGCTGTATAAATAGTCTATTTAGAGAAATCAGAGTTGTCACAAGTTGTGGAGTTGATGTGAAAAGCTGAGAAAGATTACCATCACATTCCCAGTACCTGAAGCCAATGTACACGTGGAAGTCCATCCACAGACAGGAATGCCCTAAATTTGGACAAGCAGAGTTCTCCCTTGTCCCTCTTTCACAGTTCAGGGCCCCCTGGGCTTTGAAATATCTTTTGTCAAAATTGTTTCTCTCCAGTTGCTGGGATAACCAGGCCTGGTATGTCATTTTGGATCGGGGGGCAGTGCCCCAAGCCTACACCTAGACACACATAGGCCATGTCCTCATTTGTCGTATTTGAGATACTTTCCAAACTCACACTAACACTCTCTTGCTTGTTCATGCGTGTCCATATGCATGTATACATGTACACACACTCACGCACACACACGCACGCTTGCATGTGTGCACGGAGTTAACCGGATGCCTCAAGTTGTTCGATGGCTTGAACCTATAGAATCACTCTGAGGCCCTGCCTTGGTTGATTAAGGTTTACAGAACAGTCCCTGCCTTTCCCCTTTTGGAAGCACTAAGAGCCTCCTGAGTGTGCCTGCAGTCAGTGATTCACGTACAACTCAAGGAGTCTAAGTTCTGAAGGAAAAACAAGGTCTCTTGTGGAAGCCATACGCAATAAATTAGAATGAATGCAACACATATGAAGCAAGAGTCATTTTCTCGCTCCATTCTAATAAAAATGCTGGGTGAGGGAGAAGACAGAAGGCTGGAAGCTAATAGAATGTAGTTTCCCTGTGTGCTCTGTGTGGGCTGAACCTTGATAGGATCAGGGTCTCCAGAGGGTGGAGATGTGCATTTGCACTCTCCTACCTGGAGACACTGTAGTCTGTATTGTCTCTAATGTCCCTTGAACTGCAATGGAAAGGGAGCAGTGAAATCAATACAGAAAGGATGCCATGTGAACTGAGATATCTACTGGAGGTGCAGGAGGGCAGCCCACAGAGGGCAGAGGTAAGTTGAGGCAAAGAAAGCTACCACTACTGGCAGTTCACACACACTTGTGGAGGTGCAGGATTCTAGGTGAGAACTCAGGGACTGGAAGGAGATCTGTTAATCTCAGATAATGCTGTCCCAGAAAATAACCATGACCGACAATCAGGTGATTTGTTTTCACCAATGCCCAAATGTCTCACCATCTCCACACGGACCAAATGAACCCTCCCCGGGGAGGGAGGTATGTCTGAGAAAATTCTTAGGTGACTACATGTACATTGACTTGGCAAGGTTAAATTTCCTGCTACTGAGTAGAAGAGAGACTTAAGATCGAAATTAAGTTCCATTATAGGAAACCAAAGGAAGTTCCATTCCTCACACCTGAGTTTGTGTCCTGTGAAAATTCATAACCATTACACAAATATGAAACTTTCCATTTGAGTTGCTACCAGTTGCAATGAACAATAATTTTTCATGATGGTTAACTCATTCTTTGAATCAACTTGAACAGGAACACGCTTTAGCCCAAAACACAGAAAGAAAAAAAAAAAATCTTCTTGCCAAAGTCCAAAGGCTTCTTATAATGACTATTTCAATTCAGGGCTGTGATGCCCCATATTTCTGTTGAATGGTGAAGTATGTGTGATTCATTAAGCTCTCATTCATTATGAAAATAGACTAGCAAATTATATTCTTTGTAAGTGAAATCATTATGGAAGTAATTTACAAAATACATTAAGCCCTTTCATGATCTTCCTAAAGGAAAAGCCCAGTAGTTTTAAACACATTCCAAGGTCATTATCATTTTGAAATCTTAGATCTCACTTTTCATCAGTTATTTTGTGAACTATCTCTTGCACAAATATCTAAATTTAGTTACACTTTGCACAGCACAAAATTACTTTTTATGTGCGCTCAGGAGATTCATGATTCAACTATGTTTTTGTGAAGTTTAAAGTAAAGACGAAATTCTACTTCCTTAAATGCCGTGTTCAAATGTTCTTTTCTTTTCCTCTCACATTTGTGTAAGCCAGCCTTGCCCCTTAGAGACCGTAACATGATCCTCCATCTCCTCAAGTTTTGTATTAAATCATCATTTTAAAGTTGTAAAAGCAACATATAAACCAGGCAGCATGCTCCAAGTTTAAAATAAGGTTGTTTGACCCTCCGTGGAGTTTTAAAATCAGTTATCTACTTAAATTAAGGTAGAAGTCAGACCAGAGGTAGCATCCTATGCTGTGCACACTCACAATACTGTTCATTACCACGAACATGCCGGTACATGTCTGTTTCCCAGGAAAAATAGAGCCCTATTCATTATTCATAGAGGTCCTCTTGTACAGTAAAGACATTCATTCCGTAATGGCTCTATGACTAGGGTGTTGTGAAGCCCAAAGATGTTATTTTTGGAAGATAGTTTACCAATTAAAAGCAAACAGCACCGGATTGCTTAGTAATGTCCTCGACATTGATTGGCTATGATTGCAAATGAACATCAGGAGAAAACTGAAGGCACAGTGCCCACTGCTGCTCTGCTTGCCTCGGACACCTCCCTGGAAACAGATCGTTAGCGGATGGAACTTCCAACTTCCAAGCTCAGACTTTTTCTTTTCTCCAAGTAACTTAAAAAAGACACTAGGTTTACTCCATCACATTTAATTCTTTCCCCCTGAAATGTAATAAAATGTGTGAAGTTAATATAGAGCCAAGTGTTAGAAATGATTCCTTAGAAGTGAATTCAGACTCTAAAGACAAACAGCGGCATATTCTTCAAGTAAAAAAGAAAATGACGATATTTTATATGAAATTAAATCTATTGTACTTTTTTTTGTAGCTGATAAAGAATGGGGGATGTTAGCCGTAAATATTTTATGGAATTCAGTGGAGTTAAGTTTGTTTAGATTTTGAGTTACCAACAAACGACATACATCAAGATCAATGCTGTTTTCTTAACCACAGGTCTAAAAATTATTGCTAGTTTGTATTTGCTATGCAGGCTGTAAACCTAAAGGTTTCTTATTCTTTTCCTTAGTGTTTACTGATCTTTTAAAATGTGACACACTTTGGGTGTAGTGTTGTCATAGACCGCTTAGGAAACTTTGCTCTCCATGGGAGGTGAGGGCACATTTGTGAGTACTTGTAGGAGAAGAAACAAAAAAACCCACTTATGCATAAAACTCAGTGAAAATATTAGCATTGATAGAAAATATGTTACAGGATTTGCCTGGTCACATTGAGAAGTTGTTTTCCAGGCTTAGTGTGAAGCACATTTTATTGCTAAATTCTAGTTATTATTCATAGTAATGGCTAAGTGGAGGAAGAAAATTTTCTTTGGACCTCTGTGTCCATGTATATTCATTCTAACCATGAAGGTGAATGGTAGAATTTGAAAAGCTATATAAGTATGAGTTATTATTGAAAACATTATCCTTGTAACTTGCCTAAGAGATGATATTCACTATTTCATGGAATCAGTATTTTTGTTTTTTGGAGTCAGTCTGTCTTCTTCATAACATGATCATAATCTTTGTCAAAGGGGAAAGTAAAATTTATCAGTGAATTTTAAAATTCATGGTATGTTATTGGTATGTTACTATTTACCTGGTCCCATTAGGACTATTTACTTGGTTCCATTAGGAGTGTGAGTTTTTCTTTGTAGAGTTATAATTTAGTACAACCTGGCTGCTTTCTCCTACCTTCTCTTTCTTAAGAACGATAGTTTTTGGATAGTTTTTAACTGGGATATTTTGTGACTGTAGCCACTGAATAGAGAAAAGGTATCTTGTCGGCCTGACCTCAAGAACATTTCTTCTACCCTGTCCATCAGCTTTCCACTGAAAAAAACCAATACTGCTTTAAGGTGTAACCCTCAACAAAGAAGTTTTGTTGACTTACATGCACCAGTGGATGAGGCAGAATCCACTTAAAGTTTCCATTTCCTTTTTGTTTTCTTGCCAGTATCTATCCTAACCTATAATAAAATTAAATAAATTTAATCATTGTTATTAGATAACTCCTCAAATTAAAAGCTTTGAATATGTTGATTGAATTTTAGAATATTCAGATCACCTACCATTGTTAAAAGTAATGTCACATTGAAGTATCGTCCTGGATTTCTTCTGATTCTAACCAATTAAACAATTTGGTAGCTTATTTTTCTAAGTAACTTTTGTTTTGTTTTGTTTTGCTCCTCTTTTGTGGAGACATTAGGTTAAAAAAGGAAAGCTTAACCAGAAAATTATCTTACTGTTCCTTCAGAGTAGTGTCCTTAGAAGGACTGAAATTCTACAGAGATAGTTTAAAAAAGCAGATACCTGTATGTAGTAAAATAGCTAACAACAGCACTATTTCATGGTTTCATAAATATTCGTTTTTTTCCCAAAGCCAAGTCTGTCATACTGCTTCTTTAACATTGGGATAATTAATAATAATTAACCCAGAGTTTTTAGAATCTGAGAAATTATATAGTAAAGAGAATTAAGGTATTCCACTGATGAAAATCAGCAACATGTGAAGCTCTTCCCTGTGGAAAAATCCTGGTTCTCTTCCACTTGCCTTAAGGTCTTTGTTACAGATGGTTACCAGAGAGGAGGCGGGTGGGGGGATGGGTCAAATAAGTGCTGAGGATTAAGGAGGGCCCTTGTGATGAGCACTGGGTGACGTATGGAAGTGTTGAATCGCTATATTGTACACCTGAAACTAATATTACACTGTGTTAACTAAGTGGAATTAAAATTAAAAAAAAAAGAAGGTCATTGCTTATGGTGCCAGATGATCTGAAGAGTATGCACAGCTCCATTCATCTTTCACAAAAGCAAAGAACTGGAGAAGCGACTGCCAAGATGTATGGTTCCAATAATCTAGGTATGTCAAATTACTGCTTAGCTCCAGAATCATCTCTCATAACATTAATATCTGAATTTATAACAAGTAAGACAAGGTTAAATGATCCTCTTTTATGAACTACAAAAATGCAAGTTTATTAATCTGCTATAGGATTTTCATTTGTGTCACTCTCACATTTACATATCTCATTTGGAAATACTTCAAAAACACGTGAGCTTTAAATAATGACATTATTGAAGGCATCTATTAATATTGTGGGCCATAAAGTCAAAATGAAACTCTCTTCCTTATGTACAATAAGCTTTTCTAATGATGGCATAAAATGGTGCTTAGCCAGTATTACATTTGCCAAGATTGTTCCAAGGCAGAAAGTGGTCTTAACACCAATTTTGAAAGTAAATATTTTGTTACTTGACATTAAATGTACTTTATGACCTAAGATGTATTACTAGGCATGAATCTCACTTAGAATCAATAGAGACTGAGTTCCTGGATCATTAATAAATATAAAAAATTGAAAATAGCGTTTTAAATCATTGTAATGTCTTAACATATTTCCTATTTATACCTGCTTGAGGATTGTCAGTAATATTTCAAGTAAATATGAGTAATGCCTAAGAATGTATGACTTTCATTGTCTATTCTTCCAGCATATATGAAAAATACATATAATTGAATAATTAGAGCTCTTTCATTTCTCTTGCCTAAACTCTGACATCACCACTAGGCAAAACTCTGATTAAGCAGATCACACAATTCCGTCCACTGAACCCAAACAGCTCTGGCCACATTTGAAGAATATTGTAAGACAAGAAGAATCTGTTGTCCCTCAGTGTTTGGCTTTCCCCAAGAGATCATTAGCAACCCAGCTGGTCCTCATCTGCCCTAAAGATATAATTTTAATTGGTTTATATTAATACTGGGTGTACTCTTAACGCTCAATAAATGTTAAATGCACTATTACAATTTGGTTGGGTACAAACCTTGGCAAAAAAACAAAACAAAACAAAAAACCCCACATCATTTTCACCACCATTTTTGGTCATTATTCACCCAAGTTTACCTTTTCTTTCCCTGTTAACTCAGCAACCTTCCCATTATCCAGGCACCAGGCAAGCTACTGTTAAATTTCTGACAGGGGCGCCTGGGTGGCGCAGTCTGTTGGGCGTCCGACTTCAGCCAGGTCACGATCTCGCGGTCAGTGAGTTCGAGCCCCGCGTCGGGCTCTGGGCTGATGGCTCAGAGCCTGGAGCCTGTTTCCGATTCTGTGTCTCCCTCTCTCTCTGACCCTCCCCCGTTCATGCTCTGTCTCTCTCTGTCCCAAAAATAAATAAACGTTGAAAAAAAAAAATTTTAAATTTCTGACAGCTTTTTCATTATAGGCTCTGTTTTTCAAGAGGCAGGTTAACTAAGTGATTTTGATTTGTGCCAAGCGAAGATGTGGAATAGACACTTGAAAACCATTCTCTTGTTTTCATGGGATTTCATTTGAAATTATTGGTCCTGCTTGATCTAAATGCACAAAAGAAAAAAAAAACCCTAAAATTCATGCTGTTTCTCATTCATGCATTGGTATAAATGAGCAAAAGAATAGTAAATTCTGTAACTGTGTCTTTTTAAAAATTTTTTATTTTATTTATTTAAATGTTTATTTTTGAGAGAGAGAGAGAGAGAGAAAGAGAGAGCACACAAGTGGGGGAGGGGCAGAAAGAGAGAGGGAGACACAGTATTTGAAACAGGCTCCAGGCTCTGAGCTGTCAGCACAGAGCCCAATGCGGGGCTCAACCCTCGAACCGTGAGACCATGACCTGAGCCGAAGTTGGATGCTTAACCAACTGAGTCACCCAGGAACTCTGTGTCTTTTTATTTAAATTCAAGGCTTTCAAAAATTAACAAGAACTTTCATACCACGAGGTTATCTTACTGAGAAAAGTATTAACATCTATTTGTTTTCCATATATGAGATAATGGTAAGACCCCTTTACTGTATAAAACATGACCACAAGTGTTACTTGCATTTGTTGAAAGTGTGACATATTTATTGCAAAATAATGTCTTTTTCATCATAAAGAAGAACTTACATTTACTGTAGAAAACTTACAAAATGCAAATAAAACAGAGAAATGTTTAAAATTATCCTACAAATCATATCATACTGAATTTCAATCTCTTACCATGTCTAGTCTCTTTCTTCCTTGCAGTCTTAGAAGCTTCTTCTGGAAAGCATTCCCTGATGACCCTGCCCCCCTCTTCCACATGGAGCTACCACATTGAAATTAGTTATACCTTGATGTTTCCATATTCTCTCCATCCATTCATATACAATTCCATGTGGTCTGGCATCCATCCCATTGTTTTATTAAAATGTTTCTGTTGAAGTTTCCAGTAAGGCTCTTTATCATTATCCAAGTACCATTTTCTCTGCCTTCCTTGTCCTTGATGTCTACCACGATTTGCTTCAGGACTGAAAATCTCCTAACATGAACGCCATGGTGCTACCTAATTTTGTTCTTTTCTTACATTTGCAACTAACCCCTGTCTCTTGCCTTCACTTCTCTTATTCTACCCTTAGTGTTCTCTATACATTTATATTGCTTTTATTTGTAAATAGCAGAATAACCAGCCGATAGTGGCATTTGTAGTGGCACTACAAAGATATTTATGAATTATTTAACAAGAAGTTCAGAGGTTGGCAGTCCCAGGGCTGGTTTGGTGAAGCAAATAGGAAATTTAAAAAAAATCTAGGTTCTTTCCATCCTCTGTTCTTTGCCTGTTAGCAGTGTCTTGTCTCCTAGTCACAAGATGGTCAATTAGCTCTAAGAAGGCAGGAGGCTAAGATAAAAAGACCTTTCTGCTCCTATAGTTCTTGCCTTTAATCAGGGAAAATAATGTTTCCCAGAAATTTCCTTACATCTCATTCACCAGAAATTGGTCTTATGCCAATCTCTGAAGTATTTAATAGAAAAGGGAAAGGATTGCCATGGCTGGCTTAGGCCAATTGTGATTCATCTCTTGGTGCTAGCACAATGCCCCCAGATGCAATCAGACTTAGGGGAAGAAGGAAGAACCCTTGACTGTGGAGTAGGCCATGGGCTGCTCTGTTTGCCTACTAACTATGGCTGCTTCTTGAGACTTAGTCCTTTTACCCTACAACTCAAAGTCTCTGAGGTTCCATTCATCTTATGCCCCAAAGGGGTTGTGAAAAACAGCTGGGGTGTGAAAACACTCCATAAACAAGAATCTTACTGTCCTAATAAATATACCATATTTTCTCAATGAGACTCACAATTTTAAAATGTCTTCCTTATTTTGTGTGTGTGTGTGTGTGTGTGTGTGCGCGTGTGTTGAACCAAAGACCAAATCATGCTAATCCTTCTGGGAAAATTTACCTTCACCTTCTTTCTATCTGCTACCCTCCTTCCTATTCTGGTCTCAACCACTTGAAAGCTTTACCTTTATGGCAGAACTCTATGTGTTTCTCTTTCTTACCTTTCTTTTGCTTCTATGTGCTTGCTTCCTCTGGATTGATGTTCTTCAATGCCCTTTTTTCTTATTACATACAATGTAAACTCTACTGCGAGAGCTTAAGTCCTTCAGCTAACCTTTTTTTTTCGGTCTAGACCAAATGCCAGCTTCTCCCTAATATGAGCTCTTTTCTTTCTAGTTAGGCTTTTTCTATGAACTTCCACGTCATTCAGTACTCATTCCAATACCTCATCTAGGCTGTGCTGTTGCCCTTAGCTGGAAAGTTGGACTTTGCCTCTTCCACCACGTCAAAAGTGTTGCATTACCCAACAAGTGGACCATGTAGGGGTTGAGAACACCTGTAAG
This sequence comes from Lynx rufus, assembly GCF_022079265.1. Classification (NCBI taxonomy): domain Eukaryota; kingdom Metazoa; phylum Chordata; class Mammalia; order Carnivora; family Felidae; genus Lynx; species Lynx rufus. Next base: position 65,511,710 of record NW_025814823.1, read on the forward strand.
GCAGGTTACTTAATTCTTTGGTCTGACTGGCATTCACAAACCTACTCTACGTTGTTTCATCCTCCTGATGGGATTAAAGTGATTTATTTATGCTTGATTAAGTTATAATTCCTTATGTACAATAACCTAGTTTTGTGTAGTTGCATTGAATGCTCATTGAATACTTAATGGTTCATTGATTTTTAAATAATTTAAACCACATATACTGTGTTTTTACCCACCCTTCCTCCACCTCAAACATTCTTTTTATTGCATCATCTGCTATTTACTGCTAGGGTCAGGGTAAATGAAAATGAGATGATAGGGTACAGGTAACTGTCTATTTACCTCTTCCTCAGGAGCGGACGATACCTATCACCTGGCTATGATAGAAAAGTGAAGTTTGAATGAAATCATGTCAAATATCATAGAAAGAATGACTTGGTTACAGAAATTTCTATTCATATCGTCTTATCCTTTGCCCACAAAGACACTAGAGTATATTTTGTTCTCATCTCGATTTTACAAGTTGAGGAAAATGAGTTCAGTGACCTAAGGGTCAGCGAGTTAGCACAACATCATGAAGACAAAAATTGCACCAAAATTTTAGGAGAAAAACACGTATGTGACCATTGCTTTCAGAAAGAAATGTTTAGATATGGGGTTTTGAAGACGAGAAAGTCAATTTGTAAACAAGTCGGCTTTACATTTTTAAGCATTTCCATGGCATAAATGAGGTTGGAACTTGAGAGCTTTTTGGTGGAGTAAGAAATGAGGAATTAATCAAAGAGAGGAAGATGTACCTAATGTGTTGTGATGATAACAAATAGAAAACAGAAGGACTTAAATTTCATGAGTCATTCTGGTCATTAACAGCCATCATCAGAAAAAACATCTTCATGTGTAGCTTTATAGGTGCGCTCCATACAATTACACACTAGCCTATAGTAATTTTTGAGTAATGTGCTGATATAATTACATTTGGCTTCACAAGTGTGTAAGCATTATCTTTTTTTTTTTCTTTTGTCTTGGCTTTAATTACCTTAGTAGTTGCAGGAGTTTTGGGGCTCCATACCAGCTTTTGGTTAGCAGAGTGAATTAACATAAAAGAGTCAATAAGAAATTAACCTACCCTGAATTTTCATTTTTATCCCATTTCACAAAACTTGAGTGTAAGACGGGAAGAAAGTTAATTGATTCCCCAGTTCAGAATTCTGTCAACTTGGAAGAAAATGTTAAGCCCAGTATATGAGACTGGGGAGAAGGAAGAAGAAGTCACTTCCCTCCCCAGTACCTTCCTACGTGCAGCCCACGGACTCCTACCCTCTCGGTTTCCCATTGCTTCCCTGCTGTGTTTCTTCTTCTTGGCTTTCCTGTTCCTCCACACACTAGAGATATAAGCATAATGATTTCTGATCCAAGATTGTGTAATATTTGAAATTAAAAAGGGTGAAATTTTGAGTCCCAAACCAAAACAATTAAAAAAAAAAAACTGGTGTCGGTGTGCACAGTCTTTAGAAAATAAACATAAAGCCAAACAGAAATGAGGCAATTAATTACAGCGATGGTTGCGCTCTGAAGCTCAGGGGTTCCTCTATATGTTTATTTCTACGCGGGCTTTGTGTTTCAGTAGGTCATAAATTGTTGCTCATATTTAGAGCAACAACTGGAATTGCGTTGTCCTTTAAGTCCACAAAAGCATGGCTTAATAACAAATATGCCAATGACTTAAAATACTTTATCTTTCTAGATCACTTACTTCGGTCATTACAGGAAGCGTTTGAGATCAGTATCAAGGATGTGAAGGGAGTGAGAAAATAGAACCGCTTCCTTTTCCCCCTTTTCCTTCTACCGAGTAGCAAGAGATCCAGTCCAGGTTTTGCCTCCGACTCTGCCTCTGAATTTCGGCTGTGCTCCGTGTAGCACGTTTCTCCCTCTCCCCTCCTTTCTCCTTCCCTCTAGCCTCCAGTGTCTGTCTCCGGGATTTCTCTCTTCCTATTTCAGGAGGACTCTCACAGGCTCCCTCAGCCTGTGTGAAGCTGAGGTTTCCCCTGGATCCAGTATATCCCCAACACATACCTCCACGCACACGCGTCCCCAAGAACCCCGCGCTCGGCCCGGCACACACGCGCGCTCACACACACTCGCGCTCGCCTGTCCGCCTCCTCCCTCCCCGGGAGAGCCGGCGCGCGTTCCCACCTTCGCTGCACCCTCGGGCGAGCCGAGCTCGCAGCGCTCTAGGATTCTGCGGCTCGGAAGTCGGATCGCAGCTCTGAACCCCCATGGTGGTTTTTTAAACATTCCTCTGCCTTCTCTCTCTCTCGTTTTGACTGCACCGTTTTCGATCTGGGGGGCTAGAGGAGCAAAGCGGCTGTTTTCCCAGCCAGCCCTGGTTGGCTTGCCATCCTCCATCTGGCTTATAAAAGTTTGCTGAGCGCAGTCCAGAGGGCTGCGCGGCTCGTCCCCTCGGCTGGCGGAAGGGGGTGACGCTGGGCAGCGGCGAGGAGCGCGCCGCTGGCTCTGGCGGGCTTTCGGCTCGAGGGGCAAGGTGAAGAGCGCACGGGCCCTGGGGTTTACCGAGCTGGATTTGCACGTCGCACCATGCCTTCCTGGATCTGGGCTGTGATTCTTCCCCTCTCCGGGCTGCTGCTGTCCCTCCCGGCCAGGGCGGAGGTGAAGGCTCGGAGCTGCGGCGAGGTCCGCCAGGCGTACGGTGCCAAGGGATTCAGCCTGGCGGACATCCCCTACCAGGAGATCGCAGGTAAGCGCGGGCGCGCGGCCCGGCAGGCTGCAGCCTTGGGCGACCGCACGTCCCCCCGGGCCGCCCGGCGCCCTCCTCCTTCCCCCTGTTGCTGAGTTGTTGGTGTTCACTTTCCGGCAGGGCTCTCCCGGACGCCCTGCCTCCGCGCCGGGCGGCGGATGCTCCGGCGGCTGTTCCCGCGGGGAAGGTGTGCGTCTCGGCTGCCTCATTGTGTGCACACGCGGGAGCGCCCTCTCTCCCTCCCGCCCGCTCTCCCTCCGCTCCGGCGCCCGTGCGCCCCCTTCGCGGCGGGCTCCGGCCGAGCGGGCCTGGGAGCCCGGGACGCCCGGGGGCGGCCGCGGCGCGAGGGCAGGTCGCCGAGCGGGGCGCCCACCCCGCGCCTCTCGCTCAGGCAAACTTGGAAGAACTGCGGCCGCAGTTTGCCCAGCGCCACAGTCTGAGTGGCGCCTTCCCCACTCCCGCCCTCGCGCCGGCGGGGGCGGTGGAGAGTCGCGGAGGGCTCCCCTAGCCGCTCGCTCCGCTCACCGGATCCTTCCGGGAGGCAGAGCGCACGGCGCCCGGGGCCGGGGGGCGGGCGAGGCGGGGGGACCCCACCGGGGGACCCGGCCTCCGCACGTCGGCAGTTCCGGGTCGGTTTGGGGAGTTCTCGGGCTGCCGGTTTCGGGCTTGGGGCGGGCTTTCGCGTTACGGGTCCTCAGTGCTTTCCAGATTGCGGTTGGTCACTAGTGGTTCGGGGGACACCCCCGGCGCGGCGGCCGGACGCGAGCGCGGTCTCGGCCGCCCGCCTGTTCTCAGAAGCCGCGCCAACTTAGGCGGGTGGCTCGCCGGTGGGTTTGTCCCAGGGTCCGTGGGCCCTGGGTGGCCCGCCGGCCGGGCCACTAGCATTCCTGCACCGGGAGCCCCCACCCCCTATCTCGGTGCCGGCGTGTGCGGAGCACTCGGTCTCCAACAACTTGTGCAGCAGCCCGAGTGCGTGTTTTCCGGCTCTTAGCTCCAACCGACTCGGAGCTTCTCCGGGGCTCTGTGAATGAAACGTGTCGGGGAGAGATAATCCTGTGGCTGCGAGGCAGCACAGCTGAGGGAGACTGAGAGAGGCCGGGAGATGCTGCGAGGGCGCGGGCCGCTCACACCCGGCGGTTGAAGTCCTCAGTGACCTCGGATGGTCAAATCAAAACGCTAAATCTCCACCAGCCTCCCTGCATGTTGCCAAAGAGCTGGTCGATGAGGGCAAAGCTCTTTGCAGAGATCTTAAAACATCCCCGTTTCTATACGTAATGGAATTGGTATTTTACTACGGTTGATTTGCACACCCTGCAAGGGAAGGTTTGCACTTTTACCGAAATGAACACATTTATATAAATTGAAGCATGGGGGTGTGTGGGGTGTGTGGAGATAGCCCATACACACGCCAACAGCGCCGAGCATTATGTACCGGGAGCCTTTTTCAATTCTGAGCCAGACGTAGCCAGCCTCTGGTGAGTCGGAGGCGGAACCTGTGGTGAATTATAAGTCCACTCTTCTATCCCTGTCACTTCTTCTCCCTTTTCCAGAACTCCTTAATTTGTTAATCAGTGAATGGAGAGCGACTGCCCCCACAGCTCCTTAAGTTTCTTAACTCTCCTTCCCCTTTGTCTACTGTTATTTCATTCTTTTTAATTAATTGATAAGGATCAGCTTTGCTTTTTTTCTCCTCCCCAAATCTCAGGGAATTCAACTTTTAAAAGGTTTTATAGCGTGGCTCACTTCTTCGAGGAACTTTTTCTCCTCTAATCTGGGCTTTTTCAAAGTGTATCTTTTAAACACACAGATATTTCCCAGCATGATTTCAGATATGATATCTCAGAGAAGAAAATAGTTCAGTATTTTTAAATTGTTTCGGTATTCTTTAGTGGATTATGGGACTTTCAGGGGACTGCACTTCATCCTTGGCATGACGCAAAGCTCCTTAATATCAAAGTGAAGGTTTTCAGTGTAAATAGTTTCTGTACTCCCCATTTACTTTCCTGAGAACATTTCCAGTGGTTAAAATAAATCCTTCAGGAGATTTTTTAACTACAGGGCTTTTTGTTTTTTTCTTCCCCCTCCACCTCCTGACAATTACAGTGCTCACTAATTAGCTATTAAATTCTGAAACGTGCACTTTTGTTAAACTCACTTTCTAGGGCTAAAGGGTACTGTTGACTTTGCCCTAACCCTGATGTGCTTTGATGCTGGTAGAAATGGTCAAGATAGAGGTCACTGTGGGGTCAGAGGCACATGTGATAGGAAAACACATGAATTAAAAGATAATTGTGTGTGTGTGTATATATATATGTATGTATGTGTGTGTATATATATATATATTCACATATATATTCAACATGAATTACTCAATGCTACATGTTGTTGTTGGAATAACCACGGAGGAAATATGTCCCATTATTAAAGAAAAACACTCTTTGGCTCTTCCCTAGTTCTGATACTATTTACATTTCATCATCTAGTGTATGGTGGTTATCCTTTCTTTAAACTCCCTTTTCATCCTTTGCCTTGTTTGGACTTTTAAGGGTTTGCCTGAGAAATGGCATATGCCATTAGTCTGCCAGGGAACATGAATTTAAAGGAACTGCTGTTCATAATTTAGATTCATGAGGGCTGTTTCTAATTGAAAGATATTTGCAGGTAGTTTGCCTGGTAAAATAACTGAGAAGTAATAAGGACATTATGCTTCATCATGACATTATTAAAGTTTTACTCAGAACTCACAATTGTGAAATAGTGTTGCCCTTTTCTATTCTAGGATAAAAGGGAGTTCTTCAAACTCAATAGATGAGGGGCTGTGATGGGTAATATATAAAGTTATACTCTCAGAGGGTGCGTGGGAGGCCTTTAAGGGCCAGTTTGCACCATCAATCTTCACTCAGTGCTGATTTTAAGCCATCCCAGGCAGATCAGATAGACTATCTGTCCTGTTTGAAAGACCTCCAAAGGGGAAGATTCGCGAGCCCCTCTCAGCATCCATTCTGATACTTCGTAATTCTTGTGGTATCGAAATGTTTCCACGTAACTAGCCTAAAGTCTTCCCAGTGTGCTTGCTTATTTTCTCCTGTTCTGTCTTCTGGGAAGGGATTGAGCAGTGAGTGGGTCAAGTTCTTTGTTAGGAGTGTTGTTTTGATCAAAGGTAGATATGAAACATTCCAGTCTTTCTTTGAGCGTCCATAATGTTATCTCATTTTCCCATCCCGACTCCTCTTGATGGCTCTAAACTCCTAAAAGAACTCAAGAACTGAAAAGAACATCTGCTTCAAAGACCAGGCAATTCAGGGAATGCTGTTTTATGCTTACTGGGCCACTACCTTATGTCTTGAACCTTCTTGGAGTCGTTAATTATAACCCCTCGGAGCTGACTAGTGGTGACTTATTGGCCTACATGTCTACTTTCTCCATTAGTTATCTAATGCATTCGTATTTAACAATCCCTCATGTAGAAATTACTATGTGCCCAGCCCCTGTTTAAATATTACCTGCTCCTAAAAACATTAAACATTGCCTTATTGACTCCTTTTGGTAATTTTGTAGATATCATCATTATCCCCATTTTATAGATGTAAGGACTGAGCAACACAGAAACTTAAATAATTAACTTGCCCAAGAATGACTCCGCTAGAAAGCGGTGAGGCTAGAGTTGCAACCCAGGCCATCAGTCTCCAGGTACTGGAGTCGTAGACTTAATCCTGCCCACTGCCATTCCGCATTTGTTGAACGAATGTGTGCAAAATCAGTTCTTTCCTCACCAATAGGTATATATAGCCTGGTGTTACCAGTCACCAGGTGTATTGCCTTATAGTTCATGCTGAATAGTTTCCTGTTTACTTGCAACATCAACAGTTTTTCAAAATCACTTTGAATTTGAATTTTATGTTCTCGGGAATTGGCCATGCTGCCATCACTAAATTGTATGTGTGTGTATGCATTTCCCTGATTTTTTAATTGTATCTATGTAGTTACATAAAAGGTGGAAACTAAAGAACGTGTGTTGGTATTTTTCATCATTCTGGACCTACCGGTTCAACAAAGTTTGCTGTAGGAAGTTATCATAGGGTAGTGGGAGGAGGGAAGCTTATCTCCACTGATGAGGAAAGAAGTATCGTTGTTTTCTCAGTATTTTGTCCCTTTTTGTGTCGCAGGTGTTTGGAGAGTTGGGCTACAGGTGGATAATAAAGAAAGCTTTAAACTTTTTCCCATCTCTTTAATATGAATTAATCTCAATACTCTAAAAATCTATTTCAAAATTCTATTCTATTCAAATCTATTCAAATCTACTCTCAAATCTATTTCAAAATTCTATTTCAAATTAAGAAAGAATATTCTCTTGTACTCTGCTGATGTACTAGTGACTTCTTTAAGTTCTTTAATTGTTGTCAAATTTCAGAATATGTAATGCTTCATGTCACCTGGTCTTTGTACAACAGTCCTTTCCTTTCTCTGCTGGGTTTCTCAGGGAACCTGTCCTCCCTCCCTCTGCACCTCCCCCCGCCCCCCAACTAACTTAATACATTTGCCATTACTACCTTTTTTTTCCGATTTGCATGTAGATATCGTATTAACATAAACAGAAAAAAAGTGTTTGGTAACTTTACTCTTTTACACACACATTAAATACCCTAGTTTGAAATAAATTATTTAATTTCCACTTAACTGCCTGCTTCATAGATTTCTGATTCCTTTGCCCTCTCTGTAGTTAGTTGTCTTTAAAATTCTTCCGAAGAACAGTGTGAGAGGTCTGAGTTAGCTGAACTTCAAATGTATTTTGTGTTTTGTTTTTTTATGATTTGCCAAGTCACTAGATTTCTAAAAGAATTGCATTAATTCCAGGTATCAAGGCAGTCTAAACTCTGGGCTATTAGGCGTGCCACTTGTTAAACTCTTGATTTGGGAATTAATTTTAGAATTATCCTTGCAAACAGTTATCTTAGCTGATTTAATTAGAGGATAATATGTCATCATTGAGAACAAGAGTTCATTTGAGTTGACTGATACACTTTTTTACATAAAACTCACATCTTTAACTGTACCACATGGTTAATAGCTTGTGAGTAGAAATGTAGGCCGCTATCAAAAGTGACTTAAAATATACAGCACTATGTCCTTTAAAGTATTATAGTATAAACATTGCATTGTAATTTATGTAAGAGTGTGACTAATGTTCTTTTATGATTATGGGTGAGTTTTATGAACACTTACAAAATACAAAATTGAGTCCTTTTAAACCAAAGTGACCTACAATTCAGTCACTACATTTGTACAGAAATATGAGTTTAGGATAGAAATTGTAGGAAGGGAAATGTTGATAAAATAATTTATTAGCTTAGTCTTAGCTTATATTTTAAGCCTGCAAAAGACTTTCTTCCCCCTTAATTCACATCTCTCAAAAGACTTCTGGCAAGGCCAGCTGTCTTGACAGTATAAACAGAATACTGAATATTCTTATATTCATATGCTTGTATATGTCTTTGCAGACCAAATTCTGCTCTACTAAATTCTTGGTGCTTATATATGTCTTCGCAGACCAAATTCTGCTCTACTAAATTCTTGGTGCTTATATATGTCTTTGCAGACCAAATTCTGCTCTACTAAATTCTTTAGCTGACATGTAATTCAACTTTGCATAGTTTCGTAGATTTCTTCAGTATTATTCAATTTTCAGTTATTTACATCATACTGTTTGAAAGTGTAATGGACTCCCTGGGATGGCATATTTGTAAATAAATGGTTTCATAGCAGTAAGTCTTGGTAAAGATTTAAAATTTCTAGTAGTCCTGAATGGCAGTATTTAAGAGCTTTTAATAACCTCGGATGAAAAATATTTTTTAAATGAATGCACCAGTTAGTAACAAAGAAAAATAGAAATCTGATTCCACATTTACACGTTATCCAGGTTGTCGATTTATTTTTATAACTCATTCTGTATTTTCTTTAGGCATTTCTTTTCCCCTCATCCAGTGAATATCTTTTGTATGCCTACTATGTGTAATTCACTGGGCCAGGCGCTGTATATAGGGCCACAGGGGATTTTAATCGCAGCAGGGAAATGGAAATTAAGGGACCACTCACAATCAAGGGCTGAGATACCGGCACTGTGACACAGTATTTAATCGGAGCATCTGATCTAATCGTGGGGTTAGGGAATGCCTTCTTGAGGAAGAGCAGTGGGCAGTGGGCTCAGGAGGACTTAGTACCTGTGTGGTTAGAAGACCCTGAAAGCATGAGAGGAGTTTGGAAGCTGGAGAAAACAGCCTGTGAATAGAAAGGGTGTGAGAGAGACCAGAGAGCAAGTGGGCCAGGTTAATGACTTGTATACAGTGTTCAAAGATGGCCCATGCAGCGTGACCCTATGGTTTACTTTTTCATCGCAGATACGGACCATTGGCTCTAAAAGCTGTGGGTGCTTAAGTCAAATTTTTATGCATCTGGTTGTTTTAAACACAGCCCAAAGAAATTGAGTTTTAACCAGTTAGACCCTGCCTGTTTTGTGTATCCTGCAAAGCTGCGTAACACCTGCCTGCTAACCATTTATAGGATGAACCTGGGGCCTAAAAGAAACGAAAACAAACAAAACAAAACAACAACCGAAAATCCAAGCTGCTGCCCTCTCCACTCTAAGGCTGAACAACATTACCTAGATACTTAATCCCCTTTCCCTCTCCAGGAGTTCCTGAGCCTTCTCCCCTTCTGGTAGTGGCTACCCTCTGTTATGTCTACAAGGCTTCAAGCTATGAGGGACTTCCCCTCTCAGGCAGCTTGTCAAAGTGCAACCCAAATAAAGCTCTCTGTGTCTGGCTGCCACCTCATGGTCCTGTCTCTTTCCTTAATCAGCCCTGAAATCCTGGAGCTCACAGCGCTGACCTTGGCCTTCAGCCTAGGGCAGTGAGAAGCTATTGAAGAAGTGTTTCAATCAGGATTGGACTTGATTTGAAATGTTACCTTGGTCTCTTTCTAGAGATGGCTTTCAGGGGAGGAAAAGCAGATACAGGAAGAGGAGATGTTAGCTTGAACTAGAGCAGTGCCTGGAAATGGAATGAAGTAGAAAGACTCAAGAAATATTTAGAAGCTGAGTGAAGTAAGTCAGATTGAGAAAGATAGATACCATGTGGTGTCACTTATATAGAATCTAAAAAAACGAACGAACAAAACAGAAACCAGATTCTTAGATGCAGAAAACAGATTGGTAGTGGCCACAGGGGAGGAGGGGCAGGGGGCAAGACGGTTAAAGGGGATCAAGCAGTACGAACGTACAATTACGGAATAAGTCTTGGGGATGTAATATGCTGCATCAGGAATATAGTCAAGGGTATCGTATTAACTTTGGAGGGTAATGGATGGTAACTAGACTTACTGAGGTGATCATTTTGCAGTGTCTACAAAGGTCAAATCACTATGCTGTACACCTGAAACTTATATAATATTGTATGTCAATTATACTTCCTTTAAAAAAAGAAATATTTAAGAGGTAAGTTTGGTATCACCAAAAGACCATTAATTAATCAAAAGTCATTCACTGGATATGTACTATGTGATGGACAGTGAGTACGAACTAGTCTCTGTATATGCGAAAGAGAGAGGTTCAGAGAGAGCAGCATGCATCCCAGAAACATTTTTGAGTTTACAAGGCCATGTAAATAACTCTGACATAGTTTATGTGTGCTTTTTAGTGGAGACAAAACTCAGTATCATTAAACCAGCATAGATAGGATTGTTAAGAGTATCAGTGTGACCGAGAGAAAGAGATTTCCCAAATGGGGGGAGGGTGGTGAGTTGTGAGTTGTTAACTCACAGTTCACTTTGAGTTGTTAACTCAAAGTATAGAGTTTTCAAAATATATGTAACCAGCTGTGCCACTTTGAAACTTAAGTCACAGTTGTGTGGCCAAGAGAGAGATTTCCCAAATAGGGTGGGGTGAGTTGTGAGTTAACTCTCAGAAAGTATAGAGTTTTCAAAATGTATGTAATCAGCTGTGCCATTTTGAAATTTAAGTCACAGGTTTTTTGTCCTATGGGAATGTAAAAAAATAACTTAAAATTTTTACCAAAATGAAGAATTAAATTGTTACTTCACTCCCCAATATTTAAACAATGCTATGTCCATGGCATAAGTACCAAATATGTTTCTGGTTGTAATGACTGGAATCATAAAATGAAGAGAGTTATTTGACCTTGCTGAGAGGAAGGGGTAAAATTTAATTTGGAGGATATTAGGGTTCTCTAGAGAAACCAAAGCAATAGGATACACATATAGATATAGGTATACATATGAGGAGATTTATTATAGGAATTAGCTCCAGAGGTTATGGAAGCCAAGAAGCCTCATGATCTGCCATATGTGAACTGGAGACCCAGGAGAGTGGAGGTGTAAGTCAGTCTGGGGCTGAAGGCCTTGGGTGGGGTGGAGTACTGTGGGATAGTGGAAATAAGTCTCAGATTCCAAGGCTGGAGAACTAGGAGCTCTGATGTTAATGTAGGAGAAATGGATGTCTGAGCTAAAGAAGAGTGACAGGGAATTTGTTCTTCCTCCACCTTTTTGTTCTCTTTGGGTCGTGAAGGATTGAATAATGTTTCCTTACACTGGTCACTCCTTCTACTGAATCACATGCTAATCTCTTCCCATAACATCCTTACAGACACACCCACAGATAATGTTTTACCAGCTATCTGGGTGTCCTTTAAGCAGGTCAAACTGACACGAAGTTAACCATCACAGGGACATTGAACGATGCGATGCCTAGCAGTTGACAAACACTCATGAAAGAAGGCGGCATTTGGGGTGGGGTTAAATTTGTAAGGAAAGTAGTACGTTTGGAAGATACTACAGAAAGCGATCAATTAAGAATTTGTGAGAAGCAATATTGAACAAATAGAGTGGGGTTGTATTTTTGATGGGCCTTGAAAACCCTAGCCTTTATGTGGCAGGAAGTAGGTCATCATTCTAGGTTCTTGGCAGTGAAATGACAAGATGAAAGTATTGTTTTAGATTGGTCAAGCACTATAAACAGGATGGAATAGTGTAGGGATTATTAAAGGCCCAGGAGGCGGGAAGGAAGATAGCCAGGGGGCTGATTTAGATACTAAAGCCTGAGATGCCAAGGGCCAAGACGAGGTTAAGAGGTGAGAAGAAGGGGTGAGTGAGGTCAGCAGGGAAGAGGCAACATTAAAAAGAAAAAAAAAAAACAACTGAAAAACTTTACTCCTACTACTCAGAAGTTCCAATAAAAGGGTTTAAAGAAGACAAGCCGTTGAAATTCTTGCCTGAAATCATCTGTGTCATTTAAGATACTTTTGGCAGCAGGTCACAAAAAATCCTGAATTGGCTGTCTTCCACAATCAGGGAAAGCCATCATTTCACATACGTTCCAATACAGAGCAGTTCTACGTGTGAGAGAGTGGGAAGTTAACACTATCATGAGGGTCTTGGGTTCTCTCCATCTTTTGTCTCTGCTTTCCTCATTCTACAGGTCAGCTCCATTACAGAAAGAAGATGGCTGCTGGAATACTAAGAGCCAAAGCTTCATTATGATGCCCAGAGGTACACAGTAGGGCTATTTCGTCCCATGTTTATCTCCTCATTGACGAGACAGATTAACTCAGAAGTCCCCCAGCAGATTTACCCAGCCTCTCATTCCAGAATTGCTTCCTGTGCTGGTGCCTGGAAGAGAAAGGAAAAGATCATGGCTGTTGACTTGGACCCATCGTGGCTACACCCTCAGACAGGGGCTGATGTTCACCTTCCTTAAGTATATGGCCACTGAATTGCTTGGGTAATATTCCTAAGAATCCCCAGGAATTGAGGGTAATGGAGAAGTTGAGAAGAATTACTCAGATTGTCTGAATCAATTACGTATTTGGCGTTCTTACTTGAGTCCAGTATTTCTCAACTCTGGCCAGCGGTGAACTGACACATGTTTAGCAGTTAGCTTTCAGGAGGGTAGGGTGTGGGAAGATCTGATTTGTAGCATTTGCCAATTTCTGTGCTATGTTCCCACCATGACGGATTTCAAGCCACTAACAGTTTAACAACCAGCTTACAAAATTCCTGAAAATTTAACAGCTGGCTCTTTTGAGTTGGAAAAAGCCAGGGCTGTCCTGGAATCATGTGAGGTAGCATTAAACAACAACAACAACAACAACAACAACAAAAATTGTGCTCCATCTTTAGATCCTCTGATTTAATTGGTCTGAGACAGGGCACTCTTTTTCCTGGCCTGCTCCCTCCCTTCTTCCTTTCTTTTTCAGTTTTCCCTAGTATTTCTGATGTGCATCCAGGAAAGGGAAGCAGTTAGCTAAAGCTGTGCTTCATAAACTTTATCAAACATCAGAAATACAGGAGGGCTTGTTAAACACTAATGCCTCGGCCCCACCCCCAAAGTTTCTGTTTTCATTGTTCCTGGGTAGGGCCTGTAATTTGTATTTTTTACAGATTCCCAGGTGATGCTAATGCTGGTCCAGGCACCATCTCGAGTCTCTGGGGACCAAACTCTGGGTGCATTCACTGTGGTTTTAAATACAGGTTTTTGTCAGGGTAGACAGTCAAATTTGCGCAATGACTTCTGTTATTTCTCATCTTGATTTTAAGAATCTCAACCCACCGAGTGTCTCTGATTCAAATTGCATTTCAGTCGTCCTCCTCCCCCATTGCCTCTGACTTCTTTTAGACGCTCGCTTTGGCCACTAGGGGGACTAAGGGAAAGAAAGTGGTTGGAGCGGTTCAATCCAGAACTACCTACGCATGGAACAAAAGGGCCCCAACTCAGCTGCAGGCGCATATCTGCTTGAGTAGGAGAGAACCACAACATTGCTTTAAATGGGAACTGGTTGACGTTTTCAGGTTTTTTTTTTTTTTTTTTTTAACTGTAGGATCCCAATTGTTCTTTGCTAATGTGACAGGCTCTCTTTGGGTATGGCTCGTTTCTTTGGGGAGGTTCCTATTCAGAAGATTTTTGGGGAAGAGTGATTCCGTTTCCTTGCTCCTTTGAGCTGTTTTTCCTGGACTAAATGCAGATCTAGCCATTTTTTCTTGACCTCTAGACTCTTATGCAAGGAGACTACATTTAGAGCTGGTCAGTCTTCATTTTTATACACATTCTATTAAAGATGTAGCATAATACATTCAGGGCATGCACACCTGTGTTCTGTAGGCTTGATTGGCTGGTGTGTTTGCTCCTTATTACAGTTCTTGGATTTCTTGAGAAATTGGCTTCCTCTTTTGTGCCCCCAGGACAGCTGAGATTAGCAAGGGCTAGTGCTCCTCAGTGGGATTTCAGAGAACTGGAGGTGTTTCCTCCTAAGGTTGCAGTAAGGTTGAGGCAAGTATTTTCTTTGCAGAGAAACTACTTTGAGGTCTGCTTTTTAAAATGAATAATTTTCAATTATTTTCTTAATGGGTCAGAGTAGCTCGAAGTCAGTTGCACCTTTGAAATGAACTTGCTTCTATGCTTTTAGATTTATAGAGATTTTTAAATGACAGGACTTAACTTTTTCCTGAAAAAGCAAGAAAATACTTTTCCCCATACTTTAGCTGTTTGCTTATCCTATTTTCTTCTAAATCCCAATGATTGGGAGTTTTTAAAACTTAAAAATGATGAAACTTAATATGCCCAGCATCTTTTTTCCTTTTTTACAGCAAAAGGTTTAACAAATGGTTTTGAAGAATTTAAATGATCTTTGACATATTGGGAGCTCTATTTGGAAAATAAGGTATTAATAATTTGGAAATGTAGGATTCTGAGCACTCCTTGATCTATTACAGCTTTTCCTCTAGCTATATATTTATATTGAACTTAGGTAACATAGTTTACTCTTACTTTTACATTATCAAGTGCTAATGTGTGAAAGGCTTTTATTGTACTTTTACTACTCATTTGATTATGTGGTGTCTTATTTAATATTCTTTCACAGACTTGGGGGTATTTAGACATCAGGAGGTCAAGTACTACGTTAAAAGCATAGGCCAGTTTTTATATGACTGCAATAAAGAATATATTCATTTCACTTATATTACCACATGGCTCTCATAAAAAAAGGTCAGTTTCAATTGAATATAAAATAGGTTACAAATGGCAAATCTTATGTCATCAACAACAAAATTATTATGGATAATTCCTTTTCAATGACTCCCTTCCCTTCTTTAAAAAAATAACTTGAAGGTTTCATAAAATCATAGATCCTTATGATGTTTTGAACAATAGACACAAAATTATATAAATCCATTTTTTTCTTTAGTCAAGAATACATATAATCATACTGAAATTCCAGTTGAAATAGCAATTCAAGTGCATCACAGATTCACAGCAAAAAATTCCATGAAATTATACTTTTTCATTTTGTTGTTATATTAATTTAACAGATTAACTTCGAATCAATTTCTCAGCCTGGGGTTATTGATGTACAGATAAATATTATTACAAGAAGTTACATGCGAAAATGTAGGCCGATTGCTATGATTTAAGAGTGGCAGTTTATTCTTATCCAGAACATAGTAAATTATAGAAAGGTTTTCAGTTTCTCCAAGGGTTGACTATATATAAAAATACAGGTTGTAATGATCTTAATTCTGTGTGGTAACTAAGGTTGCATTTTATAACCGGAATGACAAATTCCTACAACTGAAAAACCTATACGCATTTTAAAGTGAATTTTAACCTTCCTTGCCATTCATTTGGGTAAAGTACAACTCTTGACAGGCCATCGTTATTCCCCTGAAATGTTTATTTTCAAAAGTGTGACCTTGTATTTGAAAAAAGTTTGTAAATGCTCTGTGTTCTGAAAGGCTTTGAAACAGTATTATTTGGGAAAAATGAGCCTCGCTCACAACTACTATAATCAGGAAAAATAGAAAGATGGAATACGAATCAGCGAGAGCAGCCTGTTCTCGGATCCACGGTTCCTAAAGCTATCTTCTTTCAGGGCGACGATTCGATTCCCATTTTAACCTAATTAAGCAGTCGAGAGAACCAGTGTCCTACGAGATAAGCCCGGAGGCTCCTGGAAGCCCCGGGCTGCTCATTACCTCCCAGGCACTGCCAGGGAGCCGCTGCCCGGGACTTCTGGAAGGTGCCACGGATGCCCAGAAGGAGGCTCTGGTGTGCAGCGCCAGCCCGTAGGTATACCACCTTCAGCCACATTTCAGCCCTGTTACTGTGGAATTGATTTTCACGGCTCGTGACAGAAGCTGTTTTCAGCCTTTGAAAAGGAAGTAGCTGGGGCTGATCCTCCTAACACAAACAGCAAATTGCTCTGTGGCTTTCATAGCATTGGAGGTCTGTTACCTTAAGGTTCTAATGGCCTTTTAACAGTGTTTCCAGCTGAGCAGCAGATGTAAAGGATACTGAACATTGAAAGCACTGTTCTTTTTTTTTCCTCCTCCCTGAAAGAATCATTTTTTACAGATATTGTACCAACACCGTATCCCAGGACCTATTTGGTGGCATGTTAGATTTGAAAGATGGAACCAAATCTCAGGTGAAGTCTTGTCAATACCGTCGGCCCGACCAACCTTACTGGGCTGTGTGTCCCCATGTTCCTGCTCATCGGGAACCGGGATCGTGTCACCATTAGTAGGGGCCCATTTGGTGATATCTCATCAGGGAGAAAAAAATAATTAATGGAACCCCATGAAGCCTCTAAAAGTCCTGATACTTATTTTAAGTTCGTTTTCATCCTAAACATTTCAGAAATACGCTACAAACAGTGCGGTTCGCCTTTTAGAATTCTATCCAGTCTCCCTTTGTTTTGCCTTTCTATTGTTTCGGGTGTTAGTTCTGTCTTTCTGTTGGTTAGGGTATGAGATGTTCCTGAAGGAGAGCTATGCCTTCCCCGCACAGTGTCCTTGAAGGCCTTTAAACGAAGCTTTGGTCTGTTGAAGAAGGGTAGCATTTCTTGTGGACTTTTGAGGAAAAAGTTAAACATAACTGAGGGACACTTGTCGAATTGGACGTTTTTTCCTTTTTAAAAAGTAAAAATTTCTTCAAAAGAAGTAGGGGCGCGTGGGTGTGGCCCAGTCGGTTAAGCATCTGACTCCTGGTTTTGGCTCAGGTCATGATCTCACGGTTCATGAATTCGAGCCCTGCATCGAGATCTGTGCTGACAGCGTGGAGCCTGCTTGGGATTCTCCCTCTATCTCTGCCCCTCCCCTCTCTCATAGGTGCACTCTCTCTCTCTCTTTTTTACTCAAACTAAATAAATAAACATTTCAAAAAATAAAAAATTAGAGAAATAGCATGTCTTTTGATTTCACTTAGGTCCAAGCAGTGCTTGTATTTGAGCTTTCCAGTGGTAACTCTGCGAGGTAAGAGCAGAACAGCCATGCCAATGAGTCCTCACCCCTCACTCCAGGAACTGACCTGTTTTGAAGCTTTTGGAGGGACCCTTGGTAAGTATGTGAACTGCCACCATTTTCCCCCCAAAGTTGAAAATACGCGTAACTTGAAACGCTACAGTGAACAGGGGATGTGACTAGACGCGCAATTCCTTCCCTTTTTGTTCCTCTTCTTCCTCCTACTCCCTCTCTTGTGCACTCACATAACCCATGAGAAAAAAAGTATTAGCATGGTCTAGTATTTAAAATTTAGTAGGGGCGCCTGGGTGGCGCAGTCGGTTAAGCGTCCGACTTCAGCCAGGTCACGATCTCGCGGTCTGTGAGTTCGAGCCCCGCGTCGGGCTCTGGGCTGATGGCTCAGAGCCTGGAGCCTGTTTCCGATTCTGTGTCTCCCTCTCTCTCTGCCCCTCCCCCGTTCATGCTCTGTCTCTCTCTGTCCCAAAAATAAATAAACGTTGAAAAAAAAAATTTAAAATTTAGTGTGGTTAGTTTAGCTCTTCTAGGTAACAACGTGTGGGAAGCTTGCTCTGGCGCTGTGGTTAAGCAGAGACTGGCTTTGAGTCCCGGCTCTACCGCTTAGCTCTTTTGAACCTGTCCCTGCCTCTATTTTGTCCGTGAACAAGGATAATAACACAGAGTCCCTCCACTCATCGTTGTGATTGTATTAAATGAATTAACATTTATGAAGCTCTTAGAATAGCGGCTGGCATACAATAAAGGCTATATACGTGTTCCTCACATAACAAATAATAGATAAGAAGATCAATCCCTTGATGAGGGTGGGGAGTAACATGGGAAGAAAGGGGAAGAGTGAGTTTCTATGGGCTCCTCCCATCTCCAGGGCTAAGCCTGGCCTGTAGGCACTGCTAACGTTTGGGGTTGGCCTGCCGAGTGATCTGCTCTTGTGCAACTTGGGAAGGAACCGGTAGCCCCCTTTCCTGGAGTACTCACCCTGATGTTGGATTTTTCTGGCCCCGTAGGCCTCCTGAATCACTGGTTTATTCCTCACCTGGCTTCTAGAACTTTGATCACCTTCTATGGTGGGAGCGTGACACGCTTTCTGGTCTGCAACTCAGTGGCATTCTGAATCTACCCAGGAGGGCACTGGAGACCACTGGGCCAGACCTGTGCCCCCCGCCCCCCCCCTGCCCCCCAGGTGTGGGTGTAGCCCTCCCTCTGAACATCTTTGCCAGCAGTCCACCAGGCAGTCTCTTTACAGATTCCGAAACACTTAGCGCTAGGAATCCCTCATCTCTGTGGCTTTCCTGTGTTGGTGGGAAGCTCCGAGAGGAGAAACCGGGAAATGTGGCGAACCTCCCTTCTTCACATAGATCCCCGGGGCAGGGATGGGTTTGCTACCTGTCCTCTTTCTGGCTGGACCTCAAGCCCTTTATCCAGGCTTGGAGACTTGTCACCAAAAGAGGTCAGAGAAGAGACACTCATAGCTTTGGAGGTGGAGACAATATATAGAAGACAATATATTGAGGGGCAGACCAAATCGAGCCAGTGAAATATTTGCAGAATATTATCCTCATTACACACACAATATGGAAACTTCCGAGGCATCTCTACATTATCAGGTGAACTGGAAATGACATCAGTTCTTTGTTTATGTGGGAATCTTTGGGATTTCTGGCAGATGGCATCATATAGGAGCCAAAGGACTTAGTTCCTTGTTTTGTGCTTACTCATTGGTTATTTTGAAGTTTTCTTCACCTCCTTGAACCCCAGTGTCCTCATGCATATAAAGGGACAGTAAGATAGCCTGGCTCATGGTGTTCTTTGTGAGGATTAAATCACATAATGCGTGTGAACAGACTGACAGAAGTCTCCAGGAAATGTTAGCTCTCCTTTTCCCAATTCCCTCCTGACACATGTATCGTGATGAGAAATCTTCCTGTGTCTTATTCAGAAGAGGAGAGAAACCTAGTAGGCTGTAATCCCCGCTGTAAGACTTAGTCATTTTTAATTTCCTTTTATGATAAGCTTCTGAGAGAGAAGCTCTTATAGAACGTTAAAAGGTGATCTTGAAATGCTGGTAAGTGTCAAATAGCAAATCTTTTAAAAACATTTTCTTTCTCTTCTTTTTTGGTCTTCTTGGAGCTGACTGTGAAACTTCTCTTTTATGCTGTTCTCATAGGTTCCTGTTGTGCATACTGTCCTCAAGAATGATGGCTTTATTTTACTTTCCTTAAAGCAGGGGTTCTCAGACTTGAGTGTACATCAGAATTATCCAGAAGGCTTATTCCACTGTGGGCTGCTGGGTCCCCTTCTGGGAGTTTCTGATTTGGTAGATCTGAGATGGAGCCCACTGCCCTGGCGATGCTGAAGCTGAAGGTATCTAGGCCACACTTTGAGAACCACTGGCTTCAGGTTTACGCCTCAAACCGTCAAAGTCAACTTCGTTCTCCAATAGCTTGAGAATAAATTTCAACCATCTTGGTTTGACATTCAAGAACTAAAACTACTTACTGACCTCGTGTCAAGCACCCTTCCTCTAGAAATTTCTGTCTCAGGAAACCTTTTTCACTAAACTTACTCTTCTTTCCGTGTCTCACTGCACTTGCCAATACTCATGACAGTGCTTGGTCTGTCCTTTCCAGATTTCTCTACCAACTAAAAAGCAGTTTAGCTCAAATTATTCTTCACGAAATTGCCCTATTACCCAGTTCCTCTTTTCTCCTTCTAGCCATGCTTGTGTAGTATTTGTCTGTTGGCTTGGTAATTAATCAAATTGCGATCTCCTGACTCTTTTTAATGTTTATTTATTCAGTTTTGTGAGAGACAGAGAGGGAGAGCAAGCCAAGGAGCGACAGAGAGGGAAGGAGAGAGAGAATCCCAAGCAGGCTCCATACTGTCAGTACAGAGGCTGATGTTCAGCTCTATCTCATGAATTGTTAGATCGTGGTCTGAGCTGAAATCTAGAGTTGGATGCTTAACCTACTGAGCCACCCAGTGCCCCCCACCATCTCCTGACTCCTTAAGTTGTTGTCTTAAATCATTTAAAATTGATCACTTAATTTTTGTTTCCCAAAATTGCCTACGTAATATGTGGTAGCTGATGGCACTTAAGTATGTATTTGTCCTTTCCAGAGCACAGTGCTTAAGCACAGTAGGTATTCAATAAATAACTGACCACTCCTTGATTGGACATAATAAGAAACTTTTTTTTTTTTTGGGGGGGGGCCAGGCCTCACTTAAAGACAACGTTAAGTAAGATCAAAATTAAATGATGTAACATGAAGACACCCTTATGTTTTCTTTGAAAGAGTGTAGCTGATAAATCCTATTAGGTAAAGCCAGTGGAAATCAATTCATGGACATATAGACCGGAGTTTATTGTGTGGGTCCCGCAGTTTGTTGCTTTCACTTTGTTTTAAAGCCTACTGTTTCTCTCAGGGAAGCACCTACTATATATAGGTATATGTCTATCAAAATGTTTTTTCAAAATGTGGCATATTTTAGCTATCACTGACAGCAATTTTCAAATGCCTGAAAAGATTAGAGAAGTTAAATGTAAAGAGTACTATAAATTGCAGTGACATTTCCTGGGAGATAAAGAAATTGATAGAGAGGAAAGTTAGTTTAAAAAGTCAGGCCTAGGGATAAAGCAATCAAATTGTACCACCTTTGGAATGATCTATTTACGATGGAGGCTTTGAATAATAAATTGTGCCACAGGAATGCTCATAGGAACCACTTGTAATTTTCTGAATTCCATTTTAAGCTGTTACCAACCTGGACTGTCTTACTTATTGTATCAGTTCAGGTCAGTTAAAATTTATTTTTAATTACTTGCTTGAAGAGCAGCACCCACAATTTCCCTGCCCTTGAGACACACATAGAGTACTGCAGGCAGATATATAGATGATTAGTTTCCATATGATGTGTTGTGATAAAGGCCTACAGGAAAGCAGGGTGAGGTTGAGGGCAGGTAAAGGTAACCCATCAGAGGGGGAGGGAGAGAGGCAGGGAGTTAGAGAATAGGGAGTACTGGTTTTCTTCACCACAATAATCTGTTTCTTATACAGGATTAATTGTTTTTTCATGTACGTGGCTGAACCCTAATTTTATAGTAAATAGGGGAGGTTAAATTCTCCTACCAAATAGAAGATCGTGCCCCGCGAACTCCCTAAGAAATGGGTGGCTCTGCTTTTGCAAAGGGCATCAGTTGATCTTTGTTGAAGCGAATAGAACATTCATCCGTCCCTGGGAAATTGTATATAGACTCCCAAGCATGGTGTTTAACTCCAAATCATTTTGGCTTCCATGTTTTAATAAAATTTCCAGAGCAATGTTAGGAAAATAGCTACATTTATCACCTACGATCATTCCTGCTACAGGTGTAGTTTTAAATGGTGATAAGCCTACTATTTCACGCACAAACACTCCTTTACAGACATTAACCTATGATTGTGCTGTGTATCTTGACAGGTCATAGACTTCATAGTGACCCTATTCAAGTAGGTATGGTACATGGAAATCGACATATAAGTATTTTGATGGTCAAAGATGACATGAATAGTGTGGTAGCGTTTTGCCATAGGTGGTTAAAAAGAACAGTTTGTGCTGTGGGTCCCTTTCACCGTTGTGCTTGCATAGATGGTGCCCTAAGTGGTTCTAGCAGGAGGAAAGGTGAAGCCAAGTTGGCTTTTCTGTGCCTTGTGATGATCTGACTTGGTTGATATTTTAGTCTCTGTATTTTCCATCAGGTTCGAAACTGTGAACATTTAAACTCTTGAGCTGTTGACGGTTTGCCTATGAAGATGTTTTAAGCAAGTTCTGGCATGATAAAAAAAAAAAAAATAAGAGAGGATGCCCAGATGACAACAAGCAGCAAAATTCCTCCTTTACATAAAAGCCTCCATTCTCGTTTGTGAAGCAAAATGTTCCCTCTTAAAAGTAACAGCTGCAAAAAAAGCAGGAAGGCAGAACACACTAATCTAAGTTGTAAAATATGTTTTGGTAGCTCAACAGGGATTTTGCTGTTCCTGAGAAAAAAAATCAGAATCTAATTTTAAAATGAAGGTATTTAAAAGCATGGCACAAGAGAGCCTTATTTATGGGGCTGGTGAGCAGCCGGGATGCGGGCACTTTGCTGCTCCTACAAGAGCCCAGCCGGGCCACCCTGTGCGTGCAGCGGGCGCCCGTGACATGTATTAACAAGCACCTGTCTCTTCCGAATGCAACAGTGGATGAAATAAGAGAACTCCAGAAAGAGTTTTAACACAGAAGCAATTTTGTTTCTCTTAAAGTTGATCTGTTCAAGTGAATATTTCTTTCTAAAAACAAGATTGAAAATTTTTTTTCTCCCCATGCGGAATTGAAGCTCTGAACTTGTGTATGTCTTTAGGTGTTATACACACTGATCTTTAGGGTACATTGAACTCGTCCTAATAATAGTTGTAGCATTGAGAGGGCTGTTTTCTGAATAGTGTGCCAGATCTCTGAATGAAAGGCAAAGCAGTCTGTCAGAGACCTTGGATAGCAAGTCTTGGGACTTTGTTTCTCAGACAGAGCACCAATTTCCTAACTGGAAAATATAAGCCTCTATATCTAATGTAGAGTTTTTGAGGTTGAGGAGTATGGGGTGTGTGTGTGTGTGTGTGTGTGTGTGTGTGTGCGCGCGCGCGCGTGTGTTGTGTGTGTGAGAGAGAGAGAGAGAGTGAGTTCACCACTAACCACAATGAATAATAAAGTTTTGTTGAAGACTAATACTAAGGCTAATTTGCTAAAGTGTTAATTCCACCTGTGATAGACATCCAAGTTTAGTTTTCTATCTCTAAAGGAAGTTTCTCTACTTCATTTGGAAAAGTGGGACAGACACCAATGATGCTATGATTTGAGGGTGCTTTCTTATAGACAAGAGAGTTCATTTCTTTTTCCCTAAGAAGGAATGCATTTAGAAAGAATTAATTCTTCCCATTTCTTATCTCTTGCAATTTTTATTTAAACATTTTAGTGCAGTCGTCACTTTCCAACTTTTTTACAAATATAAAATATATTTGATATATTTGATTATACATCTGATATATTTGATTGGGCTCCTGTGAGCCTATAAGCTCCTAGAAATTAGGGCCAGGTCTAATTTAACCTTGCATGGCTGTTAACTTCTGGGTACGTAAGCCACTCAATAACATATATTGAATGTACCAAATAATCACCAAGGCTTAGGCTTCCATTTGATTTCTATAAAACAGTCTCTATGTAGATGTTGCCCAACCCTCATGTTTATTCTCTGTTATGAAAGGCATTATGTATACCCTACTAGGCATGCTTTCAGTCATTATATTGTTATTTTCATTTCTACAGATTTTTTCTTTTTTTAAAGTGTTTGTTTATTTTTGAGAGAGAGCGAACACAAGTGGGGGAGGGGCAGAGAGAGAGGGAGACACAGAATCTGAAGTAGGCTCCAGGCTCTGAGGTGTCAGCACAGAGCCCGATGCGGGGCCTGAACCCACAAACTGTGAGATCATGACCTGAGCCAAAATCGGATGCTTAACTGATTGAGCCACCCAGCTGCCCCTCTACAGATTTTTTCTTAAGCACAAATGAGGTCAGAGCACCTGGCCCTCATTGAATTTATGCTCTAGGAGGGAACACAGTACATGGTGTAATGTAAGGCATTTCCTGTGGAGACTGAAGTTGAGATAGTCTCTATGATGCAAATTAGTAACCTAGACAATGACATATTTAGAGCTGGTCCAGCTGAACATTGTACATTATTGTTTCAACTCTAATATTTGGAGAGAGAGAGAGACCAATTTTGCATTTTACTTGTACTTTTGCTTTTGAAAAAAAAATCAATATTCTAGAACCACAATTCTGCAGTGGGTGAAATGGTCTTTTTTCCACTGATATTTTTGAAAGGATAAAGTAGCCAACCTGCTTTCTTTTCTCTTGCTGTAACAAACATATCAAATCATTAGCCTTTCCATATAGTTGAAGATTGCCTTTTAATGAAATGAAATGGAATCAAGATAAAGCATGTGGGGTTATTAAAAATGGGCTTCATGTTCTACCACTGACATTTATTGAGCCCTCTGTTCCACATACTATTTTTAACTCTTTCCTAGTAGAATCCCAGGTAATCCTTATAGCATATTTTTGTCACAGGTAGTATCATTCACATTTTATAGAAGAGAAAGCTGAGAGAGGTTGAGTGCAATTAACTTGTCTAAGAATACAGACAGGTAAGCAGATGAACCAGGAAGATTCCATGGGCCATAGCCTATCTGTGTGAACCAGGAAGATTCCATGGGCCATAGTCTATCTGTGTGAATCATATGATTTTCTTTTTCACCTGAGCAAAATAATTTTTTCCAGAATTAAAATAATTTTACTCAGATTATTGGGATATGCAATTTCGTATGCAATTCTTCCCAAATAATATGCCTCACTTAACTTTCCATTGTTAGAGAAGGTATGAGGTCGCAAACCTGATTCCACCCTTAAGAGATCTCTAGAATCTTTCAGTAAGAACAAGTGATAACTTATTTCTTAAAAGTATACACCTTTAAATCATAATGTATATAATTAGTATTATTCTAGCTGTGTGACATCTGAGCTCCCTTTCTAAGTTTGGAGAAATCCTCCTTTTGTGTCTAATGGGAGGCAGAGCTTGTGTACCGTTATAGGAACTGAAAATATCAGGTACTTGTTTTCCCAGACTCCTTTGCAGTGGGCCGCGATCACATGCACCAATGAGATTGGCCTATCCTGTTTTTGCAGTAGGAGCTTGTGACAGAAATAGGGAAGTGGAGAATTCATTCTGGGGAAAATCAAAGGCAGGATTTAAAACTTATTTTATGGGGCGCCTGGTTGGCTCAGTCGGTTAAGTGTCCACCTCTTGATTTTGGCTCAGGCCATGATCTCATATTTTGTGAGACTGAGTCCCTCATTGGGCTCTGTGCTGACGACGCTGAGCCTGCTTGGGATTCTCCTTCTCTGTTCCTCCCCCTCTCATGCTGTCTCTCAAAATAAATAAACAAAATTATTTTCTTATAGATTTGGCCAAACTAGCTGTTGAGTTCTTAGTACTATTTCTTATGGTGCTAACGGGGTTATGAAGCCACAGTTAGATTACCCATAGGCAGACCAGGAGTATGTTTAGGCCACTTGTGGACAAGGGCATCAAACAGTATTTTGGGAAAAATAATACTTCAAGCAATGTAGTAGTCATCATGATAAAAGTCAGAATTTGTGTGTCTTTTTATTTTCTTTGTAGTGCACAATTGATTTAACTTTGAATTATTTGTTGTGGTGGTAGGTGGGTAGGCAGGTATGCACCAGAACCTTTCTCCCGCTCAGGGTGAGGAATCTGTCCCTGTTCCCTTTGAAATGCAAAGCAAACTCCTTCACTAACAGCAAACCATTTTTCCAGGAGGAAAGTAAAGATTCTTACACCTTGCAAACCTAAAGACCAAGATGTATTACCAACTCTTCTGTTTCCCCTTCGAAGCCTATTGATTGTGGAATGGATAGTTAGGTAGAGGGGAATTTGAGGAGCGTGGCTCAGGTAGCAAGAAGGAGGGAAAAGCAAGGGTGATTGCAGAATGACCTATTATAGTAGAAAACATTGAGGTTTTCAGAGCAGATATTCCAAATTCAGAGAATTCCCTATCCTTTGGGTTTTCCCAGGCTTCCCATTTCCTAAGAATTGTATTTCTTAGCAGTTAATTTCTAAGAGTGATAAAGCATCCACGATAATTTGATGAGGCCAGCACGTGGCACAAGTGATTTTTCCTGTAGAATTGATTTGAAACAGCTGTTTGGACGCATTGACTATGAATATGGCTTTTAAAAACATTCTAAGGTATAAGAAGAATTCAGTATATAAATGCCACTTCTAGATAAATACATTTTGTAATTTCTTTGCAAAAAGAAAAAAAAAAAGCTACTACCCTGTTTCTAGGGAAATTGAGTATAAATCCACCACTCCAGAATTCTCTGAGGAATGTGATTGCTGTTTGAAGATTTTAAGCCCCTTCAGGGCTAGGTTTATGCAGTTTTACTTGTTTCACATGGACTTTGCCCAAGGTTGGACAGACAGATAAGCTGCTTAGCTATGGATTTAACTGACTATTAGTTCATTTTTGACATGTCAACCTGAGGTTTAGTGAAAAATATTGAGGATAGGCAAGTATTGAAATGAAAAAGATTAATAAAGATGAAGTAACTTTGCTATTCTTGCCTTCATTCATGCTTATCTTCTTTTTATCTATCAATCTATGTATCTATCTAATACCTCGACATATCTTGTGTATACTATATATTTTTTAATGTGGAGTTGTGAGAGTGCTCATGTGGGAGTCAAGAGACATAAATTTGGACATGAGACTATAACATGTGTTTCAGCCTATTATAACTCCTTAGAATTATTTTTTGATTTCTAGAACTTTCCTCCAGTCAAAAATAAAGCTTACCTTTCTCAGGTCCAGACCACAGAGTTTTGTCGTGACGGTGTCTTTGGGGATACTGGCTTCAGATGTTAGCTCAGCAGAGGAAAGGAGGGAGGGTTACAGAAGAAGAATGAGTGGGAGAGAGCAATTTAAAAAAATGGGTGGAAATGTAGATGCTTTCATGCTGGATTATATTTAAATCTCCTTGTGAAAAGAAATGTGATGAGGGCTTAAAGTCCTTTAAAACTTAACAATTGACATATCATGACACATCCTTCTAGATGTTTTTAATTTCTTTTTTTAAAAAAAAATTTTTTTTTCAACGTTTTTATTTATTTTTGGGACAGAGAGAGACAGAGCATGAACGGGGGAGGGGCAGAGAGAGAGGGAGACACAGAATCGGAAACAGGCTCCAGGCTCCGAGCCATCAGCCCAGAGCCTGACGCGGGGCTCGAACTCATGGACCGCGAGATCGTGACCTGGCTGAAGTCGGACGCTCAACCGACTGCGCCACCCAGGCGCCCCATAGATGTTTTTAATTTCTAAAAATTTATGTGTTGGTGCTACAAAAAGATTTAATGATACAAATGCATTGGTCTCTTCAGAGGCAACCATTCTTATAGGCCTTCCTGATCCTTCTGTTGGTGTTTTATGTACATACAAATATATATAAATATTATATATTTACTCAAATGGTAACATACCGTGTACATTTTTATTCTCATATTTTTCCCACTTGACAACTTCTCTTGAAACTTGTTTCATTTCATTGCCTAAGATCTCACCTCCTCCCCCAGCCCACCAGCAAGGTTGCATTTTATTGCACTGTACAGATGTCCTGTACCTTACTTACCCAGGGGGCTGTTCGAATAGGACATCTAGGTTTCATTTTTGCTATTATGGACCATACTGTCATGGATGTTGTTACAGGTACACCTTTTCACGTAAGTGGAAATTATCTCTGAAAGAAGTTCCTGGAAGTAGAATTGCTGGGGAGAAGTCAGAGGCATCACATGTTTTGATCGACATTGCCACATTTTTCTCCACGTTCAATGTGCTAGATTACTCTCATAGCAAAAGCAGAGAGCACTGACAGTTTCGGTGTTACACAATCCCAGAGGATGTTGCTCACGTGACAGGACATATGGATGGAATTATGCTTTCTCTGCAGTGTTCTAGCCCTGCTTGATGCCAACTCATTGCTCTTCTGTTACTGGGGCCTTTGGTTCAAGGTTACAGGCTAGGCAACTTCAGATAGAGGAGATGGATGGATGGACTTTTGGGGATGCGCTTCAGGTGACTAGAAAAGTCACCTTAGGATTATGCACCATTGCAGAAGAAAGTTGTGTAAGTGAAAATAGGCCTATTAGATATGTAGGGTTGATGGTACACTGGAAACTGAATGCTTTATCTCTGTATTTGGAATAGAATATGGGAGTCTCTATCCGAGTGAACCCAGAATCCATTACCAACATGCACTCATGTAAGAAGTTCATGAAGGATGATATAAAGATCAGATTATGAAATTTCTTAGAGGTCTGCTGTCTGAGTTTTTTAAATCTGGCTTGCTTATTTTTAGACACCAAACATATGGCCATAGCTAATTATATGCTTAAACGTGATTTGAGAACGTTTGATGTTATTCTTTAAGGGACCTCAGAGGCAATGATGATAAGATAAGTGGTTAGGAAGATAGGACATGTATATAAAGTGAAATACTGACCTTTGGAAAGAGCTGCCGTAAACTTGGGAGAAATTGATTTGTTAAGAATTGTGTTTATGTTTTCTTCTCGTGTGTCCAATATGTAACAGTATGTGTACACGTATATGGGTATGTGTATGTATATATACCTCTGAAACAGACACAGTGATATGTTGATGCCAGCTCATATTGGGCCAATTGTCAAACTTTTAGGCATTTTGTAAGGTGATTGACTTCATGTTAATATCTTAAGGTCAGCCATGTTGGGAGTATTTACACCACAGAAATTGGCAAACACTAAAACATCAGGATCTGATTTCCTAGAAAGCTCGTTGTTAAATACTTAGCGGTCCATCCCTGTACATCTGTATGCATAATCGATACTCTGTCCAAAGATGAGGAAACCTTCAGAACTATTAAAAATCCATTTGTTTGTAATATCTGATTTCTAATACGCAGAAAAAAGTAGAACTTAGTTCTGTGGTACTTTTCTCATCAAAGCCTTAATAGATTAATTTTGCTTCTTTTAAGTACAAATACTCTCTCTGTATTCCATTATAGTTTCCTTTTGATTTGTGTATAATTTCCGGTTGCTTTTGAATAGTTTCATACCAAAAGAATCTTTTGCAAATAATACATTACAGACACACAAACATCATGATTTACCAAGATTCATGGTGGTAGCTCTTGACTGTAATGAGCAAAAAGGGTCACCTAGTTTTGATCCTAAGAATCAGGAAAACTAGAAGTATTGGTATGGAATTAAACATGCATTGTAAAGTCAGAAGGGCGGGTAGAATGCCTAGTACTCAGCACCCGCATTCATGAGAAAGAAGAAGGGAATTAATGATGTTAGGCTTTATATGCGTTAGCATTTGAATTGCCAGGTCTAAGTTTAAACCAGCTTGGGTTTAGACGTGTTAAGTGAATACAGAGACTGAGGGCGGGAGGGCATGAAAATCCAGCAGCATACAGAGGTTGTGGTGTTAATTTTTTCCTTCAGTATTGAAATAGGGAAGACTAACTCTTATCCAGTCAAATACAGGTAATATTAATGACTTGGTCAGAATTGAAGGAGAGTAAATGCCAGAGTTAGGGCATTGCTGGTAAATATCATTTACGGAAGGCGGAAGTAATAGACAGTTGTATATAGCCTTGTGGCTCTTGCCATTCTGTAAGTGTGAAGTGTGATTTATTATTCTGTACTCTGTCATGTATTACTCAAGAGACACAGAGATGATGACTTAGAAATCTTGCATAGAAATGAGCTGAGAGGCTCATGGTTTCTGGATGGGAAAGAGATTATAAACAGACTATGACACCTATTTTAGTGTATGACTTACTGATCTAGGAAGAAAATAACTTGTAAAACCTAAATTAAGAAGAGTAATGATAGTTTACTAGTAATGAAAGCCAGCTGTGAGAGTTTCTTTTAATAGCAATATTGAAATATTAAAATGTCGAGGTTTACATGCTGGGCCTTTGGGAATGCAAAGAAGATTCATTTCTTTAGGGTCCCGATGAATTCAAATTTGTGATAACCTATGTCATTTTTTAAGAATGAGAGATTTTAGGAATGTGATTTTATCTGAAATGGAAATTTAAGGCTGCACTAATATGGGCTCTTCTAAGAAGAGAGGAGGTCAGGGCATTAAAGGCATTACAGCTTCCACCTTGATCAACCACTCGTACTTTGCAACAGATTTTTTAAAAGAGTTTGTTTATTTAAGGAATCTCTGTACCCCACGTGGGGCTCGAACTCATGATCCCAGGATCAAGAGTTGTGTGCTCTTCTGACTGAGTGAGCCCGGTGCCCTTCAACAGAATTTTTTATGATAGACTTCAATTTTTCATAAAGTAATTCATGCCAGTTTTCCTCTTCTTTTTATTCTTATGATTGTTTTGAAAAATCTCTGTCTATATTTGAAGATTCATGTGAAGTTACAGCTGCTCTTTCATTTTTTGAACTAGAACCTCCAATTCCTATACCCGTGCCTTTCATCTTTTATCTCTAAACCATCTAACTCAAATGAAAGCACTTGAGGTGCTTGGGTGGCTCAGTTGGTTAAGAGTCCGACTTCGACTCAGGTCATGATGTCACGGTTCGTGGGTTTGAGCCCTGTGTCAGGCTCTGTGCTGACAGCTCAGAGCCTGGAGCCTGCTTTGGATTCGGTGTCTCCCTCTCTCTCTCTGTCCCTCTCCCGCTCATGCTTTGTCTCTCTCTGTCTCAAAAATACATAAAACATTAAAATAAATAAATAAAATGAAAGCACTTTGTGAATTGTGAAGAACTACATGCATATGCAGTATTATTTTCAGTTGCTTCCATTTTTTTTTCCAATGTCTAATTTAGGAATTTTGGGACTGAAGCATTTTGAATAAAGTTTAGAATTTGGAGAAAGTCAACTGTCATTTAAACGTTATCCATTGTTTAGTTTTTAAAGCCAAATGTTAACTGGCCAGATTACAGTTTATCAGATTATACACCTAAATTTTCATCAGCTTGTAGGCACGAGGGGTTTTCTACATGTTTAGGGCTGAGAGTTTTCATGTAACAGATGAAAAAGAAAAAAAAAATAAACAGATTAGTAGACGTGTTGACCTTGGGGAAAAATGTGCTGCTATAGCTCTCTCTGAAGAGATATATTTTGTTGAGCATGATTTTGTACTTGTGGGTAGGACTGACTGGAATACTGTTTTACTTTATTCACTCAGTTTTTGTAACCTTAGTAACTAGCCCCTTAATTTAGATTGTATCCATTTTGACTTAAAAATAAATGATCTATATTTGCATAGTCTTCTCAGGGCTCATTTTTAGCATTTAATGTACCACAAAAGGTGTTTTAAAGTGGGTTATGTGCATTTCCATAGGGAAAATGCATCACGAGAGCATTATTGGGACAATATATTCACATATTGTTGAACATGCTTGGAGAATCTCTTGACGGTATTAGTTCATGGAGGATTAACTCTCCAATGCCATTTGCCCATGGCTGGTTCTGCCCATATATCTGTAGGCGTGTTGACCTGTGTCAGAAGCTCTGCCAAGATTGTACAGTCTGCAAAGTAGAGGCATAGAGACACATTTTGGATAATCTCCATTTAGACAATTCCAATCTCAATTAGGGTCTTCAGTCAGCAAGAAAGCCTGCAGAACCCCAGAAACTACTTTAGTTGCCTGGGGATGTAGTAGTGAACAGGCAGACAGGGTTCTTGCCTGCCAGGAGGTGTGGTGGGAACGAGGTGGCCGGATGCCACCTATCTGGCCATGTAAAGACCAGTTCTAAGTGAGGGAGCCATCCGGGCACTTTGGCTTATCTTCGTGTCAGTACCTTTCGCCGTATTCAAATCCATCTTATTTGGAAGCGCATGAGTATGAAGTTGCTTGGTTAAGATTGGTTAATTGAGGCTAGAGAGGTCTTTTCAAAATGCCATTCCTCTGGTTCAAGTGCTGTAGGGTCTTCTTCTGCTTCCAGAAAGAGGACATGCTTGCTCATCATGCCCCACAGGATCCTGGCTGTCTGGCACTCCCCAGTGCCTGCAGGCTGACCAGAAGTCAGACTCCCTCCACGACCCACCTGCCCTCCTCTGCCTGCCCTCCATTTAACAAATGATCTCCCACACATCCTTTTAGATTTTTAGCTTAGCCTCCTATTCTTGGGAAGCCTGCCTTGAACTCTTTGCCTCTTCTGGCTTCTAGTGTCTTCCTGGGGAGCATTTTAATAGTTGTCATAATCACATTTAGTTGAAACAAACAAGATGATGACTGGTAAATTTATAAAACATATAGGCTAACTTAATTTTTTTCTCATTGAAAGAGAGAAGTAGTGGGTTGAGGATGGGTTTGGAATTCCATATTTTTCTCTGGAGAGAAGATGTTTTTTGTTAGCAGTATTATTTTATGAGTGATTGTGTACTTGATGAGTAATTGGAGGCATGTCACAAATTTGGAAATAATCTCGTACATATTGACTTACTCAGGATTCTATCAGTGAAAAGACAATAAAATAAAATTTTGATTTAAGACAGACATGTAAAGCCTATGCTTTTAGAAGTGAGTATCCACGTGACATTCATTTCTCATTTTATCAGTTAAAAATTTGAGTATTGATTTCAACTTTTGCATTTATCAATGTAATGAATACTGATTGTCATTGCAATGTCCCACTGACATTTTACAGTCCTAGAGTATGTTCTAACTAAAGAAGTAAATTAAGGCTGTGTAATTCTTTTTTTTTTTTTTTTTTTTGTAATGTTTATTTATTTATTTTGAGAGAGAAGGGGTGGTGGGCAGAGAGAGAGGGAGAGAGAAGCCCAAGCAGGTTTCACTCTGTCGGCACAGAGTCCAACGCGGGGCTCGATTTCACGAACCTTGGGGCCATGACCTGAGATGAAATCAAGAGTTGGATGCTTAACTGATTGCGCCGAGGTGCTCCAGCGCTGTGTTTCTCATTTTAATTTGCCTCCCTTCCTGCCTTCTGTTTCTTCTTTCCTTCCTGTCTTTCTTTCTATTTGCTGTCTTTTTCAATTCATTAAGTAGTACCAGGAATACAGGACCACTGTATGGACATATGTGATATACCCATCTGACACCACAGGTGTCAGTAAATGTTAAAAGTCCCCACACCCACCTATGATCCTCATGCTTGTTCTCCTTAATTAATTGTTTCCCACCAGAGCTTTTGGTGTTTACACATGAGTACACACACACTATCATCTGTATTTTTATAGATATGTAGATAATATATCATATCTAGGGATTAAGTAGTATGTATTGTAAAAGCAATGTGCTTTTTTATTTAAACCTCATTGACAAAGACTTAAAAATCATTTTATATCTGTATACCTGGAATATTTTTCTCTCCTCTTCTCTGTAAGTTCTTTTTAATTTTTTTTTTTACTGTTTATTTATTTTTGAGAGAGTGATTGAGAGAGAGAGAGAGAGACAGAATATGAGCAGGGGAGGGGCAGAGAGAGAGAGGGGGACACAGAATCCAAAGCAGGCTCCAGGCTCTGAGCTGTCAGCACAGAGCCTGATGTGGGGCTTGAACTCACGAGCTATGAGATCATGACCTGAGCCAAAGTCAGAGGCTCAACCGACTGAGCCACCCAGGTGCCCCTCTCTAAGTTCTTTTCAAATCCAGAATACTTTCAAGTTCTACAAAAAGTTCTCAGGGCACCTGGGTAGCTGGGTCGGTTGAGCATCCAACTCGATTTTGGCTCAGCTCATGATCCCAGGGTTGTGGGATAGAGCCTTGTATGAGGCTCTGTGCTGAGCGTGGAGCCTGCTTGGGATTCTCTCTCTCTGTCTCTCTCTCTATCTCTCTGTCTCTCTCTTTCCCTCTCCCTTTCTCTCTCTCTCTGCCCCCTCCTCCGCTCATGTTCTTTCTCTAAAATAAAACTAAAATTAACAAAAGTTCTATTTAAAGTTCTCACTGAAGACTTTCCAGAATCCCTTGTCTGGAACCCCTTCTGCCTTTACCAGCTCCATTTACTTTGTATCTTTCTTCATAGCATTTTCACATCAGCATCCTTTTGAATATATTTGTGTTTGTTTCCCTCAAAAGGAAGTAAAATCCCAGCGGACATCCCTCCCACCCAGGTCTTCTATAAATGTTGGGGTTTTCGAGAGTCAACACTAACACTGTCTTTCATTTGCTTCCATTGTTTGAGACCAAACGAGGACCAGTACAGAGAAAACAGATAGGTGGAGATTAAAGTGACAAACGGAGATGAATCGCTAAATTCTACTCCTGAAACCAATACGACATTATATGTTAACTAACTAGAATTTAATAAAAATTAGAAAAAAAAGGGGTTGGTAGTAAAAAAAAAAAATCAGTAAAGCTAATTCTGCATCTGCATTCAGATCTTAGGTTGAAAGGGCTTTTGCTGCCAGTACACAACAGAATTGAAACAGACTTGCACCCGTAGTTAATGGCACATCTGGACAACTGGAGGTCTCTGCCATTTTTCCTCTGGGCAAGAAGCAGAACAGAAAGCAAATTCACTCGGGAGAAAAGTGAAGGTTTGTACTGCAAGCCAGAGCCTTTCTCCATCAGTTGTTAGTCCGATGAACTCCTTCCCTGGGTAGACGTGCCTAAGGGGGCATGAGAGGCTTGGAGGGTTATCGCAAGAGAAGTGGTCTCTGCACGAAGCTTCTGTGGTTGGGGAAGAAAGTTGTACTCAGCCGTAGACCTTGACTCTTTCTGCATTATCTGTGTCTGTTTCATTCAAGTTTTACTGTACTTGAGCTCTCTAAAGTTGATTTAATGATCAAATCTATTTGTCTTCATCTCACCTGCTCTCCCCAAGACAGTGAAGGTATTGGCTCGAAAACTTGGCAAAATAACGTTCTCTTTCTGAAATAGCTAGGGCTTAAGGTAAAAGTATTCAGAAACCTTTAATATAAAAGTTACAATCTAGATAATTATTAAAGCAATTGGTAAATTGGAGGCTTAATGTGCATCAAAGATAGCTTCAGCGTACAGATGGGCCGGTCAGGGTAGCTTGACTAAAGGTTTTTTGACTTTACGATGCTATGAAAGTGATACTCATTCAGTAGAAGAAACCATATTTGGAATTTGGAATTTTGCTCTTTTCCTGGGCGGTGATCTGCGGTAGATACCCTCTTGTGGTGCTGGGCAGTGGCAGCAAGCCACACGTCCCGGTAGCCCCGCCATCACGAGGGTAAACAACCGGTCCTGGCAGTCTGCACCCGTACGACGATTCTGGTTTTCACTTTCAGTACAGTAGTCCATACATTACACGAGAGAGTGAAAACTTCATTGTACTAGAGGCTTTGTGTTAGATGATTTTGCCCAACTCCAAGCTAATGTCTGTTCTCGCACATGTAAGTAGGCTCAGCTCAACGGACGTTCAGTAGCTGTAGGTGCATTAAATGCATTTCAGCCTAATGACATATTCAGTTTATGATGGGTTAATTGGGATGTGACCTCATCGTAAGCTGAGGAATAAATGTAAATTCTTACCCAGAGATCTGAAAATAAATGCCTGGAAATATACCAACAGAAGTGAGCAATGTATCCATGGTTAGAATTTTTGAAGAAGACAAAATATGTTTAAATATTTACTGTAGTCACTTTTTTCTTGAACTCCAACAAAGCTGTGGGTCTTATTGTTAATATAGAAGTGAATTTTGCATAGAATATCATAAACTTTGGAAAGAAATATGAATGGAACATCCTTGCCATTTGAGTATTCCGAGTGATCGTTTCTTGTTAAAATGGGAACAGTTTAATACTAGTCGACAAACAACTAATTTTCCTTAACAGATGGTAAAAATTTAGTGACTGTGCTTTTCAAAATAAAGAACCAGGTCGCACTGACTACCAGGGAAAACCAATAATTAACTGTCTTAGTTACTTGCTAAAGTAACTGTAGTTAGTTTAGTTTAAAGTTACTTTAGTTACTAAACATAACTAATAAACAATAAGACCTTTCCTCTCAGGTTTACATATTCTGAAATGAAGTGTATTCTGTGCCAGTGGGATTACCGTCATTTATTGAATATCAAGGCAAATGTTTTTTTACTGATGTTAATGAAAAACAATAAGCCATAGTTTTTTTACTTGCTAATAACTCTTCAGATAATAATAAGGTAAATTGGATAATGTAAACTAGGCCACTTAGGGATATTTTATTTTTGAATTTAGAAATGCGACTAGTTTGATGATGTAATAATTATGGTTAAGCTGTAATTTTAATGATTTAGCTTTGGGAGCCTTCAAGTTGTATTTAAATGATACATTTACCAAATGATAAGATGAAAAAACTGGGTGGGGATTTAATTATGATTTATGAATTGGTATTACTTTTGAAATTGCCTTTAAAAAATATGAACAAA
Source organism: Lynx rufus (assembly GCF_022079265.1). Taxonomy (NCBI): domain Eukaryota; kingdom Metazoa; phylum Chordata; class Mammalia; order Carnivora; family Felidae; genus Lynx; species Lynx rufus. The sequence goes on from NW_025814823.1 coordinate 65,547,766, forward strand.
AGTCGCTTCATTTGCAAAAACAATCTAGTGCGATTACACATAATAAACAGCTTTTGCACAGCCAAGGAAACTATCAACAAAACAAAAAGACAACATTCTGAGTAGGAGAAGATATTTTCAAATGGTATATCAAAGAATGGGTTAATATCCAAAATAATATAGGGGGGCCTGGGTGGCTCAGTCAGTTGAGCATCTGACTTCAGCTCAGGTCATGATCTCCCAGTCTGTGAGTTCGAGCCCCACGTCGGGCTCTGTGTTGACAGCTTGGAGCCTGGAGCCCGCTTCAGATTCCGTGTCTCCCTCTCTCTCTACCCCTCCCCTGTTCACTCTCTGTCTCTTTCTCTCTCTCAAAAATAAATGAACATTAAAAAAAATTAAAAAAGAATTAAGACAGACCCAAATGTGTAAAGAACTTCTGTAACTCAACGTCAAAAAAACCCCAAGTAATCAGATTAAGAAATGGGCAGAGAACCCGAATAGACATTTTTCTAAAGAAGACCTACAGATGGCCAATGGACACATGAAAAGATGCTCAGCATCACTAATCATGAGGGAAATGCAAATCAGTACCACAGAGGTATCACCTTACACCTGTCCACATGGTTACAGTTAAAAAGACAAGAAATAATGGGATGAGAGAGAAAGGAACCCTATACACCATTGGTAGGAGTGTAAATTGGTGTAGCCACTGTGGGAAACAGTATGGAGTTTCCTCAAAAAATTAAAAATAGGAATACCATATGATCCACTAATTTCACTACTAGGTATTTACCCAAAGAAAATGAAAACACTAATATGAAAAGATATATGCATCACTGTGTTTATCATAGCATTATTTACAAGAGCCAAGGTATGGAAGCAACCTCAGTGTCCATCAGTAGATGAGTAGACAAAGGAGATGTGGTACACGGGCAGATACACGCAATGGAATATTGCATAGCTTCAAAAAAGGATATCCTGCCATTTGTGACAGCATGGATGGACCTGGAGCATATTATGTCAGGTGAAATAAGTCACACTGAGAAAGAGAAATATATGACTTCACTCATATGTAGAATCTGAAGAAAAAAACCAAAAAAGTGAATAAACAAAGCAGAATCAGACCTTTAAGTACAGAGAATGAGCTAAGTGATGGTTGCCAGAGTGTAGGGGTTGGGGGGTGGGCAAAATTAAAAAAAAAAGGCACTTCATTTGAGAAATAATTTGTAGAACAATGAGTTTGAATGCTTTTGAGCAGTGACATTTGTGAGGAAATTTGAGAATGAGGGGACTCATTGTGTATGTATATCTTAGAAAATGTTTGAATGATGTGATTAGAAAAGAGTCATAGGGTTTGTAAGTTTTTCAAAACACAGATTGTTGAAATACAACAGTCCAGGTTGTGAAGATTCTTAAATAATTCATGTAAGGTATCAGAGTGGAGCTCCGACAATTTATTCTAGTCTTATTTGGATATAATGTCTGCGAATGATTCAGTAAATAAGGTTATAAATATTCATCTATTTTATCGCCGGCACCAGCTGAGAATCTCTGAACAGACAGTGGACTGCAGAATCTAGATCTATGATGCCTGTGCGTACTCACTGACTTTTCCCACTTTATTTCCATGTTAGATATCGGTAGTTCAGAAACATTTGTGTTAACCAGCCACAGAAACAGAATTGTGCTTCTTTGTGTCAGAATTGGAAAAGCTGTTGCCTGGTTATCCATAAAATGACAGGTGGTAGGTTTTATTCTTGTTAAAAAGCAACTTGGGACAAAGGGAAGATAGGCAAAATGCTTCACCCCCTTCACAACAAAGCTGTGGCCTGAAATACAACTTGTAAAGCCAAGTGTGAATCAACTGTATTCTAAAAAGGCAGATTGTTTCCTGAGGGCTGGGGAAAACCTTTTAGTTCTCTCTGAAATCGAGGAACAGAATTTCCAAATTATTTTTCCAAAATTGTACTCTGAATCATATCTAGGTAAACAGAATTGCACTTTAAGAGAGATACTAAAAAAAACAAAAGTTGAACACATAATCCATGAGTAATTTTTCAGATGTAACAACAGACTTCTTGAATCCTTTGCTGCTGAGCTGAGAGAACTCATTTGTCTAAAAGTTGAAAAAGTATTTTACACGTCAAAACTTAAGTTCGTCACAGAAATCTTACGTACTTTGGGGTTGTGGATTTCTGTACATAATAGTCCTTTTATGATCAACAACCAATTTCCTCTTTTTTCAAGGGGAACAGGTAAAGCTGTTTTCACACAGCCGTTGCTGCACAAGAAGTTCAAAACTTTAAAAGGTAGTTGTGAAAATTATTCATCTAGACATGCATTCATTCATTCGACCATTATCTACTAAACGCTGAAATAAGTCAGTCCCTGAGGTGTTCATTTTGGTGAACAATGCCACATAAACAAATGAATAATGTGTCATTGTTTGGGGGAGCTTGGTAGATTCATTCTGGAAATTATATGAATAATGTGTTGTTCCCTGTTAGTATCAATACAAAAATAGTACTTTTAGCATCAACATGTTGAATTCTATGCTGTAAGGAATGGATTACAAAAGAGGACCACTTTGCTTGCCGCATGGAGATTTTATGCTAAAATATTTATAGTACCTATATTCATTTATTCAACTGTATATATTGAGTGCTTACTATCTACCAGGCATTTTTCTAGGGGTCTGAAATGAAATGTGATATGCAAACCCTCAGAAGGAAACTATTTTCATTTGAAAGAACTATAACAAATAGAACCCGACGTCAGATATTTCAGCTTAGTTTATTGGCGGTTTTTTTTCCTTATGAGTGATCTGTGCTTTGTACCATAAATACAAGTTTCAATGCATAAAATGTCTGTAATAAATTTAGAAAATCTCTCCACTGTTTTTGAAATTTTCTGGATAAACTTTACTAGAAATGAATGTTAGCAATGCAACTAATTCTAATTTTGATATAATAATACCTTTCAGAATACCTTAACTTATTAGTATTGTGTCACAAATTAGCACCTTACATAAGACTTTATAAAAGACTCAGAAAAATGTTGTATAGGGAATTAGTAAGGATTTGGGGTTAGACACTGGGGAAATTGAATCACAAGATTACATATTCACAAACTTGGGTTGTCTATTCAAGCCTTCTGAAGTTAAGCACTTAATCAGGCAAAATATTGAGGCATATTACACGTCCTGCTTCCACACTGAAAGCCTCTTCTGATTATCGGCTAACCTGACTGCCAAGTCTGACATGTTGCAAACAGATGCCGTAATACGTTGAAACTCTTTTCATCTCATTGGGGGAAAGACTGTTTTAAAGTTCCTAATGGTTATTTTTCTAAAAATGGTTCATTTAAGACCTTAATTGGGTAACATGAAATGGCTTCTTCTGTCATTGGGCCTAGTTCATGCACATTTGCAACATGTACAAAAGGATCCTTTTGTTTTAAACATCACACGAGTTTATGAGGCATAGAAATGAGAGGAGCGTGTCATTCTTTAGAACACGGCCACAGACCTCAAACACCACACGTGTGGGAGCACAGGACTCAGTTAGTGTATCGGTGTGCGAGGACGGCCATCCATAGCAGAATACCACATACGGGGTGGTGGGAGCAACAGAAATGCATTTTCTCACAGTTCTGGGGCCGGGAAGTCTCAGATGAAGGTGTGTGCAGTCTCGATTTCTTCTGAGGCCTCTCTCCCGGGCTGGCCACCATCTTCACTGTTGTCCTCATGCACCCCTTGCTGTCTCTCTGCGTGTCCAGATTTCATCTTATAAGGATGTAAGTCGTATTTGATGAGGACCACCCTCCAGGCCTTATTTTCACCTAATCACCTGTCTAATGGCCCTTTCTACAGATACAGTCCCTTCTGAGGTACTAGGGGTTAGGGCTCCAATATCTAAGTTTTGGGCTGGGTAATATAATTCGGCACATAAGAGTGCGAAAGATTTTTATGTACTTTGATTTATTTATAATGATCAAGGTGGACACACTAATTACCTTTAGCCAAACAGGAGTCAAGGATGGTCCTGAAGCTCCAGCTGAAGGAAGGTGAGAAAGTCCTCAAGACTGTCCCTGCACCCAGACCGAACTCTGTGCTTAAGCTTTGATGTGGTGGGTTGTGAACAAGTCAAATAAAATAAGTTAGGGTCTTTTTTTTATCTTTGTAGTAGACCTTTCGGTAAAAGGTCTGAGGTTAGGAGCATATAGCTTTGAAATGGCCGAAACTTTGGTCTTTTCATCAACAAGTTTATTGATCTTCTCACTTTGAGACCTTGAACTCAGCTAAAGAGAGAGAGAGAGAAGGGGAGAGAGAGAGAGAGAGAGAGAGAGAGAGAGGAGAGAGAGCACGTGTGTGTGTGTGGTATAGTGTGTATATGCATGCACACTGTTACAGGGAGGTTGTATAGGGGGTGGGGATGGTTATAGGATGAGATTCCCCTAGAATGGATGCAAGAAATGCATGCTGGCCAGAAAAGCCTAGATGTCAAGGCTTCTCTGGAGAGGAGCACGTACAGAGTGGGAACGAGCAGCTCCTGGAACTCAGGGCTGGAGATGGCTCATGAAGCCACCAGAGGATGGCTTGCTGCCTGCTCTGGGCCTTCCACTTGGAGTACCTCAGATGTGCAACCAGAGGCCCGTGAGAGCCTCACTCCCTGGGTAGGGCTTCTGTCATAACGTAACAGCCCACTGTCTGCTCTAGAGCGTGTTGGACAGATGGTTCTTGTTTTTTTTTTTTTTTTTTTTTTTTTTTTTTTTTTTTCCAGCTTACCTGTTTCTCTGCTAGCCTCGTATGCAGCTTGCAAAGAAGCATTCCCATTTTATGTCCCTTTTATATTCTGCCTCGCACAAATACTGTCCTCCATTTCAACATTTTTTGAGGCAATAAAGATGATAATCAGTGCTTCCAAAATACTCATAAACCAGAAGTGGAGTCGTTACGTGGTTCTGTGACTGGAGAGAAGAGTAATCTAGGGAGGGGCATTTTCCCTCAAAAATCTCTCCCCATGACATCTTCCATCGCCCCATGCCCACTCCTAAGTACATAATTTTTTTTAAATGATTAATTTAATCATGATACTTTGTACTCATCGCCTCATAATTTTACTGAGTGAAGGAATTCACAAATACAGCAACCTAGTGAAAAGAAAGCCTGGGTTTTACTGCTGGTTTTGCAAGTAATAGCCTGGTGACTGTTAGCAGGTCGCTTCATCTCCCTCTTTCCCAGCATCTCATCTATAAAATGATGAAGATAATATCTGCCAACCTAATTAAGAGTTGTAAGGATCAAGTGAAATAATGTCAAGGCAAGTGCTTTATAAACTGTCAGGCACTATACAAATAGAAATGATGAATGCTGGTAGAGAAATGTGAGATTATATTGGAGGCATTAAAAGCTTATAATAAATGCGTTTGCTTCTCAAAAATCTTGTCTGTTCAGACTAAACCAAGGTGTCTTTATTATAACCCAGTTTCTCACAGTGCAGTCTGAGCTTGAACTTGAAATGTTCAGAAATTCCTAAAACTTTAAAAATGAGTTTTATTTTTATTTTCTTTACAGTTTATTTATTTATCTTGGGGGGCAGCTAAGAGAGAGGGGGAGAGAGAATGCGAAGCAAGCTCCACGCTGTCAGCACAGAGCCTGATGTGGGGTTTGAACTCATGAACCGTGAAATCATAACCTGAGCAGAAACTGCATCAGAGGCTTCACTGATTGAGCCACCCGGTGCCTCCCAAAAATGAGTTTTAGCTACACTGTGGAAACACATATTGACAAAGACTGCGGTTGAATATTTTTAAAAAACAATTTGTTGACTGTTTTTCACCTTTTTTAAAAAGAGCAATTGTTCAACTGTGTGTAATTTTTTTGGGTAAATAGCTTTCCAATGTACTATAAGCTTCCTAAGGGCAGGAATCACATCTCCTTTGTTTCCCCAGTGGCAGGCACAGTGCTTACACAACTCAGTAGAAGCTTGTGGAATAAATGACCAGGGAACATTTCTTTTATTTATATCAAGGGTTTTCATGTCTGTTTTCCTAACATAATATGAGCCCCCTGGTGCTGTGCCATTCACGTTTTAGTCACACTCTTGATTTTGAAAATAAGTTTATATTACATCTCAATGACTTAAATATGTTTTCCTTCAATACTCTAGTTCCTGGGTAGAGCATATTGATATTATAATAATGCAGTTTCCAATAGGCAGTGCTGCAGTGATTCAGTTTCACTGTGTGAGCTGAATAAAGGAATATATTTAAACAATTTTTGCTTTATTTTTAATTGTCACCATCACATAACATTCCATTTCCATCTTAAATATTGTTAGGTGGACACTTTGTTAGATGTATTGACTTTGTTGTGCAACAGGTCTCTAGCCCTCTTTCATCTCGTAAAACTCAAATTCTATGTTCATGAAACACAAGTTTCCCTTCCTTTTTTTTTTTTTTAATGTTTTTATTTATTTTTGTGACAGAGAGAGACAGAGCATGAGCAGGGGAGGGGCAGAGAGAGAGGGAGACACAGAATCGGAAGCAGGCTCCAGGCTCTGATCTGTCAGCACAGAGCCCGATGCGGGGCTCGAACCCACAGACTGTGAGATCATGACCTGAGCCGAAGTCAGATGCTTAACTGACTGAGCCACCCAGGCGCCCCTCCCTTCCTTTCTACATTCTGTGTCTGTGGCTTTTGACTGTTTTAGATAACTTACAGACAGACATTTTTAAAAGACCTATATTTACACGTTAGTTTCTCATTTCTGCTTTTATTTAGGTCTATCAAAGTAAAATAGGAAATCGGGAACCTGGAATACTAGGTGATGTTTTCGTTCTCATTGATATACAACAAAGCCAGGTCCAAATTTTCTTTAATAATATTAGCATCAGAGATTTTATCCTGCTAAGGGCAAACAGTAAAATAATGAAAGAGTGAATAAAGACATTTTCTGTAATATGTAAAGCTGGAGGTGCTCTTCCAAATCACAAATGATTTAGGTAAGGAAGGAAGAAATAGGATTTATCTTTAAAAACTGCCTATTATTAAAGACTCATTTTGATTCGAAAGCTCTTTTCTGAGGTAATTGAGACCATGTTTTTGCTTCGGCAGAGAAGGGTCTAGCTGGATCAGGGGTTCTCAAACTTACATCACAGTCACCCGGAGGGCTTCTTTATACCTGTTGCTGGTCCAAACCCTCAGAGAAGCTGATTCATTAGGTTTGGGAGAAACCTGAGGATTTTCATTTTTAACAAATTCCAATGTGATGTTGATGCTCTGGGCCCTGGGGATCACACTTGGGGAAATTTTGGTCTGAAGCAGCAGTTTCCAACATACTCTTTCAAGGAGTAAAAGGTGATTTATCAAGACTTGTCCAGTGGGCTTGCAAATGCAGTACAATAACCCCCTCAGGATTCATGGTGACCATTAGCATATGAAAGACTCATTGAGATCCTGCCTCAAAATAGCCTCTTTAACCTCACTTCCAATATTTCCTAAGTTTACTTGATTGCAGAAACAGCTTTACTTACCTTTGGAGGGACACTCATGTTCTATTGTGCATAACTTGAGAAGTACTCTTTAAGATGAAGAATGAGGAAAGGATAAGGTTTTCAATGTCATGACTGAAAGTGCAGGGTTATAAAATGCGTGGTGAGGCACGGGCAGTGGGTGGTTTGCTCTCTTCCTTATCTTTAAAATCAATATGATGTACAGTAAAACCTTGGTTTTCGAGCATAATTCGTTCCAGAAACGTGCTCGCAATCCAAAGCACTTGTATATCAAAGTGAATTTCAAGAACCATTGGCTCGGTTGTGATCATGTGACATCCGGCGTCATATACTATTTGCGTTTCAAGACATCGCTCATTTATCAAGTTAAAATTTGTTACAGCTGTTTGCTCGTCTTGCAGAACACTCGCAGAATAAGTTACTCGCAGTCCAAGGTTTTACCATAGTCCGTTTCCTAATGTGGAGAGGAGAATGAAGGACTTAAAGTACTTCAAGTTTCTTCAAAGAGAGAAAGCAAAACAAATAAAAACTTGGCTAACTTTAATTCCAGTGTTTGTTTTTAAGTTGGTAACTGAAAAGTTCTATCGTGGTGCCTTAAATGTACCGTTTGGTTTCTCAGTAAGCATCTGTGTAAATTTCACAATAATAAGTACACAAATTGGTTCAACGTACAAACGTTGTGGCAAATGCCTAGACTGAAGCAAGCGTTGAGGGGTGTAATGATAGCTGCTTGAGTCCAAAATGCACCAGGTGGCCGCCTGTGGAGGGTAGTTCCAAGTCTACCAGGGGTTCACCTGAGTGCATGTTTTCGCCCTTGTGTCTGAGGTGAGATTTCTACCCATGGTTATCATCCCCCAGAGTCCCAAGTGGAAGGATCAGAGCAAAGCTTTCTCTTGAGGAAGTGTCAAGAAAGTGTCCCACCTCCTGTTTCTGATGCCAAGAACAGGCATACACCTATGTTAATTCCCTGAGTAAAATTTAGCTTTACAGACATCGCATTCTTTGTGTCTATACGGTCATCTCCTCCTTTCTGTAGACTTTTACCCACGGTTTTTTTTTTTTTTTTTTTGAATCTAGGGCCAAATAGTGTAACTGGACACCAGGGCTCTGTGTTTGCACAAAGACAAAGTAAACAAAGTGAAGAATGTTGATAACCTAACATTACACGTTGTTTATCCTCCTTCCTTTTCCTTTTTTTGGAGTTTTTATTTGGGCGTAGATCTATTGCTCTTGAATATGATGTACATGTCTATGTACATGGTAGACACAACATAAATGTATACTGAAGTCTGGTGTTTTCGTATTGTGATGGATGCATAACATGGGGGGTGGCCCTGTCACTACCACTAGCCAGGTGGGCCCTCTAAGGCGATGCCCAGCAAAGGGTACTTTACATATGTGACTGAACAAATTCTCCAAGGTAGAGGCTGTTACCTTCAATTTAAAATGTAAGGCTGTCCATGGGGCCCCTGGGTGGTTCAATCAGTTAAGTGTCCCAACTCTTGATTTTGTCTCAGGTTACGATCTCCTGGTTCATGAGTTCGAGCCCTACATCAGGCTTGGAGTGTGCTTGGGATTCTCTCTCTTTCCTCTCTCTCTGGCCCTCCCCTGCTTGCATGCTCTCTCTCTCAAAATAAATAAATAAACTTTAAAAAATGTCAGGCTTTCCAGAGAGACTCTGTAATTTTTCCAGAGTCATACAGCTTCGTAAGTGCTGCGAACAGTATTTGAACCAGGATTTGGCCTTTGTAAGTCACTGTATTACATTTCCTCTTACTATGTGGAAAAGACAGACTATCAAGTCCTAGAATGATGCTTTTTTTAAAAAACAGATTGAAGTTTTAAAAGCAGAATAAATGCTTGTAATTGAAAGGAGTTATTAAAATGTGTAAGAAATAAGCCAAAATAATTTGTTGTAATACCTCAGTGTTAAATATCAATGTACTAACTACATTAGTTTGTCAAGAAAGCACTTTAAATACAAAACTATGCAGCTATTTTGAAGCCACTGTTTTTGAAAATTTTGATATTCCAAACATGGACTCCCCCCCCCAACCAAGAAAAAGACAATGAATTGTATTTATTCTGTATTTATTTCCTGACTCCAGTGCCATTAGGATACTCCTAAACCTAATAAGGCATTGCCTAGTGCTTGTCAGAAATTCATGCTATTAACAATTGATTGTGTTCATATGCTCACAAACGGTATTAACTTTGAATCCAATTTTTCCTTTTCTTATGGGTACTGTATAGTTTAAGCCATTTTTAGCCCCTAGTACATTGTTTATACATGAACATTGAAGTGTCAGCTGGTGGTAGAAATAGTGTTGGAAAAGTGGGGACCTATCAAACCACAGATTATGCTTCGAACAATGAAGTAAGAGCTTATTTCCGGTGTATATTTCAGATGATTTAAAAGGAAGCAGCCTAATCTTTCAGAAGAAGTGATAAGAAATCTGGTAACTCTTGGTGACTAATGTGATTGATTCTGTAAGTGGTTAGGCCAGTAAATTCATCCACTCTACTAACTCGCTTCTCTAGTTACCTATGTTCAGTTCTTTACTCTGAGACTATTCTTTGTTTGCTGTTCTCCCCACTGCAAAAAGGGGGAGGATCAGATGCCAGTTTTGGGGGACCCCTAAGTGGTTTCTTAGTTACCACTCTTCAAGGTGGCTCCTGTTGGCTAGTCCCGATGTATGTAGAAGTTACTCCAGGAATTGTACTGGGTGATGTCTTGGGGGTGGGGGTGCTGCTCTTGTAACCAAAAGAGCAGGGAGTCCTTGTTCCTGTTCTGGCTTCATTCTGTCCCACGCCTTCTCACACCCTGTTGGTTCTTGGGTTCTGCAGAACTCCTGCTCTATTCCCTCCCTTAGATGTATACTTCTATTTGAAAGTGCAACTAATTAGTGATTTTCGTCTGATGATTCTTCTTCCAGCCTGAGCTTAGTCCACACCAGCCGATGAGCTCTACTGCTCATCACAGTGTCACTGATTCTGAATTTTCTAGATGAGTTTTTTCATGTTGCCTGGAAGGTAACCGCGGTATATGGGCTTTTAAGAGTCCATGGCTTCTCTTGGGCAGGGATTGGAATGGAAGGGTAGAAGGACGAAGAATGTAGGGTCAATGTAGCTTCTCATTTTTATGCTTTTATGTGTGTACTAATGTAGCCACCTGAGTGAAATCGAATTAATAGTGACAATATTTACTACAAAGTTATTTTTGGCACTGAACATTTCCTAGGAACTTTTTATACCCTCTGAAAGTGAACGCTTAGTATATATTATTTAGTGGTTTCAGTGTTTCAATGAAGAAACATTTTTATATTGTTTTTCATAGGACAGTCAACAATTTTGAATGTTTTTTTTTGAAGAAGATAGTGAAAGAAACGAAAATACTTACTCAAAATAGTGCCATCCCTTTCCCTTGAGCTGAGTTCCTCTGAAATTTTTATGAACATTGTCCTTAGCATGGGGAAAAATTTCTTCACTCAGGGCAGTCCATCAGAATCACTTGGGGAAAATTTCAAACTAAACATATTCATCTTCCATTTCCAGATTCTGATATCCTTCTGAGACCATCAGAATCTGTGAGAAGAGAACAGTTATGTGTTGTGTGAAAAATCCCTCTGGTAGTTTTGATTCTCCCACCTTCTTGTCTCAGCAGACCTAACCAATGTGCTAGAGTGAAAAACAGTTACCTGTTTTCTCTCTGGACTCTCGTTTCTTTTATTATTATTTTTTAATTCTTTTCTAAAAAATTATTATTTGAACAAGAGAAGGAGAAAGCAAGTGCATGCGAGTAGGGGAGGAAGAGAGAGAGAGGGAGAGAGAGAGAAAGGGAGAGAGAGAATCCCAAGCAGGGTCCATGCCCAGTGCAGAGCCTGACTTGAGGGTCGATCCCGTAACCATGGCATCATGACCTGAGCCAAAACCAAGAGTTGGATGCTCAACCCACTGAACCACCCAGGCACCACCTCAAATGTAAGAGGAACAGACCAACTAGGGAGATTAATTTTTGCTGAACAGAAGGAATAGTTTTTTGTTGTTTAAATTTTTTAATGTTTATTTATATTTGAGAGAGAGAGAGACAGAGCGCAAGCGGCAGAGGGTCGGAGAGAGACGGAGACACAGAATCTGAAGCAGGCTCCAGGCTTCGAGCTGTCAGCACAGAGCCCAGTGGGGCTCAAACTCACCAACCGCGAGATAATGACCTGAGCCGAAGTTGGACGCTTAACCGACTGAGCCCCCTGGGCGCTGCAGAGGGAATAGTTTTTATTTTAAAGTGATAATGTAGTTTAGAGAGTCAGATATTTAGAAAAATCACTTGCCACCATCTCCATTTTCCTTCCATGGAGATAATCACTTTAAACTATTTCAGATAGTTTTTTTGTTTTTGTTTTTGGTAATTAAGTTTTGAATTTTAGACATTTGGAATTGATTGCCCACTGTGGTGGAGAAGGATTTAGCATCATGTATGTTCTCTAATCTTATTTATCTCTAATCAGCTCCAAACTAGGAAGGATTTTTTTTTTTTCTCTCCTGATAGTAGAATACTAGAACAGAGGGGAAGGTGAGATTTTTGAGGTTGAAGGAGATCAAATGTTAGGAAAGGTCATACTGGATGGCCTCAATTTTCAAGAAAATAAGGGATGGGTTCATCTTCCTAAATTGAATTACTCTCACCTGCTCTCGTTAATTCATTAGAAAGTTAGAGAAGTTTACCCATTGGTGCAGACCAGTGGAGAACGATCAACTGATGTGAACTGATATAAAAAGTGGCCCTCGCCGCATACAGTGGGTTTGTTTAGAATGGTGGTGTTTTAATTTTCATTATTTGCAAAGAACAACAAAAAGCTGTAAAAGGCTGGAAAGGAGAGGTAGACAGCTTGGTGAATGTGAGAAATGATGTGTGTGGTCTTTGTTCAATTACATGTGCTACTGTAATAGAAGTCTACATGGTGGATAATCCCAAACTGCAGGCGACACAAAACTTTAAAACATGAAAACATTTATGTGTGTCTTTATGTACGTGGATAAATGTGGATGTTGTTATTACATTCATTCACTTCCTGATATTTTCTTTCGTTTGATTAATATTTAATTGATATTCCTAAAGCCCAGAAACAAATTGGAGGAAGTAGCTAGCTCAGTAAATAGGTTGCAGAAAGTGCACCCCCAAGTTCAAATTCCTTTTGGAGGACTCACAAGGTAGATAATCTCTGAGACGATGATTGGGAATTGATAACTACACACTCGTGTTCCCGTTCTCCGAGGGCAACCCTGTTTTGCATTGAATGGTGTTAGTTTTCTAGCTTGGTTTGAAGATTTGTAATAATGAAATTTAGCTTCTTGCAGATGGTAGATTAAAACATAGAGTTTGGTGCTTTTTTAAAGCAAGTGAGTCTGATTTTATGTTTAAAAGGGTGTCCTTGTGCAGCGGAAGAAAATAGCAGGGCCATTGAGTTGAAGTCCCAGAAGTGGGTCCCTCAGGGCACAGCCGCAGTGCAGTTAGCAATAATTTTAATTGGACACCCAAACTAAGCCAACCTCAAATCATGTGTATGTCTTACAAATAGGGTTTATTATGTCTTTTAAGTCCTTTTAGAGGCTTATGAAGATTTATACCAGTAGTTAGCTGCTTTGTCTGAGCTACAGAGAATATTTAATAGTTTTTATCAGGATTAATGAGCAGAAATGTCTCAACAAATGAAATTCTTTAGTATGTACATTGTAGTCATTTGACATTCTCTTTATTCACTTGCATTAACGTTAGTAATAGGCACTTTTTGATATGTGCCCTTGGATTCATATATTTTTCAGATTTCCGTAAACCATTATATAATGCGTTTGTATAATTAACACTTTTTTTAACCTCAATTTGTCCGAGACTTATCTATTAAATATGTCAGTCTTACAAGTATTGTAACATATAACGTTATAAAGATATTCACTCCATTTCAGTCAACAAATACTTCATGCCTACTATGTGCTAAGTGCTGGACATATAATATTGAGCAAATCAGAGCCTAGGGGAGTTCATGGATTAGAGAAATAAAAAAAAAATGAAATGGATGTACAAGCTAAATTGCTATAGTGTTGCCCCAGAGAAGTTGGGGATAGTGTGATCTCTTTATCAGGGGGTACTGTCTGGTTTGGGAAGTAAGGAAAGGCCTCCTTGGGAAATACTGTCTGAGCTGAGCTGAAGGTTCAAGTAGGATTTAACTAAGTAAAGATGAAGGAGAGGGAACTTTTTTGTCAGAAGGAATAGCAGCTGTGCAGGTTCTGAGGCAGAGTGGGGAGAGCAAGTAAATGGAAGCCATGGGGATTGGAGCACAGAGAGGCTCAGGAGGGAGAGAGCGAAGGCCAGTTAGCTCAGGTGAGCTGTGTTCAGGATTTTGGTCTTTATCCTTGGGATAACATGTGCTGACCATAAGGAATTTTGACAGTATTGGAATATAGAGAGGAAAATAAAGATCGCTGGTAATCCTAGTTACCCATCGCCTCTTCATTTATTTTTTAATGCTTATTTTTATTTCTGAGAGAGAGAGAGAGAGACAGAGACAGAGACAGAGTGTGAGTGGGGGAGAGACAGAGAGAGAGGGAGACACAGAATCCGAAGCAGGTTCCAGGCTCTAGGCTCTGAGCTGTCCGCACATAGCCCAACACAGGGCTAGAACTCATGAACCATGAGATCGTGACCTGAGCCAAAATCGGACACTTAACTGAATGAGCCGCCCAGGCGACCCGCCTCTTCATTTTAATATTTTGTTTTCTTAAAAAATGGAAATTTTATTTGTCAATGATACCTCAATTAAGCTGGCAAAAATTAAAAGCTACTGAATTGGAAAACACTCATGAATTTCAGTTATCTATAGATAAAAACAAATGTTGCAGGGTACAAACTTATAACGAGGAGTAAATTAGTGGAGATTTAATGCGCAGTATAATGAATATAGATAATAATATTGTACTATAATGATGTGATGCGATAAATACTGCTACAAGGACAATTGCATTACAATACGTAAATGTATCAAAGTAACATGCTCTACACCTTAAATTTACAAAATGTAACTGGTCACATTTATCAAATAAAAGATATAAAGGTAAATACATACTCTTTTCTCGAACTGCGTAAAGGAGTTACAGTCCTTACTACCACGTTATGTTACTAACATTTGGATTAGGAGATAATTTCGTAAGTTAAGCGATGGTGTTTTGCACCCTGTGGTCGTAGTTTGGCGACTTAGCTGTAAATCATGGTTCTGTTTATATCTTTAACATACTTTTTACCCTGTTGTCAGAAGATCAATTTGTATAATTTGTTTTCTCACCTGAAACTGAGACTTTATTTTCTACGGGATGTGTGTGTATGTATTTGTGTGTGTGTGTGTGTGGGGGGGGCATGTATGTGTGTGTGTGTGTGTGTTTGGTGGTGGATGGAGAAAAGTAAATATAATGCTCTCTCTTAATACCCTGCTTAAAGAGTTAGCAGTGTTCGTGATGGGTCTTTCTAGGTCGTGTCAAAAAGTGTGAAAATTACTGGGACAAAATTACTGTCCTCCGGGACATTTTTTAAATTGTCGAAGTATCGATATTTCTTCTTATTTAGTGATTGTCAATATAAATGTATGCTACATAAGTTAAACCTATATGAGAAATACAGATGAGAACGTTTAGAAGACAACAGGTACATTTGAAAGTACCAGGCACTGACTGGCAGCCTGGAAAGAGAGACACGTGCGTGGAAGACTGACTAGTTTCTCCAGAGTTCTGCGTGCCTGCGGTGACATATGACCGCACAAGAGCAGGAACAAAGGGCCATGTGGCATCAGTGACTTCACAGAGAGGCGGTCCCAACCACAGAGGTTGGTCCCAAGGTCCCAACCAAGAGACCTTGAAAGCCTGGTTTTCACACCTGAGTTGAGGCATCTCGTGCAAATAACTTTTTCCCTTCTAAATTGGAGAAGACTGTATCCATCCATGATGTAAATGCCCATATATACTGTGTGTCTTGATAATTCTTAAACTATTAAAAACTTTTTGGCATTTTATGCGGCTCTTTAGAATGGTCCAAATGCTGATCCACTGGAGGGAAGAAATATGGAGCAGATCAGGAATGCTTATGTCCTGAGGGGACAGTGTAAAGAGATGACTTTCCTTCCCTGCCTGCTGAGCACCGGGTAGTGGTACTGTCAGCCAGGTTTCTCTTTTCCTCCCTCCTTCCCTTCTTCCCTTTCTTCCTTCTTTTTTCCTTCTCTCCTTCCCTCCTTCCTTTCTGATGCTCCTACTGTTTAGTGATACAATCTAAAAGAGCCTAGTGAGAAATTAAATTATAACTTAGGAAGAATGGATAATTAAAAGTCACTGTGAGAATGTGAGAGAATTCCATAAGGTATTTTGGCCAAAAGCTAGCCGTGGACCATGGCCAAGGAAGGCAGGAGGCAGAGGCCTGTGCCCCAGGCATGGAAGGCCGGTTTGGGGGTGAGGCTGACCCTCCCATAATGCCTCCCGTCTAGAGTCTGTCCTCACCCAAGCGGCTGGGCAGTAGCTGTCCCAGCTCTGTGTTTTTTTTTGTTTTTTTTTGTTTTGTTTTTTTTACCAAAGCCAGTGTGTAAGGAGAGTGCTTGCAATTCGTCTGGTACTGAGCCTGCCTTCTTTTCATCTTGAAGGACATCATCATCATTTCAACATATTCAAAAGCTATGAGAGAGGAGATGTGGAATTGAGTAATAATTAGGAATGTGGCACATGTTGCATTTATAAAACACATTGAACTATCTTTCAAATACTAGGAGGTGTAATCAAGTCTGCAACACATTTTGCTAATGATATTTCCTGTAACTTTTACCCACATGTATAGCAAGGGAAATGATATCCATATGTTCCTTTCATTTGCACAGTTCATTAAAGGGCATATTCCAAGGACTATTTGATAATCCTTTAAAAGTTTCTTCTTCCTCAAAAATAACTCAATTTTAAGGAAATCATGTTTTCTTCAGTTTTCTTGTAATTTGAGTTTTGTACAAATAACTCCTGTGGCGGGGTGGGGGGTGGGGGAATCTCTGTGGTGACAAATGAATATCATTCATCAAGGTATCTTAAGCAACCTCTTGATTTTATTGCATTTTATTAAACTGTCATTAAGCTTCATCAATTTTGATTTTAAGTAAAATTTACAAAAATGTCCCTCTTAATAAAACATATCTGCAAATTATCTAGAGTAAACTGTTTGGTTTCAGATGTTTTCATATTGCAATACTCTGAAACTACAAAGTAGTACTCCTAAAATTGAAACAATTACAAAAGATAATTAGCAGAAACATATCCAAAATAAGACAGTCACAACCATTTGGGCTTGATCATACCAAAAAAACGTCGAGCAGGAAAAACACTTCGGAAATCTGTGTCCTCTCTCTTAATTTTAAGTGTGGGTATTTTTAGGCTTGAAGTAATGTGATCACATAGAGTATTAGCAGTGTTCTGATTCAACTGTAATTTAACACATCTGTCCAGAGGAGTAGTGAATAATGAATTATACTAATCAATCCAGATAAAAGAGATTTCATTAACAGTAACATCTCCTCTACATCTTCAAAAACTTTGTTTTGTTAATCAGGGGTTCTAATCTAGGGATTCTGTGAGGAGGATAGAAGAACATTTTTAAGATAGATTTTATTGAAAGCATTGGAGATATTTAGTTTGTGGATATCATGAGATGTTTCTCTGCTTTTCCTAAAACAGTGCTTTATAAAACTGAAACAGGCCAGTGTTGACGCTGTGTCGTATTGCATTTACTTTAAAAGTACTCTTTAATGGAAACATCTGGGTTTCACACAGTTGTTTTATATGGAATAAAGATGCTTTGCTAAGTGTTAATCAGTCTGTATATGAAAAATTGACAGTGTCTGTCTCACCAGTGCATGACTTACCGTTTTCCGTCGGGCAGTTTTCAGGCATGGAAACCGAGCGCTGAATACTCCACCTGCTAAGGCAATCGCTGTTGCTACAGGTGATTTCTGCAAAGTGGTTCAGCCTTCTGAGGAGCAGATACAGATCCTCCAGGAACCCTGGGTGAGGCTGGCTCTGACCCCAGACCAGCTACTCTTATTGAAGAAGCACCAGAAGAGTGATGACCAGGAGGACACAGGAGAAAGAATCTGAACGTGGCCTTTTGACTGTTCGGAATTCCTTACTTTGGTCCAAAATGGGAAAGAAGGAAGAAACCAGAGTCAAGGGTGATAATCTCCAGAGACAGTGATGTCGATATATGAGCTTTGCTAACTGGATTTATTAATAAATACCATGTTGAAACGCTAGTGGAGCTAATACCACTAGCTTTATTAATGCTTCAGGGCACAGCATCTTTATTGCAGAACAGTGGGAGACAAGGGATGAGCCCCCCCGCCTGGGTGTCACAATGCCCGGGTCCTGTTCGGTCCTAAGTCATTCGCTGTGCCTTAGCTTCAGTATACTCAGTTGTAAAATGCCCATGGTACCTGACCTGAGACTCAAACACTATTTCAAATATGAGAATATATTGAAAGATACCGTGAAGGGCTCCTGAGTGGCTCAGTCGTTTTAAGTATCTGTCTTCGGCTCAAGTCATGATCTCACGGTTCCTGAGTTGAACCCCTGCCTCAGGCTCTCTGCTGTCTTCAGATCCTCTGTCTCCTTCTCTCTCTGCCCCTCCCCATATTGTTCTCTCTCTCTCTCTGTCTGTCTCTTTCAAAAATAAACATTAAAAAAAAAGATACTGTGAAAATATAAGAAAGGTGTTATTAAATTGATTACTTTTAGTACACTGAAAGGCAACCCAAGGGTGAAACAGATGTATTTGAAAGTACTGTTAGGAAAGGTAGTGAGCCCTTTTTAGAACTAAAAATGCTGGGCGGAACAAGCTATGTGTAGTACATACATCTTGATATGCTCTGAATTAGTAACTGTATCCAGATCTATGTATCTACTTAAAAACAAAGGTGCATGTGTATGGAAGAGTATACTCTGTGTTGATAAAATTCAGCTTTTCAATTTAGATGATCAGATCCTACAAATAGAGTCCAGGCATATTTTATTTGGTACTTTTGAGCCATTTCAATTTTATATGAATTCCAGCCTATGTAAAAGTATTTGTTTATGTGTCCAGCTTTCATTGCTTTCAGGATCAAAAGGTGAGCAGCACAGTCTGAAAATAAATACTGAAGCTTCTTTTACATTTTCTGAATCCCTTGTTTTTGTTGGCTGATAGAAGGCTGATATTTCATGGGGAAAAAATAGCCCCTCATTTGGGAGATACTATTTTGTGTCACTTGGATTCACAAAGTAAAGAGACATTTTCTATAAGTAGTATCATCACTTGAACATGTACTTAGCAAGAAACTGAATCTGGTGGAATTTCTTTAGTTGGTACATGGGATTACTCATTTTTGTTTCATAGTGTTTGGTCTGGGCTCTAAATGAAGCAGGGAAGTTAATGTAACGAGACTCTTGGTAATCATGCAGAACCATTTGCTGACTTGATAAGGTCCAGGTGCAAATTTGTCAAGTCATTTAAATGCTCACCCCAATAAGGAGAGTTTCTGTGTGACTTACTTTAAACCGTGAAAACAAAAATGCAGGCGACGGCTGCTGGATTCGCATCGAATAAAAATAACACAAAGGAACAAGAGAATAGAGATATGACAGTGATACTGGACGCATAAATTAAGAACTATTTCCACAATCTCTCCAGGGTTTCAGTAATAATAGGCACTATGCAGCCATTAACCAGTATATTCCCGTTTTTCTTTTTCACGGTGAGGGAAAAAAATGGAGACAATAAAACTAGTAAATAGGTTCGTTTTATAGTAATCAAACAATTTGATTGAAATCTCAGTGATATTATCTCTGTAGGTACTCAGGAGATTATATTGAAATAATGGTCTTTGATGTGTCTGATTTCCAAAGCAACATACATTGGGTGGAACCCTCTTCCCCTCCCCACCACTGGAATTATCATCACCCACTCTGACTAAATGCATTTCACACCAGATTTCTGTGCATAGACGTACTACCCACTGCTGTGAAAATTTGTATAACTTTGGTGAGTCATTTGTTCCAACCTTTGACAGAAATAAAACTTCTGGGAACCACTCTGATCTCATAACTTTATCCCCATACGGGATATGGTCTTTGATTTATAACTTAGCTATGAAGAATCAGCTTGCTTAAGCAAATAAAATATCTTTAAGAAAATATGTGAAAGCTTGCATAAAAGTAGTCTTTATTTAAAAAAGTGTACTCAGTATTATGGTCAGAGACTGATATCTCTTTATGGTGATTTTAGAATGTTTGTGCATATATTTTGTGACCTAAAATACTAATTGTGGCTGGCCACTTGGGTAAAGAAACCAACCAAAGCATTGCCCATTGAGAAAGTTAACTGGGAATCACTATTTAAAATTAGACACGTGTCGGCTGATATAAACGCTGACATGTACTGATATAGGCTGCAGCCAGATAGCTCAACATTTTGGAACACAGGATTCTAAACTCTTTACGGTCAAGAGTTTGGTAATTTCTGTCCCATCCACGTCTTCGTTGCCAGACCCCTGCTTTGGAAAGCTGACCTGTGAGATTATTAGTGCTTGGGTGCTGGCAGTACGAGCCAAGTGACATCCCATCAACTGTTCTTAAAGAATGCTCTTGTCTCTTGATTTCAACCTTGTTTTCTATATTCTACTGTGATTAGGCAGTGGCTGTTTCACCGGGCTTTCGCCATAGAACCACGTATTTTGTTACTCATTGGGTTTCTGAACAAAATGGGATAAGCTAAAACTGGGAACTTCACCATTTTCAGGCTACGGTTCAGCCTTTGTGCTGTATACTTCTAATTCTTTGAGCCTCAGAACAACTTCTTTATTTTCTGAGTATAGTTGAAGTGTCCTTTTTCTTCAGCCAGTGGTCTTTATCATTAGGCAACAGCAAATTATACTACCCCTTGCTGAACATTTAAATCCCACTTGCATTTTATCAGGTCTGTCCACCTGCCATTTCCTCTTTGGAATATTAATCCCTGCAGCAATAAATGTTAAGAATGAACTAATTTTCTGTAATGTGCTAGTCAAGTTAACGCGAGTATGAACAAGCACTCCAGCCTATGCTGAGGAGGAACAACATCAAGTAGAATGTGGGGTGGTATTTCCCACCGAGAGAGATTTCATCTGGTAAAAGATACCATTTGTTTTAGTTTATCTCTTGCCCAGCATATGTTAGTTTCCAAAGCATAGATTTTGGAAACAAAAGACAATTGTAAACATGCTCAATGTACTACAAAACTTCAGAAGTTAAAATGATGCCAATGCTAAATACTAAATAGCATACTTTTGTTAGTTCAGTTTTGGAATTCTAACCCTGAAATGATGATTGAGAATGTTTAGTGATGATTGAGAAACTGAAAAACAATGCTCCTGTTGATAAGGCATTTTGTAGCAAACTTGCCAATAGGTAACTAACAGCTTTGTTACATTTCAGGATTTTTTGTTTTGTGGGGAGGATAAAATTGGGGTGTCCCATACCATTAACGTGTGGAAAATTACACGATAATCTCAACTGGATGTATAACTTCTACATCACGTGAATACTTCTAGAAACATGCATGATTTGACACCCTGCCGAAGTGGCAACTCATCGTCTTTGGAAAGTCTTACCAAGAGAAAGATTCTTTTTTTTTTTTTTTTTTTTTTTTTAAGTTTTTACGTAAAATCCAGTTAGCTAACATACAGTATAGTATTAGTTTCAGGTGTACAATATAGTGATTCGACATTTCCTTACATCACACAGTGCTCATCACAAGTGCCCTGCTTGTTCTCCATCACCTATTTCACCCATCCCCCCCCCCCACCGCCCCGCTGGTAACCATCAGTTTGTTCTCTACACTTGAGATCCTGCTTCTTGGTTTGCCTCTCTCTCTTTTCCCTTTGCTTCTTTGTTTTGTTTCTTAAATTCCACATGTGAATTAAATCATATGGGATTTGTCTTATTCTGACATTTCACTTAGCATAAAGTACGTTTTTATTCTTTTATTTTTTAAGAGAAAGATTCTTTTTGAGAGTTGGGGGGAATTCCAGCGTTTTAAGAAAAGGAATAGCTTTTTTTATATGAATTTTTTAATGTTTATTTTTGAGAGAGAAAGAAAGAGATAGAGGGTCAGTGAGGGGAGGGGCAGAGAGAGAGGGAGACACAGAATCTGAAGTAGGCTCTCGCCTCTGAGCTGTCAGCACAGAGCCTGACGTAGGGCTCAAACCCATGAACCACGAGATCATGACCTGAGCTGAAGTCAGATGCTTAACTGGCCATGCCACCCAGGTGCCCCAGGAATAGCATTTAAAAAAGGGATAAAAAAATGTAGCTCAGTAATATCTCAGAATATGTAAAACAACCCCAACAATGAAATTTTTGTAATAATGTGATACTCTCATAAATATGCTCCTAAATATTCAAAGAAGTTATTTCCAAGACATGATAGATATTGCATGTGTCTACACTTATGTCAAACAGAATAAATATGTATGGAATAAATCGTAAGTAATTTATATAGAGTGTCTTGATGTGTCTATAATGGAAATGAATCCGTCCCCTCCTTTTTGCCGTTAATTTGCCCTAAATGATTGAAATGCACAGTTACTTTAGATGTGTAATCACCATGATTCTTTCCCTTAAGTGAAATACTTGATTTTTATACCCATCTTTATTCAGTGTTCAAATATACAGTATTTAACTTTTTTTCAGAAGTCAGTTTCTACAATTAGCCACATACAAGAAGATATTCTAGAAAACAGTGTGTACCGTATGGGTTAATAACATGGCTGGCTAAAGATACCTCGTCATTGGTCTGAGTGTCTAGTTCTATTTCCTGTACAAGTTCTTGTTTTGAGTAGCTACAGTGTCAGCGTCAGAAAACACCTAGAGGTAAAAATCGATAAAAGGTTACATCCTTTTACCCAACTTTTGAAAAAAATCACTATCTGTAGTATTTGGGAAAACTTTGGCAGTTCTGTCACACGAAAATACAAATGAAAAGCGGTTTCTTTTCTAGAAATGAATCTAACATCTGTCTTTCTGAGTTAGAACTGCTAACTTGAAGCATCAGTATATTTTTAAGGGCTGTTCGGTACTCAGATCTCAAGTGAGTTGAGTTGTTGAGTTTGAGTAGAATTGAACTCGGTATTGTTGAAAGTGGTGTGAGATGACTTGAGTAATGAACATTATCTAGCATTTAGTTTTAAAGTAGCTAACCTTCCTAGTCTTACTCTCCCCACCACACAGTGATTTATATGGTGGGGGGCAGTATTACTGATTAAACCAGAACGATGCATACCCAGCAGCATACTCTTGTTACCCTGCATTTGCTTTCTTCTTTGCCTGTGTCTCTTCTAATGAGTTACATATATAATTAGTGCACATAGTTCTGGTAATATATTAATTCGTGGTTTAGGAAGTGAGGTTTTCAGCTTCATTTCCCCTTGGACATATGACCCAGGAGCACAGAGGAGACAAAAAGATTGTAACCTTTTCATACAGTCTCGTTGGACCCTTGGCCCTTTATTCTTGCTTCAGTTATCATCCATTGTAGTGATCTGTTTTATGTGTAGACTAACCCTAAACTGTGAGTTCCTTGAGAGTAAGAACTTTTATCATACTCCTGTTTTATGTATTTTGAGCTCCTAGTTAAGGATCTAAGTGTGTGCTCAATAAATGGGTATTTGCTGGGAAAATTAAAAAAAAAGAAATAATGAATCATTTTCTTTTGATCAGTCACATTCTCCACAGCTATTTTTGTAAGTTTATTTTCAGAGAGAGAGAAAGACAGAGAGGCAGTGAGTGCAAGCAGGGGACGGGCAGAGAGAGAGAGAGAGAGAGATCGAGGGAGGGAGGGAGAGAGAATCCCAAGCAGCCTTTGTGCTGTTAGCACAGAGCCTGTCCCGGGGTTCAGTCTCACAAACCTTGAGATCATGCACTGAGCGGAGATCAAGAGTTGGACGCTTAACCAACTGAGCTACCCAGGTATCCCACCACAGCCATTTCTTAACTGAAGGTCATTTTATCTATAGTAAAATTCATGGATATCATATAAATGGTTTGATGAGTTTTGACAGATGTGTACGTTTGTGTCATTTACTCAGGTGTTTGTAAGCAAAGGTGAAAGTAAGTTTTTATTCTAAATACATAATCAAGAATTTGGTTATTTGACACAATGAAACTGTTGTGTGGAATCAATTTTTCATGCATATTATTATTTTATAATGTCTCCAAATTCTCTACGACTCCTTCTGGAACTACCCCATACTAGAAATAAAACCTCCCCGCCCCATCCAGGAAGTTGATTTGGTGTCTCTATGAGGTAGTTTGTGGATTTCCTTCTTACATTATGCTACCACAATATGTGCTTGGCACCTGGTATATCGGTGCCAAGAGACATGCCCATGCTTAGGTTGCCTCAAGTCTGATGGGAAGTTGTGTGTATGCGTTAACAGGTGTGTGAAAGCCTCCTTTTAGGATTCTGTGTTTTGTCCTTTCAAGCTCTCCCAGGAGCTCTCGCCTAATGTAATTATGGGTGGTCACTCAAGTCTTCATTTTTGGCTCAGACCCCTCTCGATGCTTTAGCTCCCTGTATCTGACTACCTACCAGCTATTCTACTTGGATATACCATAATCACCTTAAACGTGGCCTGAGAACTCGTTATTGTCCATTATTGTCCATTTCCTTTCTTCTTGTTTCCCTACAAAGCCCCCCACACCCCCAGTAATAAATGGCTCCTACTTCCTTTTCTGTTTTAGTTAATGACGCTGCCTTTTACCCAGTTGTCTACATTAGAAACTTGGGAGTCCTATCTGAGTTCTCCCTCATTTTGCAGACATAATTGATGTGGTAGGCTAGTAAATACTACCTCTCAAATTCCTCTGAAACCCATCATCTACCCTGTAGTACCGCTGTCACTGTCTTTGTTAGTTCTCACCTTCTCCCCCTTGGATTGTGGCAGCAGACTCATAAAGACTTTTTGCGCCTTAATTCATCTTCTGTTAATACAATGTCTTACATAGGTGCCTGTGATCTCTTGGCACGAGCTGTGTGTGCCTTGACTGTTTTGAACTTGTAATTCCTCACCCATGCCTTTCTCTTTCTCACCTCTGTGCATTATACTTGATCTCTTTCTGCTTGGGATGCTACAGTTTGGACATGACCGTACCTACACTCTCTTAAAGGACTACTTTTCCCGTGGTCCCTACTGAAGGGGGTGGCACAGCTCTGCTTCTCATGGTCCCTACCCCTTCTCTTCTACCTTCAGAAACCACGAATTGGACAGTGTGTGGCATTTGAGCTGTGAGGAGCCAATACATAGGCATAAAAAGATGAACTGGGTCAATCAGATTCCTCAGATCTTAAAGCTTGTAACTGAGAGATCCCATCCTGAGAGAAACGTGACTTACGGTACACCGAGACAAATGAGGCAGACTTGGATCCTTTCTGAGTCCTGGCAAAGCAAACTTATGAGGAGCTACAAACATGAAGGAAGAGCTGGGAGGCAGATAAAAGATAGGCAGAATAAAGGGTGGGAAATGTAGCTATCAGTGAGGAGAGACACTTGGAGACGTTTGAACAGAGGCTGAGTCACATACCTGTCAGAGTGGGAGACTCCTGTGACATGGCTTCCTTGTGCCATTGATTTTCCATGAGGTTGAATCATTTGTTTGCTTGTTTATTTTGGGGTTCCTTGGTATATGTATCCTTACTTCACCTCCCTATCTTCAAATTACTTCAATGGGACCGTTCTCTACAGCTAAATGGTCCTAAATAAAATGGTTTTCCCTATCCTACCTCCTTGACCTCCACTAAAATGTCACCTCCTCCAGGAATTCTTTTTTCTACCACTAAATACAGATTTGGCTGCACCACCTGTTTGCTACTGTAGCACTTTATCTTCACCTATGAAGTTATAGTTTAGCTTTTATGGTCCTCTGTTTAGATAGGGCACAACTTGAGACCAGGGATTCTGTCAGTGAAATGAACTGTATAAATGAAAATGGTGTGGAGCTGACAGTGGGGAGGTGGATGGGGCCTTTATGAGGTGGTGATTTTTGAGCTGGGTCTTGCTAAAAGCATTCCCTCTTTGTTACACTTCTATGGCTGCCACCAGTTTTGGCTTGATAAGATATAGAGTATTAAATGCTACAGGCACCTGACCTAACCGTCCTTTTTTAACAGTAAGGTATCTGGAGATGCGAGAAAGAGGTAAAGTGGTTTTCCAGCAGGAGCACATCTCGATAGATAGTAAGATTGCCAGACCAGAAATCCCATAATGCTTCCCATAATGCTGACGTGGGCACTCATCAGAAAGGACAAATCTGATGATCTCATATTCAAGTAAAAGAGTGTTTGAGAAACACACATCCACACGGACAACCTTTCTCCATCCCCCAGACCTTGTGTATGCCGAGAGTTATTCTAAATATTGTAAGTAATGCATTCCAGTAAGAACCCAGTCCCTTGGCCTCGCATTCAGGGGTTTCAGGATTTTGCTTCACTTGACCTTCCCAGTTGTTTTTCATCCTGGATCTACACTTGTGTTGGAGGACTCCTTGGCCCTCTCTCAGGCATGTGTCTGTTGCTCTGTGTTTGTTTCCTTTTCATTATCGACTTCCTATTACCTGAGACAGAGTTTATCTGTCTCCGAGAGTCTAGATGAGGAGTCTCTCAAGAAGCTTCCTCTGATACTTCGAAGCATATATAATCATCTCCTTGGTACCACAGTTGCTCTTTTCTTGTAGGTTGTTTTTATTTAAATGGGAATTAGTTACATGATGCCTCATATTAGAGTTATTTTTACACTTCTGTTATTTCATCTATTAGATTGTGTACTCATGGTGGGAGATATTGCATCCAACCATTTCGATTACAGTGTCTGGAACTAGTAAATATTTATTGAATAAACGATCTCATAGGACCGTTCATTTCTTTCAACATCTTGCTTCTACCCCTCTCCATAAAAGTCAGGGGGTCCCTAGTAATGAAGACTTCCCATTTATATCAGAAATACCTTTAAGAGAGTATTTACCACTTAGAAAGATATCTGAGGAGAATGAAATGATTGTGACTTTTAACAGAATGATGGAAAATAATTTTCACCATAAAATTCAATCAATAAAACCTGTTTCAGTACAAGCCACTGTTTTTTTTTTTTTTATTTTTTTTTTTACGTTTGTGGCTAACGCAGAGCAATGTGAGTTATAAATTCAGCCCTCATGGAAGCTTAGTGCTTAGTAGAGGAACTAATATAAATAAAGTCAGAAAACATGAACATTTGGAAGGAACAGTGATAACAAAAATGACTTCCATGAATTCTATATGAATTTTGTTGAATGTGTGAGCTATGTTGGTCCACATGTCATCACGGTTAAGAATTGGGCTGTGGTGCCGGTGGTCAAGGTTGGAATCCCAGAACTGCCGCTCACATCTGCCTGGCTAGATTATTCTGTTAAGATTGTTAAAGCATGTGAAGCCCTGAGCACAGAGCCCGGCACAGAATAGGCACTCATTACACTTTCTCTGCTATTAATTTTAGATTGCAAATTCATGCAGCTATTTTAGGGTGCTATATGCCAATGTCACTTGTAGGAAATTTGTAAAACTCAGTTTCGTTTCTGGTGCACTACTTTTTTTTTTTTAAGTTACAAATTTTGTGTGATTAGTAGTATCAACGAGAAGAGATCAAGTACTGTTCTTCAGGGTCTAAATTAATCATATGAGTAGTTCTTCTCGAAGCAGATATTGCATCATACATGTCCAACAGCCTCTTAAAGTATTCAAAATTAATAAAGCAGTGAAGACATTAATCAGGGATGGTTTCTAGCTGATTTGCATAAACTAATTAACGTCAACAGTTACACCACGCTGCAGCAAAGCAGCACCTGGGAAATCCGTCACTCCCAGTGAAATAAGGTAGTGAGTCTGCAGAGTGGAGAGGGATTCTATCTTCAAATGCACACCAAGGTCACCATTTACATAACACGAGTGACAACACGGAGCCAAGTCACTGTGATGCATGGCCCTAAAGGAGGGGTGCATCCAGGGAAATGTGACGACTCCAAAGCTGGTTAGCGCTAGCCTTAACAGCTTCTCAGGTCGTTTATATTTTAACAATGCATTGGGATTCTGTGTCTTAGCACCATAATACTGAAAATAAGTATTGATATTTATTTACTCCTGTTTCATTATTTGTAAATTCTAGCAAGTTCTTTTTTTGAATGGAGGGATAAGAATAGGAATGAGGACAGTAGGGCAGAGAGTATAGAGACCAATTCATGTCTCCAAATTTATATCTGATTAAAGCTTTACTTGCTTAAATTCTTGTTCCCCTAGCAAGAACAACCCTGTTCCACCGGCAGACATTACCTTAATTTCAGCTTTACTAAGTCTTTCGTTTACTCATTTATACACTCAACAAATGTTACCATGAGCCTGGTGGTCTACTGTTACCATCTTTGGTAGGGGGAATGCAAACCTGAAGATCCTTGATTTCAGAGTTCCCAGAGTCTACAACTTGGTGTTTTATGCAAACAAATTATTGGCTTGACAATTTACGCTCTAAAATGGTGACACGTGGAAATGTAATAATGCTGCTTCCTGAAGGGGTCTTGAGGAGGTTTCACAGAGAGAAAGTCTAGAATGACCGATATAGATATGCTTGACTAGCAGACGTGAGAAGAAAGAATATTCTGGAATGGGAACACCATGTTAGTTGCTCTTCATAGTTGCTAGAGTTACTCTCCTCGCGCGTTTTCTCTGCTGAGCTTAGTGTCCTTGTTGATATTAATTTATGCAGCTTGTATCGATGAAGGGTGATGAAGGGCAGGAGGAAGCATGGATGGGAGTATGTTCCTTTCATAGCTTTGAATAAGATGTGTCCACTTTGCACTGGCAGGTGTTTGAACATTGACTCGTTTAACTTGTTCCTATCAGCTTCAGGGGTCATGTGCCTCTTTATATAGCTTGTGGATAACTGTGGGAATGTTCTAATAACAGTTTGCCCTTCCCAGCAAAAATGCAGCCTTAGGGAGAGAAAGATCCGAGACATGTTTTGGCCAGTGGATGTCCTTCTTTGGCCAATGGCATGGTTCCTTTAGCCAGATCCAACACTCAGTAGTACTTCCCTTGTTGTCTATAAACGGCAGCAGATTTTCTTGGGGCATCACATTAATATTAGCCCTCATAGACTGTTCACTTAGCAAACTGACCAGAAATTTCTAGTGTAAGGAATAAGATTATATTAGCAATTTTAACAACCCTGCAAAGCTTCCTCTTATGAACTTCGTTTAGTCATACAAAAATAAAATGTAATTTATTCAAACTTCTGAAAAGGAGATCAAAATTAGGTCACTGTATATTTTCCTCTGTCTGTGAATATAGAAGGTGTTAAGCAAAGTGTTATGAAGGCCTGTTTATAAATGGGAATGGGATGTGGGAATGCTCTGGGAACACTTTCTTTTCTGGCTAATGGGATGTTACTATTTTAAAAATTGCATTCTGAAATGTGTGGGATCTGCTATGTTTCCTGCCTGAGATAATGTATATTAATTGACTTCAGTCTTTTTGATTGTAACAAATCTTTAATTTGTGCTGGTAAATGATGAAAAAGCATATGGTCCATCAATTTCTAGAATACTATTCAAGAGGTCTGGTAACCCTTTGGCTCTATTGTCCTTCCCCAGTGGACTTCCATATGGGTTGGAAGATAATTCTCAGTCTTTGGAGTGTTCTTTAAGACTAGCATTTTGTATTCAGTGAGGAGTAAAGTAATTTAGATAGTGAAATGTTGATATTATTTGTGTATAGTGTAAGTTACAAAAGAAGAACTTGATTGCTGTGGGGCTGAACGGCAGAGAAGAGTCCTATGCCTCTCATAGGATCAGAGAGGTCTTTTTAGCAAGTTAGAAAGTATTGAATGGGATTTCTGAAGTTGAACTTCTCTGCCATTAAAATCTACTCTGTGGATTGAATGCCTGAGCAGAGGTTAAAGACAGGAATTTCTTTGGGTCTGCCCAGTGCTATTCCTCCTAGTGCTGCCAGGACATAGAATTTGGTGAAGGAAAGGCAGAATGCTGTAGTGCGAAGACCCAGGCTTTGACATCACACGGGTTTTGGTTCAAAATTTGATTATTCCATTTGCGAGCTTGTGAACTTGGGCAGCTTATTCAGTCCTCTTGAACCTCGGTTTTTAATAATACCTATCTCACGTGAGTATTGGGAACATTATGTAAGTTAACACAGGTAAAGTATTTAGGACAGTAACGGACACAGTATGTGTATGTTATTATTATTGTTAATGGTGATATCTATAAATGTAAATTCTCATGAGTTTTTGAGCATATCAAACATAAATACGCAATCCATGCCAATAGCTTTCCAGCAGAAAGCTCAGGTGATGACAGTACTTAGGTTGATGAAAAGTGAATGGGTCTAGTTTTCAAGGGATCAGAGTGACTTTGAGGTTAGAGGATGATACAACATGGAGGAGGAAAGCGTTCCTAAACAGAATGGGTGAATTTCATACTATTAGAAAAATTCTTAGATAATATACTAATGGAATTAGTAGTGCAGAGTTGAGAGGATGCTAACTCCATTTTCTTAGGGTCCAACTTGGGTGAAAGAAGAATAGTTGAGCAGGCATTGGGGCAGTGTCTGTAGGATTTTCCATTAAGGTAAAAGATGGATTTTACATAATAAGGGATTTGAAAATGTAGGTGAAACAATTTAATGGACCTTAAAAGGACCTTAAAATGCACAATGAAAGGGAAGATGTTTTTTGGTACGTGTCCAGAGGAGAGGAAACACTACCATCAGAAAAAATGCCATCATAGGATTTACATCTTGGATGTGACCAAGAGCTGTGAGGCATAGTCATGGCAACCGGTGCATGGCTTTCAAATAATTTTTACTGGCTTCTCTGTTGGTAGATGGCAGTTGATAGCCTTATCTTTAGGTACTCTTCTTGGTTTTCACAGTGCCCTATTCACATACCTTCTAGAAAATCTTCTAGAAAATCTCTCTAGAGTCTTCCCTACTTGACTGGCTTTGCCTTCTTTTGCTCTTCTTTCTCTGATTCAAGAAGTCTCTGGCTCTGTATTTGACCTTCTACATGCATGGTAGTTTTGGCTGTGTTTTGGAGAATATAGGGACTGTTAAAGAGAAATTATTCTGGCAGTTGTTAAAACAGCAAGACAGATTTTATTAGAGCTACGGCAGGAGGGGAGAGAAACTTAATTATAGAACTGAGCTCAACTCCAAATACAGCAAAGACAGATGGGGATTTGTAGCCATTGGGCAGAAATGGGGGGGGGGTCAATGGATAGAAAATTACTAAGAGGAACTTGATTAGATACCAAGGATGGGTAGTTGATCCTTGCTAAATTGGGCTTAGCAAGCCAAAGACAAAGTGTAATCTAGAAGAGGGCTCAAAAGAGACCAGTTTAGTCAAGGAAGGAGTTCTTGTCATTTTTAGAGAGGTTCTGCCCTCTATGTTTTGGCAACTTACCTTTGTAGTGACTGAGAACTTCTCACCCCACCTTATACCCTCTGGCCTTCATTACTGATCTCTGGATCCTGGAAACCCACAAAAGAATTAGTCCCTACTCCTTGTTTGAGATCTTGGGGTTTGAGTAGGTCATGGGGATGGGATTCAGATTACTTACAGTTGAGTGAGAGCAGTGGTTCTTAATAGTGGCTGTCCATGAGAAACTCCTGGGGCACCTTAAAACAACTAGCCAGCCAATATGAAGAATAAAAAAACAAAAACCTATGTGGCCTCACCCCAGGCCATTTAAATCTCTGGAGTAGGTCTAGGCACCAGTACATTTTGTCAAACTTCTCTGGTGATCCTGATGAACAGCTGGGTTGAAGACCAAAGACACAAAGACACACAAGTATCTGATGTGGATCTCGGCTTACTATCATTTTGGGGCCACAACTGGTGCTTATTGTTAGTACAGTCTTGACAAGAAACTGGCACTCTCTCTGACCATCTGGGATGCTCTGCTGAGTCCTTTATTCCTTCAGTGCTTGAGGTCCCTGCTCTGTAAAGTGAGTCTCAATTTGAAGATCTGTAGGTGACTATAGCATTAATCACCTCCTGAAACTTTTAGATGAGGGAGTGGAAAATAAAATCCTTATCATGTGTATTGTAAGTCACGTGAACTCATTAATAGGATATCATTTAACTCAACCTTCCCAACAGTCTTGTGAGGTGGGCATTATTATTCTGTTGTTAGAAAAGTAACATGATTTATTCAAAGTGACAGAATAAGTGAGGGAGCTGAAACCCTTCCTTTCTGATGTCCAAAGCTATGCCATGCATGTCTGTCCTTGAAGAAGCCACAGAGTCACTACTGAAGATAGAGAGCTTTATGCCTCTTCTTACTTCTTGAGTATTATTTCATCCTAAATGACTGTTCTCTTTTATATATGTCTTTTCTCTTGTTCTAGTCACGTAGTCTTACATTAGGACCCACAGATGTGTTATGGATGACTTAACAGCTCTGTTCTTCTATACTTTTCAGATTGCATTTCATATAGAAAAATGCTCCAGATTCGATTTTAGTTTTCTCATATTTCCTAAATGACTTTATCAAGCAATCTACTTTCCAGATTTGTTTTTATTTTTCTCATATTTTTCTAAATGTGCTTATCAAGCAATCAACTTTCTGTATCCCATATGCACTGAACTATATTAGAAAATAAAATATTAAAACCAAAGAGCAGAAAGTACAGATTACCAAAAGATTAAGGTAGTCATAAATGTGCCTGTTTCCCATGTAAATGAATGGGGGGGCAGTTAGCATATTCAGTTCATGCTATGTTTTGAATATTTACAAATGGTGTTCAGACTGTGCTGTGCATAGTACATAACTTGAAGTAATCATGTAGTTGAGTATCAGACAGTCACATTTCAATATGTAGTTATTGGATGCCTTTTGTTACAATGTACAAAGTGGAAATATCAAACAAAATAGTTATTATTTTGTGGGAGAAAGTTACAATGTGGATAGTAATGGTCACGAGTTCAGTATGTGATGGAAACTGATGATGACAGTTTAAGTTCTGAGTTTCAAAGGCTGTTCTATTTCCTAGGTATTTTCTTAGCAATTTCTGATGGTTATGAGTGAGAGAATTCTACTTATTAGCCAACATATAATTAAAAGAACCAACTTCTTTTACTAACTGTTTAGTTAGGTCTTGATTATATTCAAAAAAGTCTTTTATTTAACTGCTTGATGGATCTGATGACCTGTCTTCTTGGAAAAGATTTCCAAGAGGACAATGGAATACATAACTTTAAATTTTAGGGGGAAAAGTACACAGATTTAATTCCTTACCATCGGAAATAAAGTCGTTAAATATTTCATATAGCTGATCGATCTATAGTTTCATTTCAAACACTCTCCAGTTCAATCCATGTTGCTACCAAAGGCCATATTTCATTCTTTCTCATTGCCAAGTAGTATTCCAAGTGAAATAAGTCATACAGAGAAAGACAGATACCATATGTTTTCACTCTTATGTGGATCCTGAGAAACTTAACAGAAGACCATGGGGGAGGGGAAGGGGGAAAACAAAAGAGAGAGGGAGGGAGCCGAACCATAAGAGACTCTTAAAAACTGAGAATAAACTGAGGGTTCATAGGTGGGAGGAAGGGGAAAGTGGGTGATGGGCACTGAGGAGGGCGCCTGTTGGTGTTGTATGGAAATCAGTTTGACAATAAATTTCATATAAAAAAAAAAGTTTCATCTCAAATAAATCCTTTCTCCTAGAAAATGATGTGAAACTGATATTATAAAACAATTTAATTTACTTAAGATTCAAGGGAAGCTCAAATCATTGAGTTATGGGATTAAAAGGAATTTTGTCAAGTCATTTAGTCTACCCATCGTTTTTTGAAGTTATACATTAAGTACATGCTACATGTTTGAGAAGCTGTTCTCTCTGATAATATAGGATTAAGTTCTCATTACATATTGCACAGTACATATTTGTTTTTCTTTTGAAATATGTATGTCCCCTTTCAAACTTTAAGTTCCAGTAGGGCAGGGGACATATCCTGTCTTTGTATTCCTGGTGCTTATAAAGGTGCTTAGAAGAGCAAGAAGTCATTCTCAATTTTTATTTTTTATTTCTGTCTTAAAATATTGCCATTGGAAGACTGATCCTAGCTTCTCTTGGTAACCAGTTGTGGAACCTTGCTTACACTTAACCTAACTATTCCTTCTGAGTTGCAGGAAAATGATTTGACACATGCATAATTTTAATAAGATATATATATGGCAGTAGTAGAAATGTCATCATATGGGTAGAAATATAGCCACATGTTTGCCTGACCAACCGAAAGCTTGCCTGCCAAAAGTGGTCATGTACTCTCCTTGTTATTTCACACTTATACGTTAATATATCATAATTAGGCTCTTCAACTAATTCAGATTTTATTATGAATCATACATGGAGCGGGATGAAATTTATTTTTGCTTAGTAACCTTAATCACACAGGAAGTTCAATCAGTGATTATTTAAAGTGCAAGGGGAAAAGTTAAAATATTTAGGGTACTTTATTTTTAAATTTTTTTTAATGTTTATTTATTTTTGAGACAGAGAGAGACAGAGCATGAATGGGGGAGGGTCAGAGAGAGGGAGACACAGAATCCGAAACAGGCTCCAGGCTCCGAGCTGTCAGCACAGAGCCCGACGTGGGGCTCGAACTCACAGACCGCGAGATCATGACCTGAGCCGAAGTCGGCCACTTAACTGACTGAGCCACCCAGGCGCCCCTAGGGTACTTTAAAAATAGTCATTATAATAAATTTGCTAATTACAAATCATTTATACCTGTGCAAGAAAAGAGACACAGGTGAAGTGGGAAGAGCTCTTTCTCTTCACTGTATCGCATGATCCCAGAATGAGCTTATGTATGTTATTGAGGATGATTTTAAAAAATCACTATACGAATGTTATAAACCAAACTTACCTCCTGATCAATTGTTAAAAGTCATGAGGCTTGGGTAAGAAAAATTTTATAATAATACTCACTTTAATTGAGAAGTGTTATTGGCAGACAAAAAGTTGCTTGAGGGCATAAGTTATGCCTTGTATCCACGGTGACTGAGATGTAATTGCTCGTAGTAAATCTTCTGATGTTGGTAGAAGTTGTTAAACCAAATTCAAATAATCTATAGCTATATATAATTTAATTTCTGAAACTATGGCACAGATAAATAAGCCTTGACTTCATTTGTAATCTTAATTAATTTGTAATTAATTAACATTAATTAATTAATGTTTCTTTATGGTATTTGGCCAAGAAATATAAGAAGGAAAATTATAATACTGTGTTTTAGATGCATTTCCACTGGGAATAGTGATGATCAGTGAGCAGTTATCTTCCTAAACATTCCCCTGTGAGAGATTGCTGGTTCGTTCGTTCATTCATTCATTCATTCATTCATCCAGTGTCTGATTTAATGAGCATTTATTAAGTAGTTACTATTATGAATAAAGTACTATACTGAAACAGTGGATGGATTCAGGTATTTTTCTCTTTTCAGAGATATCTTCATTCTTTTCAGAAGACTATGCAGTTTATAGGCGAATTGTACACAAAAATTCATATTTATAACAGTACCCATGCTTTTAGAAAAGATTTTAAAGAGTCTGAATGTTATAAATTGTGACTTTTTAAAAATCATAGAGGCAATATATTCATATGTAAATATCTCTGTTTTCCATAAAGAATGGTTTTAAGAACAGCCATTTCACTGTATGACTTGAAATATAAACATAAGGGTAATTCATGATATTGCTGTTTTTTTTGGTTGATATGAATATACCCCTTCATGCTTGTTTTCATTTTTGGAGGACTGATTTTAATAAGATTACATATATCAAATCACTTCGAAACCACTCTGTTAACATAATATATTATAATATGCAATATGATATATTTATATATGTATTTTTCTACAAATGAAGCCTTTAATTTAATAATATGACTTATATTTTAAACTATAATTGGTATAGGCAATTTGAAATATATACTTTAGTATAAACATAGTCATATAGAAAATATATGACTTGGGAGAAATATACAGGAATGTAGTAAGCTATATTATTTTCATGATGCCATAATTTGGGGTTTTTAATTTTTAAAATAAATATAGGAGAAAAAAAAATCCTGAATGGTTAGGCAGTCATGTGGGGATTTTATTTATTTAGTAATGCTACTGTTCCTTGGTGGTTCTTCTTACTCAAACATAAATTCAAATGTATATATGGTGAACACAGGTTCAGCTTTGCCTGGGATAGCTCTGGTGTATACTTGTGCCATATTTATTAAAAACATCTACCTGCACTGTCAAAAGTGACCTGATTTGTATGATGACTGATAGGGTCACTGTAGCCACAGAGCACATTGTGAGAAGGGTTGGTTGTTTGTGAACTAGCTGTGAAAGTTGACAACACTACCTTAGATTCCTTGGAAGCCTGACTTGACCAGTTACCATGGTGAATAAACATTTTGCACAGCCTTACCGTGTCATAGATGTCCAAATCCCCACTTCTGTCTTTCTTGTGAATAGTCATTTGGGCTCTGCTTGGATACTGTCTGTGACCAACCAGAAAGTACAAGTTCCTTCTGCTTCGGTACTGTGCCCTTAACTGCTCAGAAGGGCACTGCTGCAGAACCAAACTCTGCAACCAATTGTCCTTCCAGTTAAGGAGCTCCTCCAGGCTTCATCGTCCTTCTCCTTTATTCTGCATTACTTTTCTCTCAGCTTTGGGTTTTGAACTTCTCTTTAGTATTGACAAATTTGCAGATGAAGGTCCATGTGAATGGGGCAGGGGTATTCGAGTTCTCCAAACAAACAGAAAACAAAACAAAAAAATATATATATGAAGAGGGGATTTGTTATAGGAATTGACTCATGTGGTTATGGAGACCGAGAAGTCCCACAATCTGCCATCTGCAAACTGGAGACCCAGTGGTATAATTTAGTCCAAACCCAAGGATCTGAGAACTGATTTTAAGTCTCTGAGTCTGAAGGCCTGAGAATCAGGAGCTCTGATGTCTGAGAACAGAGGAAGAAGGATGTCCCGACTCAAGAAGGGAAATGAAGAAGTTGCCCTTCCTCTGCCTTTTGTTCTTTTTGTCCTCTGTCTTTTGTGGGCTCTCGGGAGATTGAATGATGCCCACCTGTGTTGGAGAGGGCAAATCTCTTTACTCAGTCTGCTGATTGGAATGCTAATCCTCTCCAGAAACACCCTCAGAGACACGCCTAGAAATCATGTTTTACTGGCTATCTGGGCATCCCTTAGCCTAGTCAAGAGATACAGAAAGTTAACCATCACAGGGAGCAAAAATAGGATCACCCAAAGGGGCACTTTGGAAACGTGACAAAGACATGTCTGTGTCACAGTAGTTGAGCGGATGCCCCTGGTTTGTAGTGACTGGGGACTAGAGCGGCTTGGCTCCCCTCATTGCAGAGTTGTCTCTTCTTCTGCAAGCCTTTCAGAAAGGGCTATAGAAAACCTGTGTATAATCTTCTGAGTTTGGAAGCTAACTCTATTATGCATTAAAAAGAAAAATATTCTCCCATTGTTTTACTATGGAGTGAATTTTTCAGAAATGCAGCTATCATTTGTAAATTTGAGAAAAGACTATACTTGGTTGTGCTCCATATTTTACCGGACCTTATTCACTATTATAACAAATCATGCTACCGATGGCCATGCTGCTAGGCCTTTGGTACTTGAATAACTGACATGACACATTGTGTCTGTCCTCTCATTACTGTCATGGCCTCCTTGTGAAATCTGGCCTAAGCATTTACGTAGTGAACTACTATTGTTTTATTATAAACGACTTTTAAAAACTGAAAAATCCTTTTGTATTATGGTTAGTACCTTTTATTAAGAAAAATATATATGTGAGGTTATATTGTCTGTGAATTTCATTTCTGATATAAAATGGGATTGATTCTCAGAGAGTTGAGTGCTACTGAATCATCACTGCCTTAGGAGTCCAGATATTGCCTTAATCGTTGCCCTTAAGCCTAGACATCGAGCGTCCAGCAGGTGAGGGCAGTGCCAGCTAGCCCTCACCGTGTCTATGAAAGAAATTCACACACCCTTTCTAGCTCCAGAAAGCTCTGATTTTCAGATAATTCTTTTGCCAGGGATCAGACATGGCTGACTGCTTTTTCCACCCATTTATTTTACATTTTCCCTGTGGAGACATGCAGAGGAATCCAAGATTTGCTTCCATGAGATGATTCTTTAGATATTTTCATATAGCTAGCATCCAGTTTCTTCTAATCTTCCTGTGAATGCCTTGACGGCCCCGCACCTCTCAGTCACAGAGGGAGACTATTCCTCTTCAGACACAGGACATCCATCGTCCTTCCATTATTGCCAGCAAAGACGACACCACGTGTTTATTTATTCGTTCTGGTCACATAATAATAAGGTTGGCAATATTGCTATTAAAAGCAGCCAAGGCCTACAAAGTCTATTGTAATTACTGTGGTTATGCTATACTTCCTTCAAATCTGTATGGTTAATTTTGTTATGCCTGGAACGTCCTAGCAGCCTGTAGAGATAGTCCCTTTGTAAACAAATAGTGACATAAATAGAGGGACATGTAGTCTCCGGCTCCTGTTTTGCATCAGTTGTCTGGCCTGTGTTCGAAGCTGGATTGGATTGCTAACAAGGTGGTGATAGAAATTGTGACAGAATCCAAATTGGATGCAAACTCGTGGTTTAGGCACAGTCTGAGAATGTGCCCTTATGAAATTCTCACCTGCATGTCTGTTAACTGTTGAAGGTTCCTGGGCAGGAAGGTCTTGGGGGCAGTCAGTTAGAAGAGTGATTTTTAGTGTCTGATATTCAGGAGTGAAAAAGAAAGACAAGCCATGGAGAAAACGGGTATCCTATTGGAATACTCGAAGAAAGTTATGTGGAATACTTGTCAATTGCATGTGAGTGATACATAATTCATTCAGAAAGTTAACTTTGGCTTCAAAGAATACCTAAGCATCCGAATTGTATTGGCATTTCACATCTGTCTTATGTGAAATTGGCAATACCTTTGAAAGCAGTACCAAACCAAAATAGCTTTTGTTTTTTTCTTCTCTGGTTGCAGGGTCTCTTGAAGATTATCATTTTTAACCTCTGGTAGATTTCTTTTCTTTTGTTGAAATAGATTTATTTTTTTACTGTTTTTCATTCTTCAGCATATTTCCTCATTATTTGTTTCTATCTGAGGTGTCAGTAGCTCCTGAGGATGGGGTACACTCACATCCCTGTTTATTATGACGTGTGGCCAAAGGGTTTTATTTCCAAGTCAGTTTCCTTTGGCACTGTGAGTTGCATATACATACTTCTTCCTGTTTTGAGTTTCTAACTAAGCAAGAAGGACTGAAACTGAGAAGACCGGTGGCTTATTTATCTTATTGTTCTATTATTATTATTGTTATTATTTTATAATCCCATAGTTTAATTCGCATCCTGCTTTCTTTTTCTCTTTTACAAAGATTTGACATAACTTCATGCAGCCTTGTGATTACTGTGACAAGCTTGCACTGTCCTTCCATCATTAGATAACAATTTCCTTCTCTAATTTGGTAACCTGCTTTAAGTTCTCAAGTCAGTATCCCTGTGCTGGGCTATTTATTAAGGAGGTGTTCATTGTGAATAGCATGGTCAATTAAATGAAGAATAGTTTATATTTAGTTGAGCACCTTGAAATCTTTAGCTTGTTTAGAATACTGTAGGAACTCAACAGTTGTTCCACACGCTGGTGTATGATTTTGCCTTCTCAAAAACCTGATGTGCCCAAGAAGATTTGCCCCACCAGGGGATGATTTGATTTTAGTGATATCCTATTTGGCTGTATAAACCATACTGAAGCCATTTTTTCCATGCAGTTAGTAATGTCATTTAGTCTATGATGCTATTAGGTGATAATGAAAGAGATATTAGAGACATAACCATTTTCATATTTAATAGAGAAGCAATGTGTTCTAAGTAATGAAGTTAGGACTCTAACCTGCCATTGTCAGCGCATGTTAACTCTGTTTTAGAGGTCCTTTTTTAGATCTGAGTAAATATAATTCTGTAATGTCCCTATACTCATTATGTTAGATGTTTGCTATCGTATTTTTGACATAGTAGCATCTAGGATCATTTATTTGACACAGCCCAAGAATAAAAACAACCCAAATCAAACAAACAAAAACTAAGAACCAATAAGGCTTGAAACTGTAGAAATGAAGTGGTGTTTCTTCTGCCTGGATTAGAAAAACCAATCCATTCTTTGAATGCCAGATAGCTAGCACCATTTTGTTTACTTTCTTTTGAAATAAGATGGGAATGTTTTTCAACAATGTTTCAACTTTTGTTTGGAATATGAGAGATCACTTTATGTCAAGAGAGACAGAGCAAGCGGGGGAGGGGCGGAGAAAGGGAGAAAGAGAGAGGGAGGGAGGGAGGGAGAGAGGGAGAAGGAGAGGGAGAGAGAGAGAGAGAGAGAGAGAGAGAGAGAGAGAGAATCCCAAGCAGGCTCCTCACTATCAGCACAGACCCTGGCGGGGGGGGGGGGGCGGGGGCTTGAACCCACGAACCATGAGACCATGACCTGAGCTGAAGCCAAGAGTTGGACGCTTAACTGACAGAGCCACCCAGGTGTCCCGAGAGATCACTTCAAAGCATGACTATAACATAAAGCACTTGAGATGGCCTGCAGTGTGCCTTTGAGCACTTGTGTGCTCTTTTTCAAACATCCTCTTACTGAATAATTACTATATGTTAAGGCATTTCAGTGTTAAAATGGGAGTTTTCTATCCACTCCAGTTGTAACCCATGTAAATAGCTTCCTGTGCATACTCTTTCTTTTCTGTTCATACACAAGTATACCTGTAATAGGATTCTATTCTCTAAGAATTCTGTAAATGAGGGGATTATACTACATATACTATTCTCCAAATGACTTCCTCACAAACATTGTACAGTGGGACTTTTTCTGTAGTAATACATACTTCATTCTTTCTAAGCCATGCCAAGCATTACTTTATGAATGTGATTTCCATACTCATCTTTAGATTGTTCTAGATTATTTTTCCAGTTGTAAGTTTGATGCAGTTAGCTGAAACACAACCATTCTCTGTGTATGAGTTGTCAACAGAATTCTATTCTGGTTTTCCTTGCTCTAAAATGTCTTTGTGGTGAGTTCTGATGTCATCAGAGATGGACAAAGAAAACTTGTACATAAGCTGAATTGCATAGAAGTAAGATTTTCCCCTTTTTTGGCTTAATTTTTCACCCAGTGATTTATTTTACTCTTTGAAGTAACACAGTGTAAAGAGTCAGATAAGCTGATGATATGTGCTTTTGAACCTAGCCGTTGTAGGTGAGCCTGGTCTAGAAAACAAATCCAGAATCAAAGGGGTCACATCAGTTAAGCACATGAACCCACCCTCTTACAGTAAACATAGATTTTAGCAGTTCATGAGTAGGAAGGGTGAAACATGGTGGAGTTAAGGATTAAGATCACAAGACCAAGCCTGGGGTATACACCTACTATCTTATAGTTCCCACATGGCATTCTTGTGTTTTTCATGACCCAGTGTATAAAGTGGGAGCCATCTGTTTTGTCTTTGGTGTGAGAATTAGACTGTAAGTCACGAGACCTTGGTTCTGTTGTACCTTAGCTGCTCGTAAGGGCGCAGAAAGCTGGATGGACATGACCGCACCAGATCATGCAAGGGTGGTGGAGTTCAATGCAGAAACTTGGACCTGCTTAGATAGGAAACAATGAAGGGTGTATGTATGTGAACTGAGAAATGAGGAGGCTGGTACTGGATGCAGTGACCTAATGCCCGGGAAGTAAATTGTAAAGCCAAAGGATTCTTACATGGCTCATTGTTACATTACATTGTTGTTTGGGGTAACCTGGGTCTGAGGTTGATGAGAACTGAGACCCATGTGCAGTGACAGCAGAAA
The DNA here is from genome assembly GCF_022079265.1 of Lynx rufus. Lineage (NCBI taxonomy): Eukaryota > Metazoa > Chordata > Mammalia > Carnivora > Felidae > Lynx > Lynx rufus. The sequence continues at coordinate 65,589,332 of NW_025814823.1, forward strand.
AAGGGAAGGAAGAGTTTGAGAACATTAGAATTAAAGTTGAAAAGCAGCATTTTGTCAGTGTGTTCAATGATTAAGGTACGTTCATTTCCTGGTTATTTTTAGGGGTCATGAGAAGGAGGAGACTTATTTATCAAATAATTATGTCCTTTTTTTTTTAAATTTTTTTTTTCAACGTTTATTTATTTTTGGGACAGAGAGAGACAGAGCATGAACGGGGGAGGGGCAGAGAGAGAGGGAGACACAGAATCGGAAACAGGCTCCAGGCTCCGAGCCATCAGGCCAGAGCCTGACGCGGGGCTCGAACTCACAGACCGCGAGATCGTGACCTGGCTGAAGTCGGACGCTTAACCGACTGCGCCACCCAGGCGCCCCAATTATGTCCTTTTTTTAAAAAAAAGTTATTTGATATTTTCATACCCAAATTATGCTTAAGACAATAATTTTAAATTAAAAACAAAATTTAAATTTAAAAACAACAAGTTTTTTTCTTGTTTAAAAAAGAACTGTGTAGTTTATTATCAGTATAATTCTGGTCAGGAATTTTCTGAATACTAATTTTTTTCTTACCATCAAAAATGAATATGGTCATGTTGTAGAGAATTGTCATAACTAATTATAGTGTGTTTCCCAAGGAAATGATAAAATATATACCTGGAAGAGAATAAGTATAGAAAATCACCGTAGTGCAATTATATTTATTAATTATTTTGCCTTTAAAATTACTAAATTATTAGCTTTTGAAAATTAAAATACCACCAATTAATAGATAAGGTCATACATATGAAATCATTTAATTAGTGATTAGCTGTATTTTTTTCAGAAGCATTTGACAAGCAAATTATTCATTTTCAGAAATTTAAGTCAACCATTGAATGTTAATACTCTTTATAGAATTTAAGATTATTTCACCAGAAATGTGCCAAAGATTGGCTGACAGGAATTTTAAAATGCATATTTTTTAATAATACGCAATTAGGATATTTATTTGAGAAAATATTTGTCCTTCACTTGTTTTGCGCCTTCACCACTCATATACTCATTACTAACCGCTGTTTGAGGGATTTGAGTCTCTCTCTCCTCTTTCTCTGTGTGTCCTGCTTTTACTGCAGACACTTTGTTGATGACATGTGTGAGTGAGGAATTTGCACAAATTGCTTTTGCCTGGTCCTCTAGCTGAAGTGTTTACACACTAAAGAAAAAAAAAAAGAAGAAGAAATTAGTAACACTCGTAGTGTTCTGTTGTTTATTCATGACCAAAGCAATTCCAATGATGTCTTTTTATAAGGACATCCTTTTACACATACTTGAGGCCATCGCATGTTTTTTTATGTTTATTTATTTTGAGAGACAGAGTGAGTGGGGAAGGGGCTGAGAGAGGGGGAGAGGGAGAATACCAAGCAGGCTTCATGGTGTCAGCTCAGAGCCCAGTGCGGAGCTGGATCTCACAAACTGTGAGATCATGACATGACCTGACTTGAAATCAAGAGTCGAATGCTTAACTGACTGAGCCACCCAGGTACCCCAAGACCATCACATTTTTAAACGTAGCTTTGGAATGTTGAATATACTTGGTTTACTCTCTTTCTGTGTCCTTAGTGTGTGGCAACTATACCTACATTGATTGAATCCTTTTTAACACAAGGCTCCAGGCTGCAATTTCTAGTTGATTAAAATTATTATTTGAACGGGAGACAGTTTTTTATTCATGCCCTAGACCATTACCAAGGAAATGGCTTTAGGTAAGTCCATTGTCTGAATATAGAAATAAAATCAGCATTCATACCTGGGTTGCCTTCTTTTAAAAAAATACTTTTTTAAATGTTTGTTTATTTTTGAGAGAGAGAGAGACAGAGCATGAGTGGGGGAGGAGCAGAGAGAGAGGGAGACACAGAATCTGAAGCAGGTTCCAGGCTCTGAGCTGTCAGCTCACAGCCCAACGCGGGCTGGAACTCACCAGCTGTGAGATCATGACCTGAGCTGAAGTCAGACACTTAACCTACTGAGCCACCCAGGCGCCCCCTGGGTTGCCTTCTGTATGGGCTCCTGTCATTATCCATTCATGGTGTACTTTTCATGGACCAAACCCAGTGCTGGAGATACAAAGAAGCCTGGTATTTCCCCGATCTCAAAGGGCTTATCATCAAGCGTTGTAGGAGGACATATGAACAAATTATAGTGTGGGGGATGATTGCTGTGAAGGATAACTTAAAAACATGCTCTAGAGCAGTGGGAAAGAACTAGCTAGACTCAACCCATATCTAAACCTCTGTCTTCATTGGAAAACAGCATCCTTTAAATGGAATAATTTCTTTAGCAATCACCGAATAAGAATTAAAATAAAAGCACCATCTTTTTAGCCCTCATTACATGCTTGACACCTGCAAATAATTAATTGTTGAGCATCTCTTTAAGATTGACAATATTCTAGGGGCGCCTGGGTGGCGCAGTCGGTTAAGCGTCCGACTTCAGCCAGGTCACGATCTTGCAGTCTGTGAGTTCGAGCCCCGCGTCGGGCTCTGGGCTGATGGCTCGGAGCCTGGAGCCTGTTTCCGATTCTGTGTCTCCCTCTCTCTCTGCCCCTCCCCCGTTCATGCTCTGTCTCTCTCTGTCCCAAAAATAAATAAACGTTGAAAAAAAAAATTAAAAAAAAAATAAAATAAAAATAAAAAAAAGATTGACAATATTCTAAAATATTTCACCTTGTTAAATCAAAGTTATAAGCCTTTTCCCCAAAATCAGTAAATCAAAATCTTATACCGTTACTAGGAACTCAGGGCTTCAGTGTTTGTTTCATTGTTCAGAGTAGAGTGTACTTTACTCTCCTGAGAAAGTGTCATACCTTGTTTTCATTTTTAATTTCTACAGCGTATGCACTAAGTGCTTAAATTCTCATTATCTGATCTACATTTGAGGAGCAAGCTGTGTTAGTACTTTGAGCCATTCTCATTAGCAAGGCAATTTTGACAGCATTTCCAAGTGTATAGACCTGTATTATAAATGTTAGGGGAGGTTTAGAAATGTAATGGGAGAGGTGGTCCCTGCTCTTATCCTTCCCATTATTAAAACTTGGCTGACTTTTAACATATTCATGGGATGGTTTTTATGTGGTCCTGCTTTTAGAAATCAAATTCAGGTTTTAACAATCCTTTTATTAGCATTTTTTCCATTAAAGTCAGAATTCACAGGTACTAAGTCATTTAAAAGTGCCTAACCATCCGTTATAATTAAAAATAGTTGGTAAACTCATTGGGCATCTTGATATTTTTCTGAACAGAAAGAAAATGACTTAATCTTTATACGTCACTTTGATTAGCTGGGGACCTCTCATGATTCTCCAGGTTGCTGAATGTTACTGAAGGTTGCCTTAACTTTTCTGATAACTATGCCATCTTTTGAACTCACAGTATGTTTTGGTCAATGTTAAACCTCCCACACTTTCTTGTTTTGGTGATCTCAAACCCTATGTTTTTATACGAGACATGCTTTTTTCTTCCTTCCTTCCTTCCTTCCTTCCTTCCTTCCTTCCTTCCTTCCTTCCTTCTTTCCTTCCTTCCGTTGGATTTATAAGAACTTTTAATTTGAAGGAAGATGGATCTTTGCAGAAGCAGTGCTGTCTATGGCCCCTATCTTTTCTTTTTTATTGATTCTAACAGGAAACTGACTGGATCCTGGTAAATTCTCAATTGGTTTTATTAAAATTACCAGTGGAGAGTGAAATGCATAGAGTAGGTGCAAACCTTGATTGAAATCCGACATCAAATATTTCTTCTTGTTACAAAGTCAGTCTTTTTCATTCCGGACTTTTCTTTGGCTGTTATCGTGCTATGATAAACCCATCTGCTATTTCAGCACACGGTAAGAGATTTCTTTATGCCAGTGTGGAGGATGCAGGAGGAATGATAAATGGCAAGGAAAGCCACTTACTCGTAATGCTTTTTGTCATAGTCATGTCCTCTTGTCCCGTCATACATACCTTTCTTCCAGTGAGTTCAGCTGTTACTATGTGGCATTGCCAATCTACAAGCGAGGACTAGCTGGGAAGTTTCTGATGGATGCCGAGGAGAGGGAATAGCACTCTGTGTTTTGTACATGACTGATAGATTTGGTCTCCTGAATTGTAGAAAGTGAACACATAGGTGAGAGTGGTCCTTTGAGGCTTCCTTCCTTCCTTCCCCGGTAACTAAGGAAATGGTAAGACTCATTCTAGGTGGTTTAGTATATGTGTTGCCGAAGTGAGTGCAAGAATCATTCTAGGTAGTTGAATTGTTTACAGACATGTGCTGGATTTCTTTTGTTGGTTTTTGTTGCTTGATGCTGGTGGACCACCCCCTGCAAAGAAGAAAAATTCTTACCTTAGGTCATGAAGGTGAACAAATAATATGACCAAGTGATTCTTTTCTGTAATAAAATTTAGACAACTTGATTGTGTTAGGAGTAGCATATTTTCTGACATAGAAAAAAGATCTGGAGATTACAGTTAAACATGGCAACCTGAGTAAATGTGTTTGCCTCTACTCTGTCCTAAACACCTCACCGAAATGATCAGAAGAAAAAGGATAGGAACACATGTGAGCAAAAAGAATTGGATGGAGATCATAGATTGGAAATGTCCTGAGTTTCTGGGTAAAATTGGAAGGAAGGATTACTAGAGCAGAGAGAGTTGAATACCTAGTGCTTGCAGAGGGAGGTACCAACAAGCAGGAAGCAAATTTATGCTTCAGAACCCTGGAAACTTCTAGAATTGGAAATAGTAGATACTGTAGAAGGTGGGAGTGAAAATGGGGCAAAAACATGGAGTTTTAGGGAAAGTTTGAGTAAGATATGTTACAGCTCCTCAGGCCTTCTTCCTCTGTAGGAGCAGACAACTGATTATTAGAGTGCACCTACTTAGTCAGAGACACTGAGCTAGAGTGATTCTAAACATGGGAACACCATGCACAGCTAAAGGTAGTCTGCGTGATTACCAGTGTAGAGCCCTGGGTCTCTCCTGCCATGTATCTCCATGGGCATTGGTAGGCAGGCCTGTAACTCTCAGACAGGAGATCAGTGAAAGCTTATTTTCTGGAGAAGCTAGCTCTACAGAGAAGATCTACATATCTTTGATATTTGAGAGATCAAGTCCCTGCTTGCTCACCCTGCAGTGAAATCCATTTGTTGATAACCTGCAGCCCTTGCCCATAGCATTCGCAGGCATTATTTTATTTTCTCACTCTTAAATATATCCAAGGGTCCCCATGTGTTTGGAGTACATGCCAAAACAAAACAAAACAAAACAAAACACAAAAAACCAAAAAACAAAACAAAAACAAATGGGCTGCAGCAAAAGGCAAGAACTACCAGAAAGGAGTTTGGAGAAACTCAATTAATAGTTAAGGAACAGAAAAAAATGACTCAAATGAAAAAGGAAAGTAACTTAGAGAAATAAGATATTGTATCTATGGAAAAGAATGTAATGCTACTGCAATCAGAACAAGTTAAGAAGTAAGATCTTGAGAAATTTTAAGAATTGAAAGCAGAAGAAAATTAATCAATAGAAGAGTCTGACCGTTAAGGAAATATCCTAGAAAACAACAAGCAGACTACATAATATCCAGCTGATAGTGTTTTCATTAAAAGAGTAGCATAAACGAAAGAAAAGACTTTCACAAAGTAATTAAAAAAAAAATTGTCCCAGAACTGAAGGGCACAAACTTCCACATTGCAATTCATAATGAAATTCTTGAAAAAGAGCCAAGAACACCATCATGAAATTTTAGAACTCTAGGCATGAAGACTGGATCCTAAAGGCCTTTAAGTGAGAAAAATAAATCCTTTGTTGTGTATAAAGGATTGAGTCCAAGTGGCACTGGTTGCCCCTGTAGCAATATAGAAACTAGAAGTAGTGAAGGAAAATCACAGGATAATGGCCATTTGACAGGTCTGGGATCAACCAACTCAAATTGGAGCAGGAGAATTAAGGGCTCCAAGACTGTGGATTACCTGATACCTGATACCTTTGAGCATACGAAAACCTGTATTTTAAATTGCTTTAGTGTTGGAGAGTTTGGGAAGAGTCTAAGGAAAGGGAAAAAGAGAGGCAACAATTAAATCTAGGAAAAAATATAAAGTTTTACAAAAAAGGAAATATCACAGTGTACAATATTGCTCATCAGAGAAAATATATGTACTCATAATAGTATAAATATTGCCCAATATCTTAGCAAAAAATGGTTATATATATGTGTTCCACAAAAATGGACTCTTAGGAGTTGTGACTTCCTTTGCTCTCACTAAAGAATAAATAACCATAGTTTTTTTAAGTACATTTTTTTGTTTTAATGATATTAATTTTTTTTAATGTTTATTTACTTTTGAGGGTGGGGGGTAGAGAGAGAGGGAGACACAGAATCCGAAGCAGGCTCCAGGCTCTTGAGTTGTCAGCATAGAGCCCAATGCAGGGCTTGAACTCACAAACCGTGAGATCATGACCTGAGCTGAGGTCGGGCGCTTAACTGAGACACGCCGGCACCCTTGTTTTAACTATATTTTAAAGTCATTCCCTTAAAAACATAAACTTTTTTGGGGTTCCTTGGTGACTCAGTTGGTTAAGCATTGAACCCTTGATTTTGGCTCAGGTCATGATCTCATAATTTGTGAGATTCAAGCACAGAGCCTGCTTGGGATTCTCTCTCTCCCTCTCTCTCTGTCCCTCCCCTGCTCTCTCTCTCTCTCTCTCTGTCTCTCAAAAATAAATTAATTATTAAAAAAAGAAGCAAACTTTTTTGAATTTAGCTGTCTATTAAAGGTAGCATTTATAAAGGAAAAGGATTTAATTCAAAAGACAGCAACAAATAATATTAAACTGTTCGAGTCAGGTTGATTTGACAGCAACAAATTATTGTAATAGTTTATTATTGTTTTGTTGCTGCAGATATTTCAGTTCAAAACTTTAAATAGTATGAAATATGCAGATTAAAAGGTATTGTTTAAATGAGAATATTGTGACTTTCACAAATAGTAAGTATATTGGAAAAATATTTCTAGAAGGGACATACATATACCCAAACTTGATGACATATTTTTGGTGACATATCATGGCTTAGGAAGAAAAAAAAGAAAACAAATGAAAAAAACAACACTGGAATCACTTTGGGAAATATACCACAATTTTTTAAAAGTGTTTTTTGATAGAGCAATTCATCAATGAGTAGTTTATTAAATATGAAAAACAAATTCCTGAACATTCTTCCCTACTCAGCTACTATCACCTTACCAATAAGAATTGCTCTCCATCAACAAATCTTTATGGCACAGGAGGGAGTGATTTCTAGGACAGGTGAGGCTTCATATTTCTCATTGCTAGTTAAGCTAATTCTATTTTAACAATAGCAATTTTAAAAATTGCCATGGTTTTGCTTTTTTCTCTAATCAGCACCATGCTGGTTATGAGCAAAAAGGTTCATTTATATAATTTTTTTCTGCAGTACGCTTGATTGTTAATTTCCAGGTCAGTATCCAGTCTATCAAAGTTTCATGGGGTGATAATTTATGCTTATAATGGACAGTCTATTTAAAACTATGATGAGGTCACCCCAGCTAAAGCAGCTGAAATACTGAATCCCACTCTCTCACTTCCTAAGAATCACATCACTTTAGTTTGTTAGTTTCCCATCTTTAATGATGATGTTTCATTCACATAAAACTTCAACCTTCTCACAATCCAATTTATCAGTAGCAGTTCACATTTTATTAATTGTGTGTCTCATCCCTCGAGGCAAATCACATTGCTCCCCCCTCCCTCCTTCCTTGCTTTCTCCCTCCCTCTCTCCTCCCCCCCTCTTCCTTTCTTCCTTTCTTAATACTATCCTGCAAGTAAAGGAATGACTTCATCTCCCAGGTAATGCCTTCCTCTATTATTTCTTGAATTGAGGGCTCCAATCTTATATCGTGTTGTACACAGGACAGATTATAAGTTTAACTGATAACTCCTTTTTTGATTCCATTGTCAAATAAACTATTTTTTCAGACTGCAGCTTAGCACATTTTTCAGCATTAAGCCAATAATAGAATCAGCGAATCAGAGAATTTTAGGGTTGAAATGGACTCTAGAAAGTATTTATTCTAAATCCATCCAAAGAGATTATGTTCCTTAAAGCAGGGATGTTTTCATTTCCCCCTAGAAAATAGTGCCAAATACACTCGTGTGATAAATAAAAGAAGTCGCCTCACTAAAGCACTGTCCCCAGTGCTCCACATCTATGAGCAGCTTAAATAGCCAAATCTGGGTTGTCTCTGATCTTTTATCTGGAATTGTCAGCTCATTTCAACTTCTAGTGTGAGACCAGTATTAGCACTAACTGGGTGGGCTTTGGGTGGGGTTGTATCTTGTAGAATAGTGCTTCTCAAACCCTGGGCGGGAAAGGACCAGTTCTCCTTGTAAACCTCCTCTTCCTCCTCCTCCTGCTCCTCTTCCTTCCTCTTCCAATCCATTGCAGATTGATTCTTTCACAGAATATAATAAAATTATTTTCTAAAATTTAATTTAAAAACAAATCACAAGTCTATTATTAAATTCGGTAGACATGAAAATGTCAACTTGTTATAAAAATTTCTGTTACTCCCGACACTGCATATCTCCTTAGAGTCTGGTAAAAAAGCAGTTCAGTCTGAGGAGCACTGCTGTGCTCTGCGAGGCTTGATGTTGTGTGATGAACTTCCATTTTCCTTCCATTGGAATTGGATACATCTTAAATATTGGTCCAGCAACACAAATGACCGCTCCATATTTTATGTCTGTTTTTGTGACTATTATTACAGACATTTTTATGTCAGGTTATACATGGGAATTATAAATTCCCTTTATAATGTAAATTTCTTAGCAGCCAACTCATCCATGTGTCTGTTATAATGACCATTATATTCTTAAGAGATCTATGATGGCTTTATTGAGGGCATATCACATATGGACAAATTTATTATGTCATAGACAAAATATATGATTGTGTGTCTATGTGAGATTATTTAGATGTATGTAATATATGTAAACATATATATAATAACAGCTTCTCAGCACTTATACCAAGGACCACTCATTAGAATGGTTTGGGCTGCCATTTTCTCTTTCCTTCTTTTTCTTTGTCCTTTGCCATCCTTCCTGTACCTCATTGCTGTGTGAGCCTTTTCACCGTGTTGTCATGGATATGCCTCAGTTGCCAGTTTCCACCTGTTCTAAGTCCAAGTCCTATTTTGTGTCCAGCTCACGGTTCACTGGGGTTGATCTCAGGTCCCAGAGAGTTTCAGTTCTTGACTTTAGATCAGAACCCTTAGGGCTTAGAAAGTTGTATACTGTCAACAGGACTTTGCATCTGTGTCTCTTAATGTTATTTTAACTACATCAGAGGTTTGTTTATTCGATGTGAGGCACCATGCTACGTATTGGAGAAAAAAGATGCAGCAGTCATGAATACTGCACCCAAGCAAGGGCTTTAGAGTTTAGGAGGAGATAGACACATAAGTAACTTGTTAACAGAAGCTGTGATAGAAGTCTTTATATGCTACAATGAGGACATAAAAGAGGGATTAGGTCATTTACTTCAGGGATAAGTTAAGAAAGCCTTTACTAAAGTGCTATAGTTGAGCTGAGTTAAGGTGAGTTAGTGGTGGGTGATATGTGCGTTCTGTGTGGGGGCTTGGGTGGGTGATACATTCTAGGGCTGATGAATCTAAAAAAGGCATTGAGATGTCAAAATGGTATGAGATCTGAGTTTTGGAACTACATGTTTAGGTGCTCCCAGTTTATTCAGCTTAAGTGGTAACTTAAGTGGTAGCTCCGTGTTTTATGCTTTTGTTGAGACCCCAGTTATGAGAACCAAAAGTGGTATTTACTTTTAAGATTCAAGTGGGGCCTGCGTGGACCCTACCTCTTTGCAGCATTACCTGGAGAAAATTATTGCAAGGATTCATGCACAGCAAATGGGCAGTTAAAGGTTTGTAGACATGTGTCTATATTTTGAAGGACTTAGGATGATCTTTGGAGAAATAAAAATGTCAATGCTTAGGTAATACACTAGAAACTAACAAGGTGTCTTTAGTCTTACTTTATTTGGATTTGTACATTAAGAATTTTCAGGGGCGCCGGGATGGCTCAGTTGGTTAAGCCTCTGACTCTTGGTTTCGGCTCAGGTCATGATCTCATGGTTTGTGAGTTTGAGCTCCACATCGGGCTCAATGTCAGGCTGACAGCGCAGAACCTGCTTGGGATTCTGTCTCTCCCTCTCTCCCCCGCCACCCCCCTTTCCCAAATAAATAAGTAGACTTAAAAAACAAGAATTATCAGCCAGTTAGCCCATTAAGAGGTAGTTTTTAATTAGGTGTTTGTAATAATTCATGACTGTTTATGAAAGTGTATTGGCATATATTTTAAATTTTCATGATTAATTTTGTTATATGTAAGCCCTGATACAGCTTTTCAGAAGTAGAAACCCAATACGTTGCTTTGTACTTAACAGGCAATGAGGATTTGAGATGTACCAACTTGTGCTGAGAATTCAGATGGGAACAAGCAATGGCTTATACTTCAGTAAGGGTGGAACACAAGATGTGGTTGAGACAGGTCAATGGGACAGGGAGCACGAATGCTGGAGGGACAGGAAGTGGCCACGCTAAGGCACTGAACTTTGTTTTTAGGCCGTGAGAGACCTTAAACAGTTTTAAAGCATTATGGAGGGTGTGTGTGGAAGAGGAGCATCTGATTTGTGTTTTAGGCATACCGACATAGTAGTAATATAGGATGCATTTATTTTATTTCAGTGAAACACCTATACTGATAGGTGAAGAGATCAGAGCCCAGGAGACGAATTAAGAGACTCTAGCGAGGTGGATACAGAGGAGAGATGCAGGGACACATCTACGTGGCTACTAGTTTTATTCATTCAATAGATAATCATTAAGTTCCAAGTCGTCACAAGGTGCTGGGACATAATAGAGAGCAACACAGACATGGTTCTTGCCTTCCTGGAGCACCAGAAATCTAAGACAGCCTCCAGTCTCTGTGTAGGTAACCTAACAGGGGCCGATGCTCTCAGCACCACAGGAACTGTGGGGCAGAGGTGGAGGGTGGTTGGGGAGGGACTTGCGTGTGTGAGTTGAGGTTTCTCAGCAGTTGCAGATGGCGTTCAGTGTTGGAAGGGCTGAGGTAAAAGTACTTGGGAAGTAATTGGGAGACTTTGGGGCGGGGGGGGGGGGTCTAGTTACAATGCAAATGTTAATGCAGTAGGTCTGAGGTGGAGAGCTCTTGCGCGGTGCTGATGCTGTCTGTCCTTGGAACATAGTCAAAGCCCCAGAAGTGTAGTTCGGAAGCTGGTTGAAAATAGTTAAATAGTTGAAAATAGGGTAGATAACTCCCTACTCTGGGAGACTATCCACAGTATAACTCTTTGTCTCTCTTTCTCTGCACATGGGAGTGCATACGCACACACACACACTCAGACACAAACTTCAAGCTTGAGAAGAAATTCATAAACACTATTAGTGAGTGGAACCATTTGCAGATTGGGTCATGCCTACATATGTGTACGTAGACATTCATTTACAATGAAGTTGCTTTTGCAGAAAGACCGTAATCTCCAGGTCATCTGGAAGATATTTCTTTATGTCAAACATGGACAGAACATATTTTGTTGACTTTACTTGTGGTTGTCAGAGGGGAATAATGAACTCAGGTTTACAGATAACCATTTCCAACCCACACTTTAAGTGTTGACTTTTCGACTCTAATCCATAAAATCTGAAAGGCGGTGAAAAAGAGAAAACAAAATGTCCAGCTAACATTTGTAAGGAATGTGTTTCTATGAGGGAAATACCGTGTAGTGTTTGTTGCCTTGGGGGAAGAAGGTACCAAATGCCATTTGTGGAATAAATATATATAATTGCATGTCCTAGTCTGAGCCTGCACTAAAAAACAGTAGATGTTATTGGTTTTTCACTTTTTGGTTGTCTCACAAGGCAAGACAGTTAAGATGAAATCCTCAGCTTTTTATTCTAAGCATCTTTAAGCATCTTATGTAAAAACAAGGATGAGAATACAGAACAGGGCTTTTCTGTGATGCGGAAAATAGCCAGGAGGTTGGATTCCTTTTAACAGTTTTTTATGTGTTGAGATCCAGTCAATGTTTGTGTGGTAAGTAGTCATTTGACTTACTCTTGCAGTCACTGATGAATGTTCTCATTGCTCTGAGCATTGCCTATATAAATTATTAGGAAAAATTGAGCAAATGTTACCTTCCTTCTAATGGGGATATTTCTCTACTGGGACCCATTTGTTTACTGTAACTGCTGGGATGGCGTGGTCAGTGTGACTCTGAAGACGTTCTAGGAGTAAGACTTTCTAGTTTTTTGTTGGAATTGTAGTTTTATTTCCTCTTACACTTGTTCATTGACTCTACTCTCATTTAACAGAAAAAAAAAATCAATTGCATAGAGGAAGATAGAGATGTTTCAGTCTCATTAATAGACCAACACCTCATTAGGGAGATGACTGTTGTATAATGAAAGGTGCTTAATGTCAGAAGACCTGGATTAAAATCCTGGCTCAGTTCCTTGCCAGTTTAGAAACCATCTCAGAGCCTTGGCCGCCTCATCATGGAATGCTGTGCAGGCAAAATGCATTTATAATATAGTAATATGTGTGCCGTGAGGAAGGTCTCATGGAGGCAGTGCTCATAATCAAGTGCCTCAGATTGAAAAGTGAGTAAATAATAAAATGAATGACAAGTCATAAAAAGTCAGGTCCTTATTTTAATTTTTTTGTTTTCAGCTTTGAAATTGGTGTTACTATGTATGTTAATGCCCTGATAAAAGATCTATAGAACTTATGATCTGTGCATTCAGAGGAAGTGATGTAGAGCTTTGAGGAAATGTGTAAATATAAAAAAATAACCTTTGAAAAATGACCATTTTGATCATAAAATACCTTTTTTATACATTCATATTTATGATTCTCCCAAACTATTAGGTCTTTTTAAAATTTTTTAAAAAGTTTTTATTTATTTTTGAGAGAGAGAATGCCAGCATGTGAGTGGGGGAGGGACAGAGAGCAAGGGAGACACAGAATAGAATCCAAAGCAGGCTCCAGGCTCTGAGCTGTCAGCACAGAGCCTGATGCTGGGCTCGACTCATGAACTGCAAGGTCATGACATCAGCCTAAGTCGGATGCTCAACTGACTGGGCCACCCAGGTGCCCTTTTTTCCCCTCAAGCATGATTTCACTAAACTTTAGTATCTTGCACATTTTCTTCCAGAAGACATCTTTATTTTGTGCTTGGATCCATATTAAAACTAATTTAATTAAATCATTTAAGTATATAAAGCAAATTACTAAGTGCACTTACATACATAAAGCTTATAGCCACCAATGTTTTATACTTTTAGAAACTAAAAAATTCTAGCTTGTTTTTCCACTAAGGATAAAATGTGTGTGTGTGTGTGCGTGCGCGTGTGTGTGTGTGTGTGTGTGTGTGTGTGTGTATGTGTATGTGTTATATTCTATATATGAAAAACAAAATAATAATCTGGAGTCTACAAAGATTATTTTGTTTGTTTCTCTTCTTTGGCCTAAGAAAATATTGCTTAGACTGAAATAAATATAAAATTTTGAAATTTTCCTGACCGTTAGCCAGAATTTATACAATATGATGGCACAAATGAAGTATGTGCTCTTGTCATATGTGTATTAAATGCTGAATTAGTATTATAGAAGACTATGTAGTTTTGGAAAAATTAGGAATTTCTCCTCAAAAGTTCACCTGTGCTTTCTGTTGACAGCATTGACATGCCAGGAAGTAGATTTTACATTCAGTGACAGTTATCAGAACTCAGAGCTGTAGAATCTGATTTTCCACAGAGGTCAAAGAGCAGGATAAATTTGTGTATGTTTTTAAATATTAGAGGAAATCTTTACAAGAATTATCTGTGTAAAATCGCTTCTAACATTTCCTCCCATGGTGACCTAGATGAAACCGTGTACCCTGAGACATACTAACTAAAAATAGGTACTGAGGAGTTGATTTCTCTTAATACATTGGCCTCAGGGAAACTCAGAAACTCAGGTTCACTATGTTTTGTGGTCAACCTAACTGCCAACTGAGAAAATTCTTTTAATGTCTCGATTCTGATCCCAAGTATAAACAAGATAACTTATGGCATGTACACGGCATTTTGATACTTGGGTAATAAAAGCAAAAGCCAGCTTACTAGTCACTTACCAGCTACTATAAATCATAAATGGATTAAATGCTCTTAACTATGTAAAAAAAAAAGTTTAGTTTTTTTCTTTGCAATTCAATTAAAAGCAGGGTTGGCTACTTTGTAAATGCCTTCTCCCTACTTCTTGTTCTGTTGATCAGCTACAGGATAAAAAAGGTGAGTTGCATATTTAAATTAGTTTTGATTGTTAATAGGGATTTATGTTATTTCCTGAAGTTCCTAAGACTGGACTTTATCAGTGGATCCTCTCTGTTTCAATGGTTAATGGTGAAAAATAGCTTGTTAAAAACAAAAACAAAAATAAAACACACAATTCAACTGAGTGAACTGTAAAGATCTCATGGGTTTTAATCCATGACTCATGAATTGGGCAGCATTTTATGTAGCAGATAGAAAGGAGCTCTGAATAACTGTACAGAATGAAAGACTTTTATATTTTATAGGAAGAAGTAGTTGGGACAAAGAAGTTACTAGCAAAGAGTGGGTTGTTTCAAGGATGGTCACCTTCCTTTGAGAGATAATAGGAGTTTATTACATTACTTCCCTAGGGCTGGCCAGGTAATTCCCGACTGACTGGTTTAAGATTCCACTCTTGGGAGAGGTTGGCAGTAATTAAGTAAAGTGTTAAGTCTTGCTTTGGTTATGTGGGCTTAGCACAAGTGACTCCATTTTGGATCTGTTGTCTCTTTTTCAGTGGGCTTGGGGTTCCTGGGTGGCTCTGACTCTTGGTTTAGGCTCAGGTCATGATCTCACCGTTCGTGAGTTTGAGCCCTGTGTCTGCTTGGGATTCTCTTTCTCTGCCTCTCTCTTTGTCCCTCCCCCACTAGCACAAGTGCTCTCTCTGTCTCTCTCTGTCCTTCTCAAAGTACGTAAATAAACTTAAAAAAAAAAAAAAATAAAGGGCTTAGAGAGCCTAGGTTACATTTCTTTCAGGGAAGAATGGAGTATGTTGTTGATATTTTTAGGCTTTCCTTACTGTTTTCTTACAGGCTTTTTTTTTTTTTTTTTTTTTTTTTTTTTTTGCTGAATAGCTACCAAAGAGGCAAATGTTAAATGAAAATGAGTTCCCTGAAAGTGTTAAGTGTCCATGAAACATCATCAGTCTGCTATCCTTTTTCCTTATTTCCTTAAACCCAACAGGTAAAGGAGTGAACAAATAAAACCTTAGTTACAAAAGTTTCATAACATTAAAATCTATATAATAATGAAATTATAAATCAATCCATTGTTTAGGAAGATTCAAGAAAGCCTAGGTCATATTTTATTAAAATTAAAATTATTTACTTCACAGGTAGAGGTTTTATGAGTTTGGGAAGTTGCATTAATTAAGACCAAAGTTAGCATTAATTAAGGCCAGCGTTAGCATAAGTTAACATAAGTGTAAAGAGAGACAAAGGTTCGTTGTGTGTTTTAACATGGAAGCTTTTTGCATTCGGAGTGAGGTAATTCTTCATTGTGCAAAAATGTCTCACATATCATGGGATGTTCAGTATGTAATGTTCCCACTCACTGAATGCCAGCTGACCCCGTCTGTCATTGTGATAATCAAAACTGCCTTCATGGATTTCCAAATGTTTCCAGTGAGGCTGCTAATTCATCCACTGAAAGTCACTGCTTTATGATAAAGATTTGATTGTTCTTACTTAAGTGATCATACATCATTTTCTCACTTGGGTACCCCAGCTCTTTTGATCTCGGTATCATTGCCTCCCAACACCTCATTCTAGGACTTGCTTTACTGACTCAAGATTTTCTTGCATCTTTCATTTTTCTTTCTCTACTGGCTTCTGTCAACATATAGACATAATCTTGTATGTCTAATCATGCATAAATACAAACAAAACAGTTACCATTCAAACAAAACTTTGCGTCCCCAAATTGTATCTTTTTATGCTTGTATCACTTTTTTTTTAGGTTGTAGTCTTGTGGAATTAAGCCCGATTTTCATAGGCCTCATAATAAAATATAAAGGAGAGAACGTTACAAATTACAAATAAATGTAGCACAAAGAACTTTGAGAAGACCCACATGCTCATTGTATTTTCAGAAGGTCTTGGGAATAACTAAGGAGGTTAGATGTTTTGGCTTTGTTTCAGTCTTACTTGTTACTCTGTAGTGTGTTATGCTACTAATAATGAATAGTATATTTTGAAATCCTTCCTTCCCTCCCTCCCCCCTTTCCTTCCTTCCTTCCTTCCTTCCTTCCTTCCTTCCTTCCTTCCTTCCTTCCTTCCTTCTCTTTCTTTCTAAAAATACTTTTGTATTACATTGTTCTCAGGTCCCAATTAGCCTAAGCTTAATTATGTATCCATCACTTCTGTCTTTTGGAAGGAATTCTTATCTTTTTGTGTAAATGAAAATTATCCATTCTCACTGGCATCTCCCAAATTGAAAATTTCCTCTTTCTATTATATTTTTTAATGTGAATTAAAAAAAGATGGTGCCCTTTAGATCTCTTTCTTAAGAAGCTTGGTAGCAGATAATTCATCATCAAATTGGAAGAGGTTTGCTGTGGATATAATTTACATGAGAAATACCAATTGATTTTTATAACCTTTTGGAGCAAATGTATTTGTTTTTCTCTTCTAATAGAAGCATATACATATCTGGAGAATTTATTTTGAATAATGAACACTTTTGTATTATGGAAGACATTTTAAACCATCATTCTCCCCCTAAAAGTAGTGTTCTTTCCTCATTTTTCTTTTTTATTATTTAATTTTGTTTTTAATGCTTACTTATGTTTGAGAGAGGGAGAGTTAGAGTGCGAGCGGGGGAGGGGCAGACAGCAGGGGAGACACAGGATCCGAAGGAGGCCCCAGGCTCCCAGCT
Source organism: Lynx rufus (assembly GCF_022079265.1). Classification (NCBI taxonomy): domain Eukaryota; kingdom Metazoa; phylum Chordata; class Mammalia; order Carnivora; family Felidae; genus Lynx; species Lynx rufus. The sequence goes on from NW_025814823.1 coordinate 65,606,405, forward strand.
GTCAGCACACAGCCCGATGTGGGGCTGGAACCCGTGAACCACAAGATCATGACCCGAGCCGAAGTCGGACGCTTAACTGACTGAGCCACGCAGGCGCCCCTCTCTTTCATTATTTAAATTTCGTGAGGCAATGGAGTTGTAGCTCATATTATTTATTCTGCGCCTCACTCTGCTGCTGCCAAATATGCTCCTGCCCAACTCGCTGTTTTATAGTAATTTCTTCGTCTACCACAAGCTTGCATACTTTGATAATCACTTCTCTAAAAACTGTTTATTATGAAATTTATGATATAGGTCGGGGTCCCCGGGTGGCTCAGTCGGGTAAGCGTCCAACTTCGGCCCGTGTCATGATCGCGCGGTTCAGGAGTTCGAGCCCCACCTTGGGCGCTGTGCTGACCGCTCAGAGCCTGGAGCCTGTTTCGGATCCTGTGTCTCCCTCTCTCTCTGCCCCTCCCCTGCTCAAGCGCTGTCTCTCTCTGTCTCAAACATAAATAAACGTTGAAAAAAATTAAAATTTATGATATAGATAAATTATTTAGTGTGCATGCATAGTTTACCCAGTAATAGGAAGGCAAACACTATAGGTTTCACCCCCTGCTGGTTAAGACAAAATCGTCAGAGCTGTGTAAGCATCCAGTGCCCCCTTGCTCATTAGCTCTTCTTTCCCTGCTCTGTGGAGGTTGACTTACTACTGAACTAACTCCTATGCTTTATAGCTTAACTACCTATGTATGTATCTGGAAACAATACTGTGTTTTGCTTGTTTTTGAACTTTAGAGTCTAATGATATTTAATGACTTTAAGGTTTTTACTCCATGTCATGGCTGCAAGATTCGTCGATACTGATGCTCCTAGTTAGTTTGCTCATTTTCTCAGCTCTAGAGTGTTTCATTGAGTGGATACACCAGCGCTTATTTACCTGCTGTACCTTTGATTGGCCTACGGGTTATGAATCTCACATATTTCATGTTATAAACACTGTGTCTACGGACATTCTTTTACATGTCTCCTGGTTGACAAATGCAGGAGTGATTTTTGGGTTTTCATGTGGATGACTATTGCTGGATCACAGGATATTCACACGCTCAACTCTAGTGGAAAATGCCGTTATTTTCCTAGTGGTTGTACCAATTTGCACACCATCTAGTTGTCAATGCCATGGTTTTAAATTTTTGACAAAATATTGGATGTGAATGAAGTGTATGGGGGTTTTTGGATTAACTCTTTTACAGATTTCTTATTCATGTATTTGAACATGTTTCTCCCTGGTTATCACCTTGTTTTACTGATTTGTAGTGGTTTTCATATACTCTGGTTAAGAATCCTTTGTTGGTGTTTTAGGCTGTAAAATCTCCATTTGTGGCTTGTCCTTTCCCTTAATCTTTTTATTCTTGACAAAGTGGATATCCTTCATTTACTGTAATCATATTCATCAGACTGTTCCTTTTACAGTAAATTTTTGGTGTATTCATTAAGACAATTTTCTGTATCATTATAAAGATATTCCATTGTAATTGTTATGTTACTTGTAAAGTTGAATTCATTTGATTTGCTTCTATATGTATAACCAATATTTCTCTCCATTTATTGTCTAATCCATCTATCCATCACTCATCTGCAATGCCTCCTCTGTCATAAATAAAATTTTCTTATCGTGCCTGTTGATTTCTGGACCTTATTCTATCCTGTTAGTCTATTTATCTGAGTGTGTAGCAAAAACACATTATTTTAATTACTACAGTTCTGTGTAAAAATCTGTTAACCTTGTTTTTCTGGAGAGTTCTAGGTTTTCATGTCCCTTTACTCTTGCATATACATTTTAGAATCTGCTAATCAAAATCCAGGGAAACCCCTACTGAGATTTAGGTTGGAATTATATTGACATCTTTCTGATATATTGAATATGTATAATTCACCATTGATTTTTTTAAAATGCCTTTCAATACATTTTTATTAATTTCTTCATAAAAGGCTTTCACAGGGGTGCCAGGGGGTGGCTCAGTTGGTTTATTAGCCTCTGACTTCAGCTCAGGTCATGGTCTCATGTTTCATGGGCTCTGTGCTGACAGCTAGGAGCCTGGAGCCTGCTTTGGGTTCTATGCCTCCCCGTCTCTCTGCCCCTCCCCTGCTCATGCTCTATCTCTCTCTCAAAAATTAATAAACATTAAAAAATGCAAAATAAATAAGTAAACAAACAAACAAATAAATATAAAAGGCTTGCCCCCAAATCCCAACTCTTTAAAATCAGTTATGCTTCTCATTGTATTTTCAGATATTCATGTTGAAAAATTGTATATTTCACCTTAATGTTATCTGACCCCCAAAAAAGTAAAGATAGTGACCAAAAGTAAATGGGCAACTGGTTACACAGCATTCTCTCCCCCATACAGGGCAAATGTTTCTTCCAACCATCGAGCCATCTTGGAATCACTCAACTCTATTACAGTCTTCATTCTAGATGCCAGTAGAAGAGAGGTGTTTTTTCAGATAGTAATAATTAGTTGCATATTCAATTTTCCTTTCTAAAATGTATGTCATATGCAGTGCAAATACCCCATGATACTTATACAATAAATAGCTACCACTGTATTTCATACTTAGCTGATGCTAACTCTCGACGGTTCTCTGGCTTATTAGCATAATACTGTCCCTCACATTGTGGAGCTGCCTTCAACTTTACCATGTTCTCTCACCTTCAGCATTGCTTTTGGATTTTCCAACAATATTATCAAGGCAGAGCGTGCGTTCTTTTTTTCATTTTGAACAGGAGCTAAGGGAAATTTGGAAAGATTAATTTCCCCAAGATTGCATAGTTGGTCTCTGGTGGAGATGAGCCTCAATTTCAGGTTCTGACATCAGAGCCAGTGTTCCTGCCTCTGGACACAGGGGAGGTGGTATTAGAGACTGTGGGACCAGAGACCGAGTAGGCCCTCCAGCCTCGTCTGTAATTGTTATTCAGTTTTTCTAATCTGAGAAAGCCTTAGTTGGTGCTTGCCAGCTGTAGTCCTTGGGAAGCTTCCTGCCTCTGTTTAGCGTTGTACCCAGCCCAATTTTTACCTGCTTGCCTTCCCAGTCCCTACTGGCATTTGAGTTTGTGACCTCTGCCCTAGAATCAGCACGGCATTCCCTATCGTGTGTTTGAATTTTTTTCTTCCTTGTACTTGTTACTACCTTGTCCTTGTTCTGATTACTTATCACCAGACAGATCTTATAGATTGCTTTGCAATTCTGTTATGAAAAGATAGGTAAGTTATTATTCTCATAAGAGTAGGCACGGAACACATCATAATACAGTGCACTCGATGTGTGCTAAATATTAATTGATGATGGAAAAGACTTAAATCTTCCTCTAAATAATAAGATATTGTAGTTATCTATCAAAATCTAATTTTGCTGAAGTCACTTCATCTCATTGTGAGAGAATGTGGCTCAGGTCGACAGATAAATTGTTACCAGTTCATAAATTCTCAGTTGCTCTGTGCCCGTTACTGTATGGAACTTTATCAGGAAAGGCTTGGGGTATGGTCCTGCTATTGGCAGAAACGTTATATAAAACCTGTGCATTGGCTGAGGTGCCTGGGTGGTTCAGTTGGTTCAGCATCCAGTTCTTGATTTCAGCTCAGGTCACAATCTCACGGTTCCTGGGATCCAGCCCTGCGTTGGGCTCTTCGCTGACAGCAGGGAGCCTGCTTGGGATTCTCTCTCTCCCTCTCTCTCTGCCCCTCCCCTGCTCACATTCTCTCTCTGTCTCTCTCTCAAAAATAAATGAATGGACTTAAAAAAACCCAAAGCCTGTGTATCGGAAAGATCTTCGCACGAGCTGTGTTTGATGTGCCATATTTTTATACCGATGCCACTTTTCCTCCACGTGCAGTTCGTTCTCTTTGTCTTCCCCTTGTAGGACTCTTCCTGTGGTCTTTGCCAGAGCAGTATTTGTTCCTCCAGATTTGGATGTCTTCTAGTAGTTCAGAGCTTTACTTAGCACCAAAAACTAATTGAGCTGCAATTAAGAGCAGTAATTATTGATGAAAATGATGCCCTGTTAACTCCAGAGAGGTAGGCCGCTTTAATCCATAGCTGCCTTCATGGTTGGCTTTTGAGTTCTAAATAATGGAAGTCAATGTAATCCTTTCTCTATTTGGAGGAGGCTCTGTTTTATTTGGAATTTATAAAGGAAGCTCTGTTAGGTAAAACTGCTTGCACACGTGCCTTTTTTTTTTTTTTTTTTTTTAATCTAAGTCCATGTATTAATCAAACCAGCGGTGCGGGTTGCTAGGTAGACTATGACACCAGGTGGCAATAAAATGTCTTCCGCATCACAATCAATACCGATGAGTTGCAGAGGCCTCCTGTACGGGAAGGCCTTTCCTGACAGGCACCCTCACTTGGTGGTAGGGAAAATGAGTCTGGGTCTTATGAAACGATTTCAGCATCACCCTGCGCTTAATAGTGCTGTCTTTCATTGCCTGTTAACAGGTTGCTTTGGTGCCGTATAATGTTCAAGCTGACAAATGCTGTCAAAGCTCCTCCAATGCGAACGTTTTCTGCTGTATTTCACGTGGTACCTTTTATTTTAGTGATGCCAAAACATGCATCAGTTGTTTGTTCAACATAGAGGGTGCTCTCCGGAGCTGTCCTGTTAGCCACAGAGTACAGTCACTGTCCCATTCCAGGGACCATTGGTGGCGAAATTCTTCAATTAAAAGCTGTGGAATTATGCTGATTCTTAACAATTCATTTTCTCCCAGAAGTAAAATACCTGCTGGTAAATCATCAAGTTTGTTTAGTGTGATTTTCAGCGTATAATATTGGATATGAATCTATCAGAGAGGCTAAGGTTCAAGCTAAAAATGATAGTTCTGTGAAGGTTTTTAATGAGATGCCCATATGTGGCTCAGGGTTCGAGTTTATGCTGCTATTTAATACTGGTTCACCAGTTCCACTAATTAAACACATGCATTGTGCTTATTCTGTCTCAGGGACTGTTTTGAATGGTTAACTTATATGTATTTATTTAATCTTCACGAGAAGCCTATTTATTGGGGGCCATGTCCTCATTTAATAGAATAAGAAAAACTGAGTTATGAGGGAGTAAACAATTAATCTAAGTCCATAGACAGGATATGGTAGGACCTCTGTTGGAACCCACTTACTCTGGTTCCAAAGTTTGTGCGCTTAACCTAAACTAACGCTTCGATTGACTGAAATGAAATACACTCTGGGCATTGAAAGGGAGCACACATACTGAAAGTCTACTGGTGTGATGGAGTTTTTTTGTTTTTTGTTTTTTGTTTTTTTTACAGTTAACAAAGAGAACAGATTTCTTCTATTACGTAGTGTGGGATTGTAGAGTTTAGATTACCCTCCTGGTCATGATTTCTAAGGCTGAAAATGGAGAACAGTTGGAGCAGGACCAGTGGACACGTCTGGGTTCCATTTGCCTTGTCTTTATCATGGATCTTTGGTCTTCCAAAGCACTACTTTAGTCTGGAACCTCAGACGATGCTACATTCACAATAGGATTGAATTTCAGTTGCTGCCCTTAATAACTGCAGGGCATCCCTTTGCAAAGGACTCACCAAAGATTCTTTTTGTTTCTTTGGTTCTGCTAACTTAAACACTAATATTTTATAATATTATGAGGAAACTACTGATTTTAAGAGTTGGGATTCATGTTTTCTTTTCCTTTTTTATTCTATAAATATATATCAGCAAGTAACAAAAAGAGTGATTCCGGCTGTGAAGTTATTATCCCCAGTTGAGTTGAATATGGGCATTATAATTCACCGGTAGCTGATGACTGAATGGATCGAGAGGAAGAATGAAAAGGTAGATTTTAAAAATGAATATACAACAGTAATAATTTTCTCAATGAGATATTTGAAACTGAGACGTATGACAGGAAGCCAGACTAGGAAATCAGGAAGTTGGGATTTTTCACTCCGTCCTAATCAGTTTCTCAACTTCCTTTTTTGTTTAGTGCCTTTGCGAAGGCCTCTTACATGTATCTCTGACACGCTTCCAATAGACCTTTTGGATTGCACTTTGGTTTTCAGGCAGTGATTTCTGCCCTAGCTGAATTTTAGAATATGAAGGTCATTCATCTATATCCTGGAAGGATGATTCACATATTTATGTTCTAGAAAGTAGGCTGAAAAGAAAAATTTGCTACTTTATTAATTAGAGCCCTCTAACATTTTGTATTCTCAAGCTTAATCATTTGCTTGTTTGAACTGAAGTCATCTTCTTAATCACCATCATTAGTGGCTGTCCATGAATGATTATCTCTCTGAATTTTATAAGCATGTTAGAATTTAATGCATTTTACATTCCCCATTAGGGATTAGATATCATTCCATATTTTACTATGCCAATATATATATATATATATATATATATATATATATATATATATTTTAAGGCATGAGATTAACTAGTGGAATGTTCTACCTCGGGGTAGAGGGGAACCCTCCTCCCCCCTTTGGGTAGAGGAAGCAATTGGGTGACTAGGGGATCCAGTCTTGGAACCATTTTATAATTTAAGCTTTCCAGGAGATTTCAAAAAGTTTACTTTCGAAGACGAGAACCAGTTCTTTAGTCTTGAACTTTCCTAGTAATGAACAGTTCATTCCCTGTCTTCTGGAAATCGCCCATTACATTTTGGGAGTCATTTAGAAATTCTTCCTTATGTTCAGTGGAGTGACTCATTGCATTCACTGGTTCCCAAATCTGATCTTTAAGATGACACGAACAAATCTATTCCTTTTGTAGCTGATGATCTTTGAAATACCTGGAGCCATCTTAATATTCCTATGATTGTTCTTATGCACATTGGGTCATGCCACTACTTCCCATATTCCATATGTTGAAAATCTCACATGATCATGGTTCTCTGTCTCTTTGCTTGTGAAAATGGACACTGTATTCCAGAAAGAAACAGCAAAATCATGCATACACATAGAGCACTTTCTGGCTTACCCACTGCTTGGTATGTGTTCATGTGTTTGCTTGTTTCATGCTCACAGTGAAACTGGCAGACACAGACCTCTCATTATGTTCTCATTTTTGTCTGAATAGACCAGAAGCTCTAGGCAGGCAGGATCTGGCCCTGTTTTTTATGGAATCCCAACTCCATGCACAGTGCTTTGTACACAGTAGTGACTTACTAAATACTTGCTGAATGAATGAGCTCCCCCTTCTTCACCCTGGGGTTGGCACCTGGCAGTCAATTTGGCAGTCAAATGTGGAGTGAGTTTCAGAGCTTGAGAGAGTGGTCAATTTTGCATAATGCTTTAAAAAAAAAACTTTTCAAGTTGTGTGTTTATATTGTTTGTGTGTTTCAGCTGCTTCTGGTTTTTCCTGGGCTTAAACTGATTGTCAGTATGTTCTACACACTGAAAGCAATAATGTTTTAGTCCACCTCTCCCCTGTTCTCAGTTTATGAAGTTAGGAGTTTAAAAATTGCTTTTAAAATATTAATCCAAAAGAATAAATGTAGTAAAATGTCGGTTGAAAAATTAAAATTAGACACTTCAGTGAAAATGTTTATTGGCTAAATGTGATATGTGGTTTAGTTAATAATAATCCTTTCAAAAGCAGATATTTATTTGTCATTCATGCCGAGCATTTTTCAAGGCTCTTGAGATAGAATGTCATGGACAAAGTCCATATTTTTATTACGCATCTTCTATTTTACCTGAGGAAGACAGACAACTGATAATTAAACAAATAGGACGGATGAGGTCATCTTTAATCATAAGTTCAAGAAATCTCCAGAGCAATGTGCTACAGAACAACAGTGAGCAGGTTGCCCAACGAAACAATGACTCACCGTTTCAGCTGAGGGGAGGAGTGTAAAGGTCCTGATGTGGGAGAAAGCTTGGTGCACTAAAGGAATAGCAAGCTCAGTGACCTGTAGCAGGAGAATGGTAGCCTGAGTATATTTGGGGTGAGGTTGGGCATGCACAGGCCTCATTATGAAGTCCTAATGGGCTGTGGTGAGAAGCTTGACTAACTGTGAAGTTGATTCATCATGGTGGATGGATCCGTGGATTCTAGGGAGATAGGATAAGCTGGGAGACCCATGAGAGGGGTCGAAAGTAAGCCAGGAGAGAAGCGATGGTGGGTCGGATGAGCAGAGGCCCGTGGTGATAAAGGGAAGTGGGTGGATTTGAGACAGGTATTGGAGGCAGCATGACAGGTCATACCGTAGGATCCCATCCTACAATATGGGTGTAGGCTGTACACTATGGATGTAGGGAGGGTGTAGAAACAAGAGAGGAAATAAGGATGGCACTTACCATATAATGACAGGATGTTAAGGACGAACCGTAAATCCTGCTTCTGCAATTATCAGTGTTACTATTTTATACAAGTGGACATCGGGGTTCATGAAGACATGTTTCCACTCTGAGGCACAGCCATGGAGGAAGGCATCTGGATGAATGTACTGAAATTCTCAGCGATGTCTTCTTACTTTTGCATGCTAAATCTTCGTAGTCTCCTCCTGTATCCGTGTGAAGGAATAATATAGAATATGTAGTCTGTCAGCAATACACACTGGTGTCTTTTTTTTCTTTCTCGGGTCTCCCTACCTTTACTTAATCCATTACGAATATAAACATACCTGATATTTGTTGCCCCTTGGTTCTGTGAAATAGTGACAGTTCTTCTCTACTGCTGGCCAGGACTGCACCTGCACATGTCTAAATTTGCTTGACTTTCTAAAACAGTGCAAGGTTTTACAGAGATAAGACAGTTCATTTACATAACCTGGAGTAATTTGGCTGGCAAACTCAAGGAGATGTAGTGTGTGGATCAGGTTTCACACGTTCATTTAGATCCACTGATCCCCATGCGTTTCCTGTGCTCCCATCTGCGCAGCTCCTGGCCAGAGACCATTGTGCCCGTGAGCATTGACATTTCGTATTGCAGATGCTCAGTGCTTCGTAATTGGTTTAGGGTGCCCCAGATACTCACCAGGAGCATTGTTAATTAGTACCAATGTAAGTGGCAATTATTCTAAAACTAGGATACCTGCCTGTTACTAACGTACTCAGGTGGTTGCAAGAGCCAACACACTTCTTCCCTGCATTTTCCCCCTTTGGCATCATGTCGATTTTAGAACTCAAAGATGCTTTCTCCGTTGCCCACAAACCACTGAGTTCTGCTCCAAGACCCTCCTCATGACTTCCCAGGACCTCCCATTGACTTATCATCCCTTAATCTCCCGGAAGGTCTCTCTATGCCTGTTGAACTCAACCACTTGGCATTTCCTCAACAAACCCTTTGTCTCTACACTTTGCATCTTTGCCCCTTGAATTCTTTCTGTTTGAAATCGCTTTCTCACCCCCTTAATCCCCGCCTGTCACAAATTATACTCATTTCAAATGCCTGCCTAATGCTCCGTCCTTTGATCTCCCCATAATTTGTTTGTTCCTCTCTTTTGATATTTTACCTCTTATCTCTTTTCCTAGCTATACATCTTCAGGGTTTTATTGCCCCTTCCCTGCCGACTCTTCACATTTTTATGTTAGTGCCAGCCGAGTGCCTAACTAACATGTAGCATGTTGCTGATTAGGAAGGATTTGATGACTTCAATTGAATTCCTGGTCCTAACTGTAAGCAACAGAAAAAAAAAAAAAAGATAACACAAAACCCAAAATCATCTCAAGGCAAAGTTCTGAACTAACCCAGCCAAAGGCTAGCTTTTCCAGTTCCCACTCCCACCCTGGAAGGGATCAGGCTGCCATCAAGGCCATTCTAACCTTTAATTTTTGTTGTTCTTTTATGGTCAGAGTGGCCTGGACCTCTTTGTTTTCTGAGTGGAAAAGAAATCCAAAGAGGGAATGCCCTGCTGAGTGGGCCAACCCCGGGGAGATGCCGCTTGTACGTGCAGCCGGCAACCATTGGAGACCCCGATGGACTTCTAACGTCCCGGGCCACGTGTGCTCCTGGATGATATTGTTTCCCTTTGAATGCTCCAAAACCTGTCAGGTGTTTTCTTCCTTATCTCCCTGAGGACAGCCAGTTAATCTAAGATTAGCCTGACAGCCCCTATTTTCCAGGTCTCTGGTTTCATCAATAAAGTAGGTCGCATCTTTTTTGAGCTCCATTACCTCCTCCATAACCGTATTCTCTTGATCCATATTGTGGTTTATTCCTTATACAGCCCGCCCAATCCATTTTTGGCTGTGTTCCCACTTCCTATTCCCACTCTTGAATGGGACCATTTAATTCAGTAATTGCTGGGAGTATAAAAGCCTGACAATCTCTGAGCCTTTTGTGTGGGGTTTTCACCTCATTGCTCTTCTGGTCACCACACTGACTTTGAGCTGAATAAGCTGAGTGACCAAGAGCATCACTCAGAATTACTAATGAATTGCCACCTTTACTTCCTAAGCATTAATGATGAATGGATTTATTTGACTTATCACATGATGAAGATGATTTTCTAGGAATTTGGGAAAAGTTCTAAAGACCTTACTTGTTTGATACCGGAGGCAGTATCTTTAAAGGGGAGTATACACACTCTTGTGGGGGATGCATTAGATGTCCTATTGTATTTATTTTGATATCATGCCTTTGTATTCCTATTTTTAAATATGCATGCTATATTGGCGTAGTAGGACATGCACATAATTTACAAAAATGCATCTGTCAATGTTACGTGCGCAAGATGATTTCACTGATAGGGATGTGTGGGAAGAATGTTTGGGGACTCTTGGCTTTCAGAACAACTTCACCTTCTAGCTCCTTGCCTTCCCCCTTGCTAGTTGTATGACCCTGGATCAGCTTATTTAGTCTCTTTGGGTCTTATTGTCCTCACTTGCTGATTGAAAACAGAACCATCTCTTAGGTTGTTGAAAGGATTCTGTGAGGTTAACGCAAGCGAAGAAGTTAGCAAGTACCCGGAGCGGAGTGCTTACTGGTTACTATAGTCATTCATAGTTTTTATTGACGTTACTGTTGTTGATATGTGCTGCACGTCTCTTATATTGCCCTACTGTTCTAGTATTTCACCACTTTCATAACAGCAGAGGAACTGCGTCTACTTTCCATGTCAAATAATAAAAAAAGCATCTTCTGAACACGTTAAAAAATGTGAATGAATGAATAAAAATAAGAATTTTAAAAACTACACACGCGTACTTTTCTCCCTTAACATTAATAATATAAATAGGTTTTGTAATATATTTGCATAACTTTTGTAAGACATGGATGGAGCAAAGTAATTCACTAGAGCTTTAAAAACACTGAATCCACAATACATTCAGTAGGGTCATTTAGTTGGTAACATTAGCTTCTGATGATTTTCCTTTGGCATTTTCGAAATTAGACTCTTTCAGATAAAGTTTATTATAAGCCTACCTTTTATTGAATGTTGCCACAGCAGGTATGGTTTTAAAGTGATGTTCTGGCACAAGATGTCTTAAAGAATAATAAGCTTACTATGCATTTATCTGGTGTGTTTGCTGAGATCTGAGGATGTAAGAGAATTCTTCAGTGAGGTAAAGAAAAGTTCACCATAGTTTGCAGGACTGGTTCATGTGGAATTTATAAGAATGGACTGACCAGCATGCCCTTTTAAAATTCCGTAGTTAATCTCTTTATTGAAAGCTGCTGGGCTAGTTGATTAAGAAACCCTTACAGGATGCCTGCTTTTAGTGTCATACAAATGAAGCTGAATTGTTGCTAAGTAAATCGCTGTAGATCAAAGTGTTTTGTGGTCAGAGTACTGCAGTTATTTTTTATTTATTTTTATTTTGTTTAAGAATGAAGGTGAAGGGTTGAAGAATGAAACACACCAAATTTGACATCGATGATGTTTATTTACTTTCGCACACTTCTCTAAGCATCTAATCTGAACAACGGGCCAGGTAGCGCAGCAAACCCTAAATGGGCAAATGGAAAGCTCAATCAATTAATAATTGGTTCCTATTTATAACTGTCCGGGTCCTTCCTAGCCATTAAGAGATCAGTATGCATGTAGAGGAGACTTCAGGTGCTCCCAGGGAAACTGGAGAAGCCAATGTGTTGGCTTGTCCATGGTGTAAAACCCCTACTGCCAGAGTCAAGTCAGCATTAAGTGTACAGGAGAGTATTGAGTGTTACCATGTGATCGGAAAGGTGATTTTCTTGCTTCTGCTGCTCCCCTGAAGGCTACAACATGTATTTTGTAGCTCTTGATTGTCCAGTGCCTGGACAAGTATAGGAAGAATTTGCGTGGATTAAGTAAGTGAATGCGTGAGCATGTATTTTGCTGACTAGGATGACAACGAGGAAAGAAGCAAGAAAGAGGACTGAAAGAGTGGAGTGAAAATGGAAATTGAGTCTACCATTAAGAAATTCGAATGGTTTTCAGTTCCATCGTGTGATTTTTACTCGTGAAAAGTTCAGGCAATGCTGTGTTGCGGTTTGTTTCTATAGTGGGTAGCCTTAAGTCGGTATATTTAGTGATGTGATAAATGCAGCTTTGGGAAGGACTCATGTTTTGCCATGTGTATTTTAGTACCTTCGAGGACAACTCTAAAAAAATCGTTTATTTATTTATTTTTGTATTTTATTTCATTTCATTTTATTCCGCTATAGTTAATATACAGTATTATATTAGTTTCACATGTACATTATATCCATGCAATACTTCCTTATATCACCTGGTGCTCATCACAAGTGCCCTCATTAATCACCAGCACCGATTTCACCCATCCCCTCTACCCACCTCCCCTCTGGTAACCATCAGTTTGTTCTCTATAGTTAAGGGTCTGTTTCTTGGTTAGTCCCTTTCTTTTTTCTTTGATCATTCATTTTGTTTCTTAAACTCTGCATGTGAGTAATATCGTATGGTATTTGCCTTTCTCTTACTGCCTTATTTCACTAGCACCATCTGTATCATTGCAAATGGCAAGATGCCATTCTTTTTCGTGGTTGAATAATATTTCATTGAATATATTTACCACATCTTCTTCGTCCATTCATCTGTCAGTGGACACTTGGACTGCTTCCATAATTAGCCTATTGTAGATAAGGATACAGTAAACATAGGGGTGAATGTATCCCTTTGAAATAGTGGGTTTTTTTTTGTATTTTTTTGGGTAAAACATTTTATAACACTCATTTGACATACAGTAAGTAATGATCTATCTCAGATACTAAAATCAACAAATATCTACTAAATGCCCCATTCAAGGTTACAGTAAAACCAGGGTTAAACTTAGAAACTAAATCTATAAATCTGGGTACCATTCTAATGCTTTAGCTAGAAACCTGAAGCTTACCTCCTCATACAGTCAAAATAAGGCTGTTAATAATCATTGATTCTTCTAGGGCTGACCAGTAACATTGGTCCACTTCTGTAACTCTGTTAATGTTGTCACCATTGTTCACACCTACAATTTATCCATTTAGTTGACTAGTCATAGATTCATGGTAGATTAAAGCTAATTTATTATCCCAATTTTTCCACTAGTGATATGTACAGTGGCTAAAAAGGGACAAAATGACATAGTTAGCAAATGTAACGCATCTGGAAGAGGATTTATAGAAGCATCAAATCAATGAGAGAAGAGTCCACATCAAGTTTTTATGAAAATATGTGTGAACAAAGTGAATTCTTTACTACCCAACTAAATTTAGGAAATAGCCTTATATTGCATTAGACAAAATAACTGACCTGTGTTTGGACTTAACTAATGCTGATACAGCCGGGCCAGGATTCTTTCATCATGCTCAACCCTCTTCAAGTTCTGTGGTGCCATATTGCTTAAGTTTCATCGTCTTTCTTTCAAGATGTTGCAGATGCATTAGCAAAGACTTTCTAATGCAAATGAATATTTTCACCAGAAATCATGTGGGGAGAGAAAGGATTTTAGCACTTCTTTGATATTACATTGAGGAAAGAAATGCTTGAGTTGTTCCGTCATGAGAGCATCTAGAGGCAATGCTTACTGAACCTGGGGGTGTCCCAGTGTCCGGTCTGGTGCTCCTCCATACCAGTGCCCATCTGAATAAACGTGCTAGGCCTTCAAGGTTTCCTTTGTTCTTCTTCTTTTTCTTTAAATGATGCCCTTGCATTGTATACTGCAGCCTGGAAGCTTTGATCTTTCTTTTTCAGTTCTGTGATCCTAACTCAAGCCCCCTGTTGCACTTCAGGCTCACTCCAGACAGAGATGATTATATGAAAGTTGTAAATGGTTTGAGGGACTGAGGCCTGCCAGAAACTTCTCTGGGAAGATGGTAGAGCAGCCTTTCCAATGCGTTTATAAGCCATACTGAGGTGCACCATGCAAAAGCAAAGTCCCAGGGATAAACTAGTGTGGGGAGAGTGGCAGGCTTTTCTCTGTGGGATGGGTAGTGCTCTCACCAAGTAGAGGTTCTGAGACACTCCACGGTTGTAAAACCTTTTGACTGTTTAGCCTAGTCTTTGCACAGCTGTATTGACCATGGAACTGCTTTTTATCTTTTGTAATATTTTTTTAATATACTGAAATTTGGAGAACTCTCTTCTGGGAATGATCCAAAAAAGGAAATTGGAATATGGGCCTAAGACAGCGAACCAAGAGTCCCAGTGGTGTTCTTCAGCTTGTAGGTACTGATTGGCCAATGTGAGCTGTCTGTGTTTTGTTTTTCTTAGTGGCAAATAAATATAAAATCTCAACATGTAAATTACGGCGATGAACCATTATAAACCAAGTAAAGTTAACTTTTAGAATGGAAAAAAAAATTCTTGAATGTTTTGTCAAAGAAATGGTGATTTTTTTTGTGTGTGATAGATAAAAGCCCATTATAATTAGGTACTAGTTATATGCTTTATTTTCAACACTAGTTATATGCTTTATTTTTAATTTACCCTCTCTGATCCTCCTGACATCTTACTTGCTTTATGGATTTGTTTGTAAAGATTTTGTTCTCAGATGTAGAGTATGAAGTTGGCTGTGACCCCCACCTCTGATTAAAGTGTCAGGCTGTCCAAATCAGCAGCAGTCACATGATTTAGGTGCATTTTGCCCTGTGGTGCCCAGAAGCAATTTCAGAAACAAAAAAACGTTCCTTCCATTACTGACCAAAACATTTTAGAAAATATTTTTTCTGTTAGTGATATTTCTGATAGACTACAAAAAATATAAAGTTAAGCAGATCTTGGTTGGAGAAAACATTCTGTCATAGTAACTATTTTTTCCTCCAGCAGTAAGAAAAGTACATACAAATTTAATGAATAGTTGGAATCACGTTTCTTCTTAGTTTGGTCTTTTATTCTCTCCCTTAGGCTTAATATAAATGAGTAGAGTGACAAACACAGAGGGGAGTTTTTTCCTCTGTAGAGAACATATAGGTCACTAATGTCAATGTTTTGTGTCTGAAATAACATGCTGCTTGAATATGCTTCCGGGCGGTCACCATCAGACATTAGCCTCAATTTTGCAGTGACTGAGTTTTTGGTGGAGTAATGTACTGAGATGTGACGTTACATTTGCCCAGTATGTTATATTCTTGGCACCCACATAATTTGGGTGTTTATTAGTTCAGAAGAGAAATGAACCAAGTCCTATCTAATATGTATTGATAATTGCTCTCAACTTAAACACTGATTTAACAAGTTCTCTGAATCTCTTGCCAAAATTTAGAGTATGTTGTTGATCTTTGCAGTCTTCCAGAACATACTAGGATTTTTTTTTCCCTCACAAAGTCACTAAATTGTGCCATTGGCACATATCAAATATGATATGAAGGAGATTTTCAAGAATCCAACCTGTTTTATGTACTAATTAGTTTCAGAAAAATTGATTTTGCTTTGTGCACAAACTCTGAAGAGCCTTACTCATTAAATAGATTGGTTCTTTCTCTGTAGGCTACGCTAAATGTTGAATATAAAATTGTGTAATGCCCTAGAAAAAGCATCTAAGATGATTATTTTAATATAAATTCTGTGTGTGACTAATTTGCCGGGCAGACTGTTTATATGAACCCATCTGATCTGGAGATATTCCAAAGCTTAAAACTTTCAAGGGAACAGGTCTAGAAAGTTTAGGTTAAACATTTTGCAATATACCAATCTTCTAGGAAGACTTACATTAGTACTGAACGGTGCTTCTTCACTTTGTACAGCAAAATTAGTATTTTAAATTGCGTGACCTCTCTTTCTCATCTGAGTACTAATGTCCCTTATGCCAAAGATGACTTGAACGCAATATAATTCAATCTCTGTGTATAAATAAAATAAAAATATCTGCATGTTTACAAAAATAAATACAAACTGTAGAATTCAATATAAAATAAATATTAGTGAAAAAAATTCAGTAGACATTAGGTAAGTATGTAATTTATGTCAAATGTTGGGTTAAGTGCTGAGATAAAAGTGGTAATTAGTAGTCTGTTGAAATTTTGTAGGTTACAGTGCTTTAGTTTTTCTCTCTTAATTTTAACAACAACTTAATGAAATAGTGTTTATTCTAATTGACCATTTTACAGATGAGGACATAGGCTGAATTCAGAATTCGAACATAAGAGTATCACATAGTTGATTAATTTTGGTTTTAAAAGAAAATAAATCCCCAAATGTCTTAATAACTATGATGCAATTAATTTAAATTTAAATTTAAATTTCCAACACACACTCTTTAAGGCACATAGTGACTTTCTTGGATATAAAATTGCAAAGGACCAACCTACAGTATTTTTGAAATCTCGAAGTAGTTCTGGACCTTTAGGGCCTAAGCTTTCATTCCAGTGTATTCCTCATTATGATATACCTGCATTGTAAAATATTTTGGGTTAAGACCCAGAGAACCTTAGGTAGAGTGAAATGTATTTATATATTTGAGATGTTTGGGCTTTAAACCTAATGCAGAAGACTAAAACAAATATTAAGAAGACATTAACACACCTTCATGGCCTTGTCTATCACAGCGACTTTGAATGAACCCATTCATTCAATGGGGTGAGAAGTGCCTCATTGATTTTTGAGTTGTGCTTAATGTATTCTCTTTTTGCTTTTCAGATGGAGACACAAAGTCACATACATACATTCACTTATAGGCAAACGTTCACAGAGGCATAAATAGATAGCATGTAAATGAAGTCTGGAATGTAGCTGAATCCTAGCCATTTGGATCAGGAACTTCTTTGTTACAAAGTAAACACCGTCAATAATAAACATATATCTTAATGAAATATTTGGTAGCAGCAGAATTGGATATAGAAAGTAGAATGACATTTTCTATAATTAAACGATGTCATTATACCTCAAAAAAAATCATATACAACTGTGTTAAACTAGTCTGAGAAATAGCAAGTGGCATTCCCAACAGGCAGAATGTCAATTGTATCTTGTTTGTATAATGGTTGCACTTAAATTAGTGAATATTATTACAGTCTCAGTGATTAATAGCTCATGTTTTGCTATAAACAAAAAATATAAGATGAATCACAATATGGAAATAATGTTTATAAGACAATGTTTTGAAACATTTTTGCTCCCCTGTAAGTGGATGATTACTATAAAAAAGTGATTATTTTAATGTGACTTTGTTAGACGTGTTTTTGGTGGTCAACAATAGTTCTTATCTACATTTCCCTTTCTGTCACAAACGTGTGTGTTCCGTGTTGTTCAGGTGACAATAATTAATTTCCCATTTTATACTTCTGAGCCATTTGACTAAAAGAACATCCATTTTAAACGAAGACTGCAGAATTATACATTCATCAGAGTTTTGCAGATAAAAAAACTGACATTTACAGTATTCCAAGGGTTATGTTACTTGTGTATGACTACTTTGTATGTTTCCCAACCTCTGGAAACACCAAGCCACATCGTTACCTCTTTGTCAACTTGGTTTCCAAGTGTGCCTCAAATAATTGTTGTTAGTACTCTGGATTTACATTTGCCAAGTTCCTTTTTAAGAACATTAATTGTATATATATATACGTTTATGCCAAGATTAAGACTAGGTTGACTTAATATGCAATTTTTTTCTTTACTAATATATAACACTTTAACTTAAAAAAAAATGTCTCAGTTGATAGTGATAGATACTCGTTTGTAATTCAGAACCTTATTCTTGTTTGACTGTTTCTCAAAGAGTTTAACATAGAATTACTATGTGACTCAGAAATTCCCCTCCTGGACACATACCCGAAAGACCTGAAAACAGATACTCAAACTCATACGTGGACTTCATGTTCCTAACAGTACAGTTCACAGTAGCCAAAAGGTGGAAACAACCCAAATGTCCATTAGTGGATGAATGGTTAAACCAATTGTGGTATATCCATTCAGTGGAATATTATTTGGGCATAAAAAAATGAAGTACTGATACATGCTAAAATGTAAAATGGTAAACTTTGAAAACTTTGTGCTAAGTGATAGTAGCCAGATGTAAAAAGTCATATATGAGTCCATTCATATGAAATATCTAGAATGAATATCTTCTGTCATAGAGACAGAAAGCAGACTGCTGGTGGCCAAGAGGTTATGGGAAAAGGCCATGAGCAGTAATTACTTAATGGGTATGTAATTTTTTCTTTAATTTTTTTTAATGTTTATTCATTTTTGAGAGAGAGAGAGAGAGAGAGACAGACAGAGTGTGAGCAGGGGAAGGTCAGAGAGAGAGGGAGACATAGAATTTGAAACAGGCTCCAGGCTCTGAGCCGTCATCACAGAGCCTGATGCGGGGCTCAAACCCACTAACTGTGAGATCCTGACCTGAGCCGAAGTCAGACACTTAACTGACTGGGCCACCCATGCGCCCTAATAGGTATGTAATTTTCTTTTGAGGTGATGAAAATAGTTTGAAACTAGAGTGGTGTTTGCACAGCATTGTGAATATGCTAAATTCCACTGAACTGTTCACTTTAAAATGGTTAATATCAGTGCGTCTGGGTGACTCAGTTGGTTGGGCGACTGACTTTGGCTCAGGTCATGATCTCGCAGTCTGTGAATTCGAACCCTGCACAGGGCTCTATGCCAACAGCTCAGAACCTGGAGCCCGCTTTGGATTCTATGTGTCCCTCTCTCTCTGCTCCTACCCTGATAACGCGCTCGCTTGCTCTCTCTCTCTCTCTCTCTCAAATAAGCATTAAGAACTATTTAAAATGGTTACTTTCATGTTACATAAATTTCACCTCAAATTATTAAAATTTTTTTTTAACGTTTATTTATTTTTGAGACAGAGAGAGACAGAGCATGAACAGGGGAGGGGGCAGAGAGAGAGGGAGACACAGAATCCGAAGCAGGCTCCAGGCTCTGAGCCATCAGCCCAGAGCCCGACGCGGGGCTCGAACTCACGGACCGTGAGATCATGACCTGAGCCAAAGTCGGACGCTTAACTGACCGAGCCACCCAGGCGCCCCTCAAATTATTTTTAAAAAGAATAGGTGTGTCATTATCCTAATAAAATTTTATTTACAAAATGCTTATTGTTTTTGAAATTGGGCACAACACATTTCAAACATTAATGTTAATGCATCACTGGGGATTATTTAAGGTTATTTAGATTTAGTAATTTACTGTTTCTTTTTTTTTTATTAAAATTTTTTTTTTTTTTCAACGTTTATTTATTTTTGGGACAGAGAGAGACAGAGCATGAACGGGGGAGGGGCAGAGAGAGAGGGAGACACAGAATCGGAAACAGGCTCCAGGCTCCGAGCCATCAGCCCAGAGCCCGACGCGGGGCTCGAACTCACGGACCGCGAGATCGTGACCTGGCTGAAGTCGGACGCTTAACCGACTGCGCCACCCAGGCGCCCCGTAATTTACTGTTTCTTAAACAAAGTAGTTACCATTTCAAACAATTGAGATATTATTTAGCCTAGTGAATTCTGACAATTTACATTTTATCCACTTTTTAGTCTTACTTGAATCCATTGCCTTTCCAGCCTCCATGGGTAGTTTCACAATTAGCACACATTATCTACATATGTTTGTTTGCTGTTGCACACAGTAACTCTTGGCTTGTAGAGCCAAGTTCTTTCCATGTCCTATCCAATTTATTCCTGAAAGCAGCTTTATGAAGTAATGCTATTTTACCTGTTTAATAGTTGAAGAAGCCAAGGTTGGTATTTAACTGATCTGGGACTGATCCCAAAACTTGTTATGTAACCGTTACTTTTTTTTTTCCCCCTAATAAGATTCATCCCACAAAAATGAGTTGGTCTCAGTGGACTCACAGTCTCTAACTCCAGCACCAACAGAGAAGCAAGGGAAAAATTAATTATTCTTTAGGGGGAAAAAGTTACTGGATTTGCTAAGCATCATGCTGAAATTCATTCGGCGGCATGTTCTGGAGTGTGTGAAAGTCTCATTATATAATTAAAGCATTAAATATACACGGAAGCTTGACAAAAATGACAGAACTATAGTATGTGCCTGTGAATGTCTTCTGAAAGTAATCAGTTTACATCGTAGTTAAGATTATATTCGTTTATTCAATAAATATTTACAGAGTGCCCAATATGCTGAGTAACATAAAGTCCTTGCCTTCAGGGAGATCTCACATCTGAGAAGGCACATGACAAATAAATATTTACTAGGCCATTAGGTTGTAGTGAGTGTTAGGGAGACAACAAGGTAAGATCTGGAAAGTACAGTATATGTTATGTGTGCGTGCCCGGTTTAATATAGGATGGTCAGGGTAGAGCTTGTTGAGAGAAGATTGGCCAGAGACATGAAAAAAGTAACTGAAAAGATCATGTGGGTATCTGGGGAAAGAACATTCCAGGTATAGGAAACATCATCTTCATGTGACTGGAGGAAGGATTGTGCTTGGCATTTTTGAAAACCAGCAAAGGACTGGTTTGTCTGGATTGGAATAAAGGGAGGAGGAGTGGGAGGAAGTGAATTCATAGAAGCAAGTGTGTGCCAGATTTGGCAGAGCCTTGAAGACTTGTTAAGGCCTTTGGATTTTATTCTAACCAATATAGCAAGCCTTCAGAGTGTTTGAGCAGAGGAGGGTCTTTTGATCAGATTTACATCATAAATACAGTTGCTTTGACTGTTGTGTGAGGAGTCCACTAGGGGACTGGGGGTGGTGATGAAGTAAAGAAGACAGGAATATCTTGTAGCCCTTGCTTCTTTTCCCGAGTGTGTTCTCTGCACTGGCATCACCTGGGACCATCTTAGAAATGCAGACTCTTGGGGCACCTGACTCTTGATCTCTGGTCTTAATCTCTGAGTCATGGGTTCAGGCCCCATGTTGGGCGTGGAACCTACTTAAAAAAAAAAAAAAAAAGAAGGCAGACTCCCACGCCCCACCGCAGGCTTACTGCAATGTCCCCAGGTGGTTTGTATAAAAGTTTGCAGAGAACTGATTTAGATGAGAAATGGGGTTGGCTTGGGATAGAGAAGTCTAGGCAAGGATGTTAGCAAATAAATGGTGGGATACTAGATGTAACTTTTCCTTTTTTTCTTTTTTTTTGGATATAACTGTCAGTCATGATCTGTTGAGATATTGTATATGGGCGTGAAACAAAAGAAGGATGAGTGGGGTGCCTTTTACTGCAAAAAGAAAACCAGAGAGCGGCAGATTTCTCGAAGCCACTGGAAATCTAGAATCTGGTTTGAGGTGCCTTTACACATCCAAGAGAGGAATCTGGAGATAGGGGCTAGAACTTTAAACTCGGGAGTGGTTAGCATGAGAAGGTGTGGAAAACCATGGGACTAGATGAGATCACCCAGACAATGAACAGCTAGGGAAGAGCGAGTCCGAGGACTCAGGTCTGAAACCCTCCAACACTGGAGGAGGAGGGACATGCAAAAAGGACAACTAATTGTGAGTCCCAGGGGAAGCTGTAGGGCAATAATTTGGAACATGTGGTGGCCTGATGTCACTTGCCACCAAGAGTAGACAACATCAGAGAACTTGTAAACATCTCACGAAATGTTGGTTTGCTCATTCGTTTCCCCTGTTGCACTCCAGGCTGTCCAAAACAATGTCAGAACAGCGCCTGGCGTTCAGAAGGTGTTCAGAAATAAACTTCTGGATAAATGAAGGACAGTTGCTTGTTTTGGGTTAGTATAGTACTTGGCATTTTTAGGACTTCTAGATTTATGTGATTCTGCAGCAAGTCAGGCTCTGGGTCATCTGCTTTTTTTGCACATGAATACTCACTTCAGTGCTATAGGTAACTTGGTTGGAAATCGTTGCTGTTATGTTTAATGTCCCCTGCCACTTTCACTCCTTTATAGTTCCCTCTTTGCTGTTTGGATGTAAATATTCACAATCCTCCCTTTTCTTGTGGTGCCTTCTCATCCATCTCTGACAAAATCCATGTATGTCTCTACAAAGAAAGAATATTTTATCAAATAACAGCGTTTAGTCACAAAGGTGTGTTTCTTGATAGATAATCTGAGGAGAAATGAATGGAACTCTTGATGTTTTCCAAGGAACTGATTTGGTAAATCAGATTTACTGTATTGTGATCTATTTTTCTAAAAACCAGACAAGAACTGAGAAGCACAACTCATAAGTCAAACCCTAGGCCTTTATTTGAAGCGGGTTTGCTTTGGTCATTACTTCCATGAGATTTAAGTTTAAGGTTCCAGGTCTGACACATTTGGTCTCAGGGGCAATGGTGATGAGAAATATAGGATGATATACGGATTCATAACTAAGTGGTCCAAGGGGGAACTGGGCTCTCAGCTTTTGTTTACCACTATCAGCTTAATATAATTTCAAAGGCAAAGTTACCATCAGAAGTTCCTTTGTTGGTGGGATACAAAGTAGAAAAGAAAAATCCCAACATATGTTCTACGTTAACTAAGCGAGGTTTGTTTAGAATGAAGAGTTTGAAGATGTTCAGTTTGTGAAGAGGGCTACACTGGCATTTCTCCGTACAGCCATTGGTGTGTGTGTGTGTGTGTGTGTGTGTGTGTGTGTGTGTGTGTGTGTGCAGACTCTGAGGAGCCAGAGGATCTGAGGGGGCAGCTGGGAGAGGCATGTGGGAACTTTTTGGAAAGAGAGAAATCCCAGGACTAGCTTAACCCCTCTATATTTTTACAAATTTGCAAAAAGTTAATGAAAAGAGTTATATTTAACAAATTCAGAAAGTAATTCTTTTTTTTTTTTTTTAACATTTTTTATTTATTTTTGGGACAGAGAGAGACAGAGCATGAACGGGGGAGGGGCAGAGAGAGAGGGAGACACAGAATCGGAAACAGGCTCCAGGCTCTGAGCCATCAGCCCAGAGCCTGACGCGGGGCTCGAACTCACAGACCGCGAGATCGTGACCTGGCTGAAGTCGGACGCTTAACCGACTGCGCCACCCAGGCGCCCCCAGAAAGTAATTCTTGATGAGCTCTTTTGTTCACAAGGTTGTGACGGCCCATTCCTTATAACACCTGGCTTCAGGCTGATTACAGGCAGGAGAAGCAAGTGATTGTCTTCGAAAATAAGCAGCCAGTATTCACATCTTGATAAATATTATCATTTCCCCCCATTTTTTCTCCTTTTCTTTTCTCTTCTTTCATAATTTGAGTTGACATAAGGAGATACTGTTCTCAAGATGAAAGCATTTTTAGCAGTTAAAAAGCCATTTTCAGCAGACACGGATGACTATTGCTTAGAAAGAAAAGTTGTAGGAGGCCATACTAAGGCAATAGGGCAAGAACATATGTGACACAAGACAAAATATGATGTGACATAAGCAAAGTGATAGATTCAAAGGAGGACAGCCATGTTAATTTGGGCAAATCTGGACGGAGTTTCAAGGAAGAGGCAGCCCTTGGATTGGACTGAAAGGTTAAATTGGATTTTGGAGCTAAAGAAGAGAGGAGAGGTGAGCATTTAGGCAGCTGCTTCAGAAGAGCAAATGAACTGACATCAAGAGATCACTGTTAGAACAAGTGTTTGGGATTTGGGTAGCCAGAACAAGGATGTCATTAGAAGTTCTTCCCAGGTGTAATGTTTCTTAACTTCAGAGGCATGGGATTGTTTTGGAAGCTTTTGAGCACAAAAGTGGTATAACCAGAACTATGTTTTAAGAAGATAAGTGGGCAGCAGTGTAGAGAATGGAGTCTGATGTTGAGAACTGTGAAGTAGGGACATCGTGGTAGCAGTCCAGTGTGGAAGCAGTGAGGTCCTGAGGAAGGATGGTCCTGGAGGGAAATAGGAGGAAACTGGGGGTGGATGTGATAAACACTGGGGAGGAAAATGTTGGAGAGAAATAGGACTGGGCAGTGGTTATGATAAGGGTCAGCCAAAGGGAAGGGTTCTGGGGCAGTGGGAATGCACACAGGTGAACTGAGAAAATGGCGGTATCTAGCAGTAGAGATGTCATGAGGAAGGGTGGGTGGACGAGGAGGAAGATGAGTTTACTTGTGGATTTATACCTGAAGCACATGAAGGAGAAAACGTCCTAGAACCATTTGCAAGTATAAGCCTGGGTTTGGCAGAGAAACCAGAGTTACAGAAAGAGATTTGGTCCTTATTTGTTGCAAGATAATAAGTAAAGTTGGATGAAATACCATCATCCTTTTAGGTGATTTCGTACAATTAATCTGGCTCGTTAAAGGAAACCTCAGACTTGAAGTAAACAATACATTGTAAAACACAACACACTTCTTTTGTCTCCCGTAGAGCAAGAGTTCAAGATAATTTCCTTGAACAAGGGTTGTAGCGAGAACTCTGTTGAAAAGAGCTTCAGTTTTTGTGCCTATAATATCAGATTCTTCCATAAATGTGAGCCACGATCCAGTGGAGAAGGCTTTTTCCTTTCAGGCATGACATGTGTTTGATTTCCAAGGGCAAGGTTTCTCATTTGATTGCCAACCTCCCTAATTAGGAGGCCTTGAAGATCATCGCCTCAAGGTTGTTCAAGCTGAAAAAGCATTCACAAGCACAAACATATTTTATGTCCAGTAAAATTCGCTCTAGTTGACTGAATGCAGTTACTTATCATAGAGACTTACCTGTTCGCTCCAGGCAAATGCAGCCAGCAGCATTAGCATTCAAGACAAAAGACAGCCATCAGTGTAAATTCTTGTCTACTATGCAAGGTGTATCTTTTGATCTTTTCAGAAAGAGCTGGAAAATTGGATGGTATTTGCAGGAGCCTTTCAGCTGAGAAATGTCAATAATGTAATCGTGTTGAGACCAGTGCATGGAATTGACTTGTTGGGAGCTGGATACAGATGCAAGGATGAAGTATGTATCTGATTATTATATATAGACCTGAGTTTGTACGTGAGATCCAGGTCGCCAGGCGACGTCAGAAGGTGGCCTTAGGAGAATTGGATGAATCCTTCAGGCGGATCTCTGAGTGGCAACTCCAAATCTGAAGTTTTGGGAAAACAAAGAAATGGGAAAGTAAATTTCCTCCTGTTATTTGCGCGTGCAGCGTCTCACTGGCTTCTTCCACCGTGTGGATAATCTGGTGGCTGTGAAATCAAGACCGGTCATTCCATTTCCCTCAAACAGAGCCAATCACCTTCATTGTGTGTGGAATTCCTGCAACCTGAGCTGGACGGAGTTTTAAGTTGTTTTTGTGTGGTTTGTATAGGCTGCAGGTTGTGTCTGACTACTTTAATTTTTTTTATGTTTATTTATTTTTGAGAGACAGAGTGCAAGCAGGGGAGGAACAGAGAGAGGGAGACACAGATCCGAAGCAGGCTCCAGGCTCTGAGCCTGTCAGCCCAGAGCCCTATGCGGGGCTCGAACTCGTGAACCGTGAGATCACGACCTGAGCTGAATGTTGGACACTTAACCGACTGAGCCACCCAGGTGCCCCTGTGTCTGCCTAGTTTAAAACCCATATCCAAAATAAACAGCATCGGTGAATCAGATTGTTCAATTTTGTAATTGTTTCAATGTGCTTTTTGGTTTTCCTTTTATTCTTTCCTCTTTAGTTATTGGGAATGATAATGAAGTTTGTCTTTCATTACTTGCTATTGGATTATCTGTGAACAGAAAGGAGATGAAAAAATGGTTCATAGAATCCTAACAACATTAATTTGTTCAATGCTTGACTCTGTCTCCATCAAGAGATAATGGTTTTGGCACCACAGTATTCTGTGGGCAAATGAGTGTTTTATCTTAAAAATTAAGAAAGATGTTCTGTAATTTAATGCCACAATTCTTTGATTCACACAAAAATTTGAACTTCTGTGTTGATGTTATCTGAGAACCTATGACGTCTTACTCATGTGTATCTTGAAGTGACCTGCTAGTGTCTTCCTCATGGGACACATGACACCGGGAAAGCTTCTCATTCTCAGAAAGACATCCACAATTGCCATCCTCATGGCAGTCGTGAACATGTGAACGTGTAGGGCTTACAGTGTACCGGGGACTACTGTAAATGCTTCCGTGCATTCTCCCATTTAATCCTTACAATGCTATGAGGTCCTCAATATTATCATCCTCTTCTTATGCATGAGAAAAGGGGAGACAGAGGAGTTAAAGAAGATCCCAAAGCTTTATTAGCAGCAGTTTGACTCCAAAGTTTGCTTGGAAGTCTCCGTCCTGAAGCAGTGGATAGAGATGTGAACCACCAAGTTTATCCTGGAGGAAGACGTACGACACATTTCTTGAGGTCCTGATATTAATGGACCTGTTTTTTCCGTAAAAGAGGCAACATTTTGGAAGATGGGTTTCTTCTGTTGTAGTTTCTATGTCATTTGGGAAAATAATTTTGCTGTTTCTTCCTTTGATATTGTGTGGCTATAGCAAGTGTGAACACTTCCTAAGAGTATGGGTTTTGATTTTTCAAATTAAATCACGTGTCTGCCCCTCCCCCTGGTGTTCAGTGGGTTACTGTGTGTTAGGTACTATATCAGTCAGAGTGTTTTTACTTGTGAAAATGCAGTTTGTGGAATTATGAGACTGCAGGAAAAAATGAAGTTTTATATGTATATATGTGTGTGTTAAGGTGTGTGCATATAATAAGGATGTGAAGGTATAATAATTATGTATTTGATATATAAAGTGTGCAAACTGCAGTAGGGTTAAGTGCATGAAAGGTATCACTATGTCTGGAGTTTAGTGATAGTAAATGCATTGTGTGCTTTTGAAACATGGGAAAGATTTCTGAGGCAATGGAGACATGAATTCAAAAGTTGCTGATGTGAGTAAACATTTCAAGGTAACGTGATAGGTCTGAGGCAGATGTTAGCTAGACAGTTATTTACCTGCAGGATGGTAAGGGAAGTCTTGAGCATAGCAAACATAGAACATGTGGGTCTTGGGGTGCCTGGGTGGCTCAGTCGGTTAAGCGTCCAACTTTGACTCAGGTCATGATCTCATGGCTTGTGGGTTTGAGCCCTGCATCGGGCTCTGTGATGACAGCTCAGAGCCTGGAGCCTGCTTTGGATGCTGTGTCTCCCTCTCTCTCTCTGCCCCTCCCCTGCTCCCACTCTGCCTCTGTCTCTCTCAAAATAAACATAGCAATAAAAAAATTAAAAAGGGGCGCCTGGGTGGCTCGGTCGGTTGAGCGTCCGACTTCGGCTCAGGTCATGATCTCACAGTCTGTGAGTTCGAGCCTCGCATCGGTCTCTGTGCTGATGGCTCACAGCCTGGAGCCTGCTGCTGATTCTGTGTCTCCCTCTCTCTCTGCCCCTTCCCTGCTCATGCTCTGTCTCTCTCTGTCTCAAAAATAAATAAAAACATTAAGAAAAAAAATTTAAAAAAATTAAAAAGAAAAAAAAGAACATGTGGTTCTTTCTATAGCATGTCATTCTTTTTTTTTTAACAATTTTTAAATGTTTGTTTATTTTTAAGAGAGAGAGAGGGAGAGAGAGAGAGAGAGAGAGAGAGAGAGAGAGAGAGACAAAGCACTAGTGGGAGAAGGGCAGAGAGAGACGAAAGCACAGAATCCGAAGCAGGCTCCAGGCTGTCAGCCCAGAGCCCAACGCGGGGCTCAAACCCACGAACCGTGAGATCATGACCTGAGCTGAAGTCGGATGCCCCGACTGAGCCGCCCAGGCGCCCCTCTGCAGCGTGTCATTCTCTGATGCAGAGTAGATGGTGAATATTTTGAACATTTGATTTCTAGATGTGTATGCTTTACTAGATTGAATAAATGATAGGTAATTGGGCAAGAAAATATATATTTTTAAAACTTAAAACATGTTTCTGAAAAGAAACTGTCAAAATTCAAGCTGTTCTCCCTCCCCTGTTCCTATATTACACAGAATTTTCACTGTTTACCCCAAGTCATTGTTAAAAGAGGAAAATTTTTCAAAGGAGAAATTTAGAAACATTATTGTACAGAGAATTTCTTGCTCCTAGAGAGAATCTACAAAGGAGCCTCATCCCAGAAGCTACTGTCTTCTATTTAAAAACATCAGAGCAGGGTAAAGAGTATCTCCCGATGCGCACAAGTAGAGACCAGAAGGTTCTTTGAAACCCCAGAGTGAAAACCACTTAGAGAATCAGAAGAGTGAAGCATAAGGTTGTGGTAGGGATTTGGAGACTGGGCTGGAAAATGGGTGTGCCGATCTGTATAATCAAAGTGGGGGGCAAGGGGGGACAGGACCTGGGAGGTGGTACTGATGGCATTGGTCCTCAGGACAGGGGTCCAGGGACAAAAGCACATCACAGAAAAGCAGACACAAAGATTAACACAGAATGAGAGATCAGTTTAGCCCAACAGTCAGTACGTTTCAAGGACAGGAGTGCATATAAAATAATACAATGAATTTGTGAAAAAGGAGATTGCTGTTATGCAGGATACATGTGTGTTTCTGAATAAAATTTGAACACTGGGCACCTGGATGGCTCAGTCGTTGAGTGTCCACCTCTTGATTTTGGCTCTTGTTGTGATCCCAGCGTCGTGGGATCAAGTCCTTGCATGGGGCTCTGTGCTGAGCATGGACCCTGCTTGGGATTCCGCCCCCCCCACTCCCTCTCTCCCTCCCAGTCTCCCTTTCTCCCTCTCTCCTGTCCTTCTCCCTTGCTCATGCTCTCTCTCTCTAAAAATAAAATAAATCTTAAAAAAACTTGAATACTTACCCTTAGATATGCAGGCAGTTAGAATCTTTTGAGTTTTTGGTAATTGGTGTTAATCTCTAGAGTCTTCTGCCCTGCCAGTAGAGACAGTGAAAGTGGGCTGGAGCTTGACTTCAGTAAGTGAATCAGGTCGCTTTTGATTCCCAAACTCTCTGTATTGGATACGTACCTGGTCAATTTGAAGTTTAACTCCCTGTCATCCGTATTCCTCCCCTTTCTTCCCTTCCCAAGATCTGTCATATGGGGGAAGACTTAGCAGTGTCTAGGAAGGGATGTGGCGGTCCCTTGATCATGTTGACCTCTCTGTAGGACTGGGGCTCTCGTTCTGGGATGTGGGTGCTCCATCCCCTGGGGAATGATTGGTCTGATTCTGTCTTCTGCAGTCCTACTTGCATTTTTTTCTTGAAATCTGTAGATTGAGTTGCTCTCTTGCCGACCACCTCTGGCTTGACTCTACAGATCCCCTCTGGAATCTGCCTGTGACATGTATCTGTTCATTGGCTCAGGTGGCCTATCCCTTTACCCTCGCCTGCAGTGCCCTTGTTTCCACTTGTATTCAGACCTACGGAGACCCCTTTCTGCTTGCTTGACCTTCTGAAACTTTCCGGTCATGCATGGGTCATAGGGGCCAGGAGTTTTCCACGCAGAGTTTCAAACATGGGAAATGTTCACAAGTAAATGGCTTCTGTCTGTTCCCACCTAATTTCCAAGATAATCAGGCCAAAGTGAGAAAGATTCTGGCAGCCTGATTCTTCTGCTTATGTCTCTAATTCCTTACCACAGACTCTTGAGACCAAAGTATCTCTTTTCCTGAAGAAAGGAAAGTCCCTTATAGAACTTGGTCTATGACTTAAGAACTTTCTTACCCTAGGAAATAAGCATAGTGCTGTGGATAGTCATGAGATATAGACCAGATGTTGACAATTAATATTCTTGGGTTGTGGGATACAGGAGGTTAAATATATCCTTTCTTTTCTTTATGTTTAAAATTTTTCTCCCCAGGGGTGCCTTGCTGGCTCTGTTGGTTGAGTGCCTGACTCTTGATTTCAGCTCAAGTCATGGTCTCAGTTTGTGAGTCGGGCCCCATGTTGG
The DNA here is from genome assembly GCF_022079265.1 of Lynx rufus. Lineage (NCBI taxonomy): Eukaryota > Metazoa > Chordata > Mammalia > Carnivora > Felidae > Lynx > Lynx rufus. The sequence goes on from NW_025814823.1 coordinate 65,636,434, forward strand.
GCTCTGCACTGACAGTGCTTGGATTCTCTCTCTCTCTCCCTCTCTCTCTGCCCCTCCCCTGCTCTCGTGCTCCCTCTCTCAAAATAAATAAATACGCTTTTAAAAAAGTCTTAAAAAAATCCCCCCCCCCACAAACCTTCTACGATGGACACGTACTACATATATTCAGAACATGAAAAACAGGATTTAAAAATTCCAAAACATAACTAAAAAAGAATCGTGATTTGGCTGCCTGTTCTACTCTGAGATGTAAGATTGTGCAAGTGGTAATACATTGGGATGGCTGGAACATACTGGAACAGCTTTGCAGTCAGGCAGAAAACCTTGTTTGGGCATTAAAAACCCAGCTTTAGGGGCTCCTGGGTTGCCCAGTTGGTTAAACATCCAACTTCGGCTCAGGTCATGATCTCATGGTCCATGGGTTTGAGCCCTGCATCGGGCTCTGTGCTGACAGCTCTGAATCTGGAGCCTGTTTCGGATTCTGTGTCCCCACCCCCCCCATCCCTCCCCCATGCACGTTCTGCCTCTGTCTCTCTCTAAAAAATAAATACACAAGAAAAAACATTAAAAAATAAATAAAAACCCAGCTTCAGTAGGGGCAGGAGGAGTTTGCAGAGTCTCTGGGTGTGTCTTCTTTCAGAGATGTTGCCAGTCAAAGCAGACAACTGCAACTTGGTAGATTTCTAAGAGAAGACAAACAAACATCATTCATCATTGTTTGCTTGTAGAATTGCTACTGAGACTTTTGTTTACTCTCCATTGTTGATCTTCTACCTGTGGCCAGATCATACCAAGTCTCAAGCTTCAATAAGTGATGAATTAGTAGTTAAAGGAGAGTCTTGTTTTCATCACAAATAGCTTTCATAACCTCTGCTCTTGGGGTACTGTGAGGGTATTTGGGGGGTTCATTAGCTCCATAATAACTCCGCCAGTTGCCTTCCACAGGCCACTCCAAGTAATTAATCTGTGCTTTGTCCGGGCAAGTTCACTGGATGCCCCCAGCTCCTCTATCCCTCTGATTACCTTTGCTGAGCTCTTCCCCACGAGAGAAATTCTGGAGCTGCCACTGTTTATCTAGCATGTTTTGGTTCTTCTCAAACAACTTATTCACTTTTAAGTTTCCAAGTGGAAGTTCCAATATTGTATGTGTTTATGGTGTTGGTGCCCAGAAAGACATTAGCTGTGATGACTCTTCTCTGATCGTCAAGGGCTGTGAACCCGGACGAAGGGGAGAGTGAAGGGGTGGGAGGAAGCATTTCCGGCTATATCAGAACCAAATAACCTTAAGGGAGAGGTGCCAAAACATATGAAATATTGTCTTAGTGACTTTTATTTAAAAAAACAACAACAACTACATGATGGAGTTCAGCTGGGAGTACTGTTAGGCATGTAGTAAATTCCAAATAAATTTGGGTGGAATTGGATCGATTGAACAGACGTAACAGGAATTTAGAAGTGACTTTATCAGTAAAGAAGGGTTTGCAGTCTTCCGTGGGAGAAAGGATTTTCTAATGTTCTACCTTGCTTTACTAATCTTCAGGCAACAACTGTGGTACATTTTGTCCTAAATACATATTTCTCAAGGGAGTACTCAAGTGGCTATTAAAATTTTAAGCGCCCTGCATCTTTTTAAATAAATGCATTGCTTAGCAAGTACAAATGCAAGTTTCCAAGATCCCCTCATCCCACAGACTTCTGCCTAACAGTGCAAGTATTCAGTTTTTGGTTAAAAAAAAAGAGAGAGAGGTCAAGACAGTTAGAAATCAAAGTTATACTGATGAGTGGCTATTTCCTAAATGGTTGCAAAATTTATTAGCATCTCTACCAAGACATTTCATAAGTGCTAAATGATGTCAGTGGGTTTTGTGCCTTAGTAAATATCGCTAATAAAATTGCCAAATAGATAATTCTTGTTGAATGAAGAAAAAAAAATGATTTTTGGTTTAATCACCATGTGCAGGAATTAGAGCTGAAAAATAAAGTTCATGGAGAATTTATATCATACAGCTAGAGAAGCTAGTGAGAAAATCACAGTGATGTATGGTAAGTTAATAATTTTCAAAACATTAAGACAATTTTAATGTTTCTACTTTTCATGAAGGAAATATATTAATAAAACTGCTGTTCAGGGTTAATTATTGGTGCTACACATTGCAGTGGTATGACATTTAGTAGCCTTTTTTTTCCCCCTCTTTTTTATTCCATTAGCAAGTGATGAGACAGTAAACACTATGAATTAAGTGAATGTTGTTTGACATAAACGAACTACCTCTGAAATGTAAAACAACTTAGTGTATCTCGGTTCTCCTTGTAGTGGGGTTAGGTACATAAATGTGTGTGTATATCCTTATCTATATCTGCATATTGATACTGGTTATTATCTCTAGGTGTGTATATGTCAGTATATAGAATATGTAGAGATGATGTACACATATCCTGACAAACCTGATGTTACTGATAGAGGTTTTATTAGTTAAATAAATGTATATACACCGTATATAGAGATGTCAATGATAAGCACCCCCTTGTTGAACTAGACTTTCTGGGTTTTCTGTTAAGCTGGGGACCAGCATATTTGACTTGCTGTAGCCCATCTTCATTAGAACCTTCTGTCGTCACCTGCAAAGTTCATGCCTCTGAAGGGGAACTTGTGATTTCTCTTCCACCCTCCCTGACACCTATCCTGAAATAAGTGCTGGGGATTTTGTAATCTCTGTTACTGGCAATAGAATTCTCCTGGATAATTCTTCTTCATGTCTGGTCATGGGTCAAGTTCTATTGACCTGGTTTTCTGGATCCTTTGTCTGATCTTCAGTGTCTCATTTCCAAGCCTATTCTTGGTCCTTCAATGCTGGTAGTCGGTATGTTGCCCATAAACAACAACAGAACAATACTTTATACACATGTATGATGATTCAGAGAAGTGTCCTATTTGTGTACATGCCGTCATCATGTACATGTGTTTTAATGAAGCATAAACCCCAAATTTTAGAGGAACTTATAACCTTAAGTGAACAATTATTGTGCCTCTGACTTGGCAGTGGGATACTGATCTGTGTTAATACTGATCTCTGACTACAAGTGACATTGCCTTTCATCTCTTCACGTAGCAGATTCCAACTAAAATTTCTTTCTGGACAAAGTTGACACTATATCCATGTGACATTATAGAGAACAAATGTCCCTTCCTGGATTCCTCCAGTTCCAGGGAAAAATAGGATTCAATACATGGTAAAAAATTACTATCTTGTGTAAAATATAGGTGGAAAAACATTGTTTATACTTTATCTTCTGTCTTCAAGATTTCAGTTTTATGGCATTATTTTACAAGGTCTTACTAGGGTTCTGTATCAGAGAACAAGGATAAAAATAATCGAAGTGGTGGGATGAGAGATATGCTGTATATCTCTGGTCATATTGGTAACCTGATTTGTCTGCTGCAGAACACAATCTGTGGTTGAGTGAATACCTTCTTTTTTTTTAAAAAAAAAATGTATTATTTTTGAGAGAGAGAGGGAGAAAGAGAGAGAGAGAGAGCATGAGTTGGGGAGGGGTAGAGAGAGAGGGAGACACAGATTTCAAAGCAGGCTTCAGGCTCTGAACCCTCAGCACAGTGCCCAATGCGGGGCTTGAACTCATGACCTACAAGATCATGACCTGAGCTGAAGTCAGGTCGGGAGCTCAACCGACTGAGCCAGCCAGGCGCTCGTGAATCCCTTTGTAATTGTGCTTCCTTTATATGCCTCACTTTTTCTTCAGATCGTGATTTCATTAGGGCATTGTATTTACAGAATTCTGTAGATTCTCTCCTGCCTGGAAAACCCCCCACAAAATTTAAATACATTGAGAAATATTAGAAAACAAGTAGAAGTCCTAGGTGTAGCACCTTTGGAGTTCAGTGTTAACAAAACAAAAAACAATCAGCTATTCCTGATGGAGCTGCTTGTCATCAACAATGACATTTCCAAACCTGATGTTACTGATAGAGGTTTTATTAGTTAATTAAATGTGTGCAAATTACATGCACTGTTGCAGAGAATGTAGAAAAGGACATGCATGCTTCATTGAAGCTCAATTTCCTTTTTGGAAATTATCAGTGTATCAAATCACTTAACTTTCTTAAAAAAAAAAAAAAGCCACCTGCATTTCTCCAGTCTTTTTATTCAGTATTTCATTCCACCTTTTCACTAACATTAGTTTGCTTACAGTGATTTTTGGTAAGTCTTGTAATACTTTTTTGGGAATTGTTAGGGGAAATAGTCTCATTCAGATAGAGCAGATTTCCAGTGATCTGCGATCCATATATTTGAGTGGGCTTGAAATACAGGAGGGACCCTGCAAAGTTTGAGCAAGAATTTATGTCATACTTATTCATAAGCCACATTTCATCCCCAACTTTTCTGACCTTCCTGTGACTTTTGCTCTGATTCGTGGATTTCTTTTTACTAAAATCAGGTAAATCAAACATTTATCTAAACTCCTAGTCTGTTTTTAAATTTATACTGTTTGTACCTGTTCCAATTTTTAATTCCTTCAATTATTCATGTAGCAAATATTGACTGTCTCTAAGATACAGTGGACAGTATTCTTGATTCTGGGAATGTGCTGATGATTACAAAAGAAACAATGTCTCAGCCCTTGGGGAGCTTATTCATTTTTTTGTACTTCTCAACCTTAAAATTTCATCATCACCAAAAAGCATTTCATTGCTTAGTTGAAGTTGCAGTAATGGAATCTAAGTAAACAAGAACTGCATATTCAGAATTCTTACTGTAGGAGCTTAAACTTTTTAAACTGCTATCAGAAAGAAATTCTGCTGTTGTTGAAGAATAGCATTAATTGTGCAGTAGTTACCCTGATGAAATCAGGATTTAATCTAGATATTAAATATCACAAAGAGAAGCAAGTAATGTCTCATGTGGGTCTCCCGTTTCATTCCTGATGTTGGTAATTTGTATTTTCTCTAACAAAATTTCTTCTAAAAATATTTCCTTTGTTAATCTTGCTAGAGGTTCGTGCATTTTATTGGTCTTTCCAGAGATCCAGCTCATTCTCTCACTGATAGTTTCTATTCTATTTCTGTTTTCTATTTCATTGATTTTTTAAAATGTTTATTTATTTAGTTTGAGAGAGACAGTACACAAACACAAGCAGGGGCAAAGTGAGAGGGGGAGAGATTGGGAGAGAGAGAGAGAGAGAGAGAGAGAGAGAGAGAGAGAGAGAGAGAATGAATCCCAAGCAGGCTCTGTGCTGACAGCTGCAGGGCTCGAGCTCATGAACCATGAGATCGTGACCTGAGTCAGAATAAAAAAATCGGACATTTAACCAACTGAGTCACCCAGATGCCCCATCTATTTCATTGATTTTGCTGTTATCTTTATTATTTCCTTTCTTCAGGTTACGTTGGGTTTATCTTGCCCTTACATTTTAAATTCTTGAGGTGGGAGCTTAGAGTATTAATTTGAGGTTTCCCTTTTTTCCAATGCTATATTTAATGCCATTATTTAATGCTATAAATTTTCCTCTCAGCGCTGCTTTAGCTGTGTGCCACAAATTTTTGATTTGTGTTTTGATTTGTTTTGATTTTTTTTTCAAATTAATGCATTTAAAAAGATTACTTTGAAACTTCCTTTTTGATCCAAGAGTTGTTTAGAGGTGTGTTGCTTAGTTTTTAAGTGCTTTGAGATTTTTCCTGTTATCTTTCTATTATTGATATCTACTTTGATTCCATTGTAGTTGGAGAAAATATTCTGTATGTTTTCACTTGTTTTAATTGTTTTGAGGTTTGTGTTTTGTTTTATGCCCCAGGATATGGGCTATCTTGGTATATGTTCTGTGGATACTTGAAAGGAATGTGCATTCTGCCATTTTTGGGTGAAGTGTTTCATTAATGTCAATAAATACCTTTGTTTAATAGTGCTTTTGAGTTCATCTGTATCCTTGCTAAATGTAGCCTGTCTAGTTGTTCTACTAACTGTTGAGACACTGTTTTTTGGAATCTCCAACTGTAATTGTCAATTTGTCTGTTTTCCTTTTCCATTCTGTTTTTGCTTCATATGTTTTGTAGCTCTGTTGTTTGGTGCATACACATTTAAGATTGCTATGTCTTGAGAAAGAATGAAATATGGCCTTTTATAGCAATGTGGATGGAACTGGAGAGTGTTATGCTAAGTGAAATAAGTCATAGAGAGAAAGACAGATAAGATATGTTTTCATTCTTACGTGGATCCTGAGAAACTTAACAGAAACCCATGGGGGAGGGGAAGGAAAAAAATAAGAGGTTAGAGAGGGAGGGAGCCAAAACATAAGAGACTCTTAAAAACTGAAAACAAACTGAGGGTTGATGGGGGGTGGGAGGGAGGAGAGGGTGGGTGATGGGTATTGAGGAGGGCACCTGTTGGGATGAGCACTGGGTGTTGTATGGACACCAGTTTGACAATAAATTTCATATTTAAAAAAACCAAAAAATAAGATTGCTATGTCTTAATGGTGGACTGGCCCTTTTAAAATTATGTAATGTCTTTCTCTGTCTTTGGTAATTTCTTTTGCTGTAAACTCTACTTTAACTGACGTTAAAATATATACTCCTGCTTTCTTTTGATTAGTGTTGGCATAGTGTATGATAACTAGGGGTTCTGGGTCCCCATGTGGCCTCCACTGATACTGTCAAGGGAGAGGTTGCCTCCTTACTGTTGGGTGGGGTAGAGTGCTTACTCTTTACTGGGCTCCTCTGACACCACCCCAGTGGAGAAGGGGAGGTGACTGTTGTTACTAATGGTAGGGCGTAGAAGTACAGTTTCCTCATATGTTTTCCACTGCCATAATAGATTAAGCCCTGATATATCAACAACTACATTAAATGTAAATGGTCTAAATATGCTGATTAAAGAATAGAAATTGTTAGAATTAATTTCAAAACATAAACCAACTTGTAATGTCTACAAGAAACTCACTAAAATAAAAAGATGGAAAAAGATATGTTATGCAAACATTAATCAAAATTAAGAATATCTATAGTAAGAAATAAATCAACCAAGAATATATAGCAATCTAAATGTGCATGCATCAGACAATGTACATTTTTACATTGTGGTTTAAATTATGTCTTACTTTTCAAAAGCAGGAATAAAAATGGAGTTTTGCAGGGCACCCAAGTGGCTTAGTCGGTTAAGCGACCAACTTTGGCTCAGATCATGATCTCGCGGTTTGTGGGTTCAAGCCCTGTGTCATGCTCTGTGCTGACAGCTCAGAGACTTGAGTCTGCTTCAGATTCTGTGTCTTCCTCTCTGCCTGCCCCACCCCTGCTTGCACTCTGTCGCTCTCTCTCAAAAATAAACAAACATTAAAAAAAATGGAGTTTTGCCATTGTAGTCTCTCATTTTTTATTGCAGTACTATTGATAGTGCCAGCATGTAAGGTCATTAACTTATAAAATATTAGTTGATGATAATCATGTTTGGATATTCTAGTTTGAGGAGAATTACAAACCTAAAAGTATGCTCATTTTGTTTACATTTGCTATTGTTTTATTAGTATTTGAAGTAACTATTGAAACGGTTTTGCCACTTGAGGAAACTGTTAGTACTCTACAAGACGGCATGAAAATACCAGAACTATAAAAAGGAAATGGTCAAAAGCTTCAATCAACCTTTTTGTTAATATTCCTAGCTTTAAAATTATCATCATTAAATCTGTATCTACCAAGACAGTTTGCTTCATCACCTGTTGTACTCAAGCTCACTGACAAGTGATTATGCAGGTTGTGTCATTATTGTATTATTATTATTTTTATTATTTTGAAATGCCAATAGACACTCCCTCCAAAGCAGCAAGGAACTACTTTTCAAATTCACTTAAATGACACACATTATTCTGTCTTTCTCTGGCAGTGCTTTATTTGTGCCCAGAGCTTTGTGGGTAGATGCCTTTAAATTCTAGAGGAGACGAGGAACAGTGTTGCATTCGTTATTCTAGACAGTTGTCATCACAGTCAATGAAAATTCTTCTTAAACTTTTAATTGGAGTCCCAGAATTGGCATGTCCTTTGGGTTTCTAGATAATATACAAAATTATGGACTATCTGGAAATTAGTGCAGACACAGAAATATAGAAGTATGTTTATATACCAATATATAAATAAATCAGTATAGAAATAGGTTTCAGACAGAATGTTCTGCCACTATTTATTCATATATATGTCAAACATTAAAAAAAAACCACAACACACTCCCAACTCAGTTTCCCTTTTATTCCTCAAATAAGGCGGACTCATAAAATAATCTTATAATTTGAATTCATCTTAGCTCAGTAGAAACACTGATTTACAATAGTTGTATTTCAGCAAAAGAAAATAATGCCAGATTTTTCAGCACAGAAGATCAAACTTCTTCAGGGCATTGACTGTTCAATTGTTAGAAATCTATATGTAGTAGAGTTCTTGGGTCAGTTGAATCATGTATGAGTTTGTTAAAAAGCCAGGTTTTTAAACAATTGGGCTTCTAGCATTGAGGATGAGGCTTGTGGGTGACTGGAATAAACTTTAGATGGGTGCTCACAAAGCCTGCCACATGCACCAGGGAAATTACCAAGGATTATGTTAAAGGGATTTAAACAGCCAAATCTGGTTCACTTAGATTATGGACATATTTTTAAAGTAATAATGAAGGACAGGCTTGGTTGTTGTTTAATAAAGTGTTTCACATGCAGATATTAATTGTTGTAATTCCTCCTTTAGGGAAAAAATTCAGAATGGGTCAATATCTTGCACTCCTATGTTCATTTAGAGAGGTGGCATTTATTCCCACTGTATTAACTTGTTTAGGTGGCCAATCAAAATGACTCTCCCTTTGATAAACTGAAAAGGTTTGTGAAAATAAGTAATTTAGGTGAACCCCAACAGATAATAGATAATTTCTTTTTAAGGCTGATAGAACAGAGTCTGCAGCTATATGGATTAACGTGACGGGTGTTTTATTCTATTTTTCAAATCTAAGTTGACATTGAAAATAATTCTTGGCATTTTTATAACCTATTGTAAAGATAACAGGGATCTAGTTTCATTGATAGGGAGTGTAATGATTCAGAATATATTTTGTTTGAGGAAGAAACTTGGCGCAGGGGTTGGGGATAGCATAGCCTTTGGGTGGATGTCATTGAGCCTGCTATAGATATCAGACAGATGATGAAAGATGATATAAGATGATATGAAAGATCAGCCAGATCTAGTTAGCTTAGATTTTGGGTTAAACTCTTTGTGCAGTAATGAGACATAATATTGGGTCTTATTATCAAACAACATAATTTAGATTATGTAGAAACAAATTATTCCACAGTTGTAAAGTAGTGTAAGTAGTTTGATGGTTTCTTATAATTCGGCCTCAACAAACCGTTTCAGTCTGATTCCTTCATTCAACTCATGTGTAAGATACTAGGAACTGAGTACACAAACTGAACAAGACAACTCTTTGCTTTCACAGCTGGTCTTCTATACAAGGAACAGATAAACACGTACAAATATAATTAAATATCTGGTGGCAATAAGGCTATGATGGAAACTGGAACGCTAATGCATATAGGTAGAGAAAAATGTAAGGCAATAATATTGCTTAGTAATAAGTCCATGAGGAAAACCAAGAACTGATGGGGTACTTCTGTGCATAGACACAGAGACTCTTAAGAACAGAGATCTGGGGGGCGCCTGGGTGGCGCAGTCGGTTAAGCATCCGACTTCAGCCAGGTCACGATCTCGCGGTCTGTGAGTTCGAGCCCCGCGTCAGGCTCTGGGCTGATGGCTCGGAGCCTGGAGCCTGTTTCCGATTCTGTGTCTCCCTCTCTCTCTGCCCCTCCCCCGTTCATGCTCTGTCTCTCTCTGTCCCAAAAATAAATTAAAAAAAAAAAAAATAAAAAAAAAAAAAAAGAACAGAGATCTGGGTAAATCTAATGTCATTAGGAATTCATATTTACCTTTATCTCTATTAGACCAGAGCCTATAATTAATGATTTCTATTCCCCTTGCTGTATTCTCCAAGTTGCCAAGTTTCACTATGAGACTTTGGGCTACTTTAGTCTCACTTTAGTAAAACATTCATTGGGTTTTTTGTTGGCCTATTGCTGGCTTGGTGGAAATCAAGATTTATCTTGATACTAGCTTAACTCTGATAGATTTTGCTTTCATTAACTCATTTGTTCGTTCATCCTTTCAATGTTTATGTATGCCAGATGCCTACTGAACACGCAAGGTTTATAGTAGACCAGTGATTTGGGCATAGGCATTGGTGTCGAACAGGTAAGATACAATATGTAAGGAAAGATTTGTAGTAACGAGGTAGAGAGTTTCAGATGCCTTAAGAGAGTTAGAGGTTTTGTTACTCTGAAGGAGATGGTTTATCTACCATTTGTGTGCTTGCTCTTGCTTTTGCGTCATTCTTTTTGGGTCTGTAAGGCTCTATTAATATTTCAGTAGTATCAGTGAGAAGAAATGCATTGAACAGTTTCTCAGCTGAACCTACTTGCTTATTGATAGCTAGAGCTTAGGTTTCAGGAGACCTAGGTTCTATCGTTCACTCTTTGAACTTTAGGCAAAGACATTTAACCTCTCGACCTCACTCAGCCACAAAGGGACGATTATGGGGTAGATGCTGTTTTAGGTCCTTTCCGATGCAGGTTAGTGTGCATTCTGTGATTCTGTTATTTTAGCCATAGAACAAAACAGGCACGGAGGAGTCTTCATGTAGATACTTGATTTTTCATTTTGCTCTCCTGCACTTTTTTGTTCTTAACCTGAATTTAGCTTTTATCCTACAAAGCAATATTTTCTGTATGATTACAGAGTGTACTAGAAAGGCTTCACTTTGGTTGGAGCCCTAGAATAGCAGATAGATTATTCGTGAAGAAGATAGAAACGGTGTCTGGTAGCCTGTTAGCTGATAGGCTAGGTATCTGATAGGTACCTAGAGGTAGCTGATAGACTGCACATAATGAGAAAATCATTCTTGAAGGACACACTAAACTATGGCTTGTATTCATATGTGATTCTATTGTGACCAGACAGATGGGTGACTATAAACAAAGTATCTTTCTATTCCCTTCTGAGACATATACGGGGTTGTCCTTCCTTCAGTACTGTCATGGAGCTATACGCAATTAGCTACAGAATATTAGCCACCCTGCGGGAAGCAACTCAACATCTCTCTCTGTGGTGTATAATAGTACAAAAGTGACATTAAACCTATCAAACAATGGTATTCAGGCAGCATGGCATCACACAACCCCAGCTGTTTGTGCCAGTGATTTCGTTTTTCACCAGAGGAGATTTTTGGGGCGAATGTCATGAATGGACAGGCTCGTGCTTACTTTTAATGAACCCCAAGTTAATGCTTTAGTCTTTTTTCTGTCCATTTAAATGCAAAGGAGCGCATTTCACATCATAAGGAAATAAACACTAAGACACAACCTCCTTTCTTCATTCTGAGCTTCTGCTTCCAGAATTAATAGCTTCCTCGGAGGGAATGTTTGACATTGTTGCTACACTCTAAACAGGGATCTGATTCAGAGGCAGATTTACATCAGCTTATATTTTGACTTTTCATTCCTCTGGCAACTGAAAAGCAAACAAATCAAGAAAAAAAAATAACAAATGACTTAATGAAAATAAATCAGAATGACCCATGTGTTTAATCCATGAGAATATATCTCTTCAAAATTCCATTTTACTTAGATTAATATGTCGTCTGTGACGGTAAACCCTACAGCTAACAATGTAGGTCAGATTAATAAAATAAATGCTAAAACCATTGCCTATAAGAATGAGCCATTCAAAAAAATATGATGAACTAAAAAAGTTTATGTTAATGCATAATTTATTCCTGATTTATGATTTATATCTCTGTTTAGTTAAAGCTGAGCTCAGTTTTGTGTGTTTATAAATACATGATATTGAATAAACATACCTTTTTGCCTCGATTGTATATCCTCTTTCTCTGTCAACACAACTCAGTTACAAGCAAAAGATGTGTAAGTTCTGTTTGGTAGATACATAGTCATCCAGCAGTTAAGTTACTGAGATTTCACTACTGAGTTACTGAGTTACAGAGATTTCCGGATGCACAGGGTAGACTTGCCACCCTCAAGGAGTTTATAATCTAGGGATCCAGTGCAGTGGCCAACATCATCAGGATCACCTGGTGAACTACCCGAATCACCTGGGGATCTTTCAAGTCATTTGGGGTGTTCATTTGAGGAGGTTCTGAATCAGTGAGTCCACATTAGAATTCTGAAATCAATCTTTTGCACAGTTTCCCTATAGATTTCAATAAACACTCAGGGTTCAGAGCTTTTTTTGAAAAAATGTGAATTTATTTGACATATGACATTGTGTAAATTTAAGATGTGTTAATTTTATCCATTTGATTAAATATTTTAATATGATGCCATTGTAGCAATAATTACCAACTTTCTCGCATTTCATAATTATTTTTTTCGTGGTTGGAGTAAAGAATTGGGTACTTCTTAAATAAATAAAATACTTTAGATCTGACAAAGATTTTAGAAAACATCGATCATTATAACACCTTTGTTATAATGAAAGCCTAAGAATCCCAGGGCTGGTGGAAAAACCCAAACTAGAATTAGGAGCCCTGATTAAGAATGTCCCCCATGTTCAAATACAATTTTCATCTCTGTGGTAGCGGGGAAGTCCATGAGTAATAAGGTCATTCATGATTCTACCTCTGTAGGCGTCTGACCAGGGTGTCATCTTTTGGGATGGAGAGTCTTTTCTCTGCCTTGGGGTTGGTGGCGACCCCAGGGATCAAGGATTAAGTCATGAAAGAGGGGAGAGGAAGGGCAAGAGGGAGATCAAATGTGGCTTAGCTTAAACTTTATTAATGTGGTCTTTGCTGCTTTTGCAGTTAGTGTCACTACCCCTCAATTATTCTACCTCTTCTAGTTTCCTACTCCATTATTTTAGAAGTAGATTGAATAAAAATAAAGGGAAAAGATAATGAAATTAAAAATATTAAGCAGTTACCACTATAGTTTTCCTACCTGTCGTCGTCTTCATCGGTTTAGTATGCATATGGTAATCACGTTTTTCATGTTCTTGTTGGTATGGTAAGCTTAAAATGAGGGTGAGTTTAGGGATAATTTCCATCTTCCCATGAATAGAAATATTTTTTCTTACAGTTAACCCTGTGTTCTGAGACATGTATCATGTTATGATGACTTTGGTCTGTGATGTCATCTGTATTCTGTTTTTGAGGAGTACAGTGGAGGCCAATCAGTGATGATACAGTCATTGACAAGCAGTCTGTCCATCCATCAGTTCAGCCCCTTTAAATGTTGCACGCTCCTTCTCACTGGGATATAGCCATGGTATCCTGGCCTTTGCAAATTAAAAATAGCTCCTTTCTAATATGGTATTGGGCCTAATTAATCATTCACAAATTATTATTTTCTTGATTATTCTTCTGACTCAGATTTCAATGACACTAAAAGTCTAGACTATTTTTGGAATGCGTAAGAGGAAACAAAACAAGGGCTTTCAGGGAGGTGAACCAGATGCTTAGTGTGCAGTCATGTAATAACAAAGTGAAGCCAAGAGTGGGAGAGAGATTATTCCATTCACACTGAGCATTGCTTAAAGAACTGGGATTTTCCAAAATGTGAAAGGAGACTTTCTTTTTATCTCAGTCGTACTTAAATGTTAGACGGCAGATATGGTTAAACACTGGTATGTGGCCGTCTGAGTGAATCTGGGTCTCCCCATGCACTGTCTGCTGCCCCCACCAACATAGACAAGGATGAGGGGAATGTGGGTCATCTGGTCTACTCCTGCCACTGTTGGACAATTGCAGGGACGAATGACTCTTTCTCATCCTCCGCCTTTCCCCATGGCAGTTTCAGAGGGCCCTCTGCCTGATGGCCGTTGTGGCTGTACAACCTATACAACGTGTGAGGGGATCGATAGTGAGCAGGGGTGCCTGGTAGCTCTGTCAGCTTCTCCTGGTTCCCCTTTCAAAGCAGCTTCCTGGGCCCGGCCGGTGGATTTTGCAACTTCCCTGCAACTGACAGCGGAAGTTGGATAAAATGGGAAGGAGGGCAGAAATAGGTATGCCCTCTTTGCAGACTTCCTAAAGTAAAAGCAAAATACAATGGGTGAATCCAAGGATCTCTCCTATTCATTCCTGAGAGTGAATGTTAGAACAATAAAAATCATAGCCGTGAACACTTGTTTGTACGTTATGAGTATGTAATAGGTGGTTGGCTACCTCAGACTAGAGCTGACTGCATCCCTGGTTATTTAAGGAGCAGATGATGTATTTGGCATTTTTTTGGTGGCGAGGGAGGAGGTTGGTGAGGGGAAGAATGTACAGAGTCAGCCAGCTGTGCTTTTCTGGGCCTGTTTGCAGATATTGTCCACACGTGTGCAGAAGGGGCAAGAACAGAGACCTTTCTGTGGAACACTGGTCTCTGCCTTGGGTATTGTCATTGTAGGAAAGCCCTAGAGCTATGGGAGGCCATGGTGTCAGGATATTCTGGCCTGCCTTCCTTGGACTCATGTAACCCAACAGCTGTTTCAATCATATATTCGTAGTACAAGGCATGTCATCATAAAAAAAAAGTGAGTAAGGTAATAGACATAGGAAAGTAATTTGAAAAACACATTCAGCATTCGGTTTGGCAGCATCATGGTGGAAGTTAAAATTTACATAATGAACATCAAGTAGGTTAATTCTGCTCAAATACTGCCTTGGCCTGTGAGGACGAATATCACAGTTACTGCGCTCCTGCCAAGCCCCGTGGTCTGCTTTGTGCTTTGTATGGTAGTCTTTTGTGCCATTAGGGTTTAGCAACATGGGTGAGCTTTGGCAAAATGGAAGACACTTGGCAACTTTATAAATGTTGGTTAAACGTCTTCACTTGAAGATCTAACTGCTATATAATTTCGGTTTTATTTTATGGCCAGCAACTCTCCGTATGAAAACTTATTTCTATATTGTTTTTCGTTTTCTATTTGAACTAGTGTGTGTGTGTGTGTGTGTGTGTGTGTGTGTGTGTGTTTCTGCTCACTCTGTGGGAACATTCTCAGTTGAGAGCCATATATATATATGTGTATATGTATATATATATATATATATATATATATGAGATCTATCTATATATGTATATATATAAATGTGTGTGTGTATGTGTAAAATATTGTTCAGGCTGTGATCATTTTAGGCATTTCCAAACACGCCCATGTGCACGGCAGCTATTTTCAGCTTTATTTTATAAATGCACATAAAATGAATAGCTGAATGTGTGAATGCTCATTACAAATATGAACAATTTTAATTTAATATTGTCAGAAGCCTGTCTTTTATTAATTGCTTTGCTGTAATTTTTCCACTTAAATAATTTCTAACATGTAGGCTTCAAGTAAGCTTAATCCTTATCAGAACGTTGTACAAATATATATTTACACACACACACACAAACCTCAGAACAGGCTACAAGTTGCAGGAAAGATCAATGAATGTTTTCTGGTAGCTCTGGAGTGTGGAAGGACACTTTCTGTGTAGGGTTGGGATGGGCCGTAGACACATCAGAGCTCTAAAGCGAACCTCCCGTGACTTCCTAAGCCAAAAAGTTCGGGAAGTTAGGAGTGGAAACTTGTGATGAACCAAATCACGGAGGGTATCGACCTCTGTGTACTGGCGAAGGTGGATGAGAAAAGAATGTGGAAGTGTTTAGTGTCAGGAAAGGGGCAAGAAAGTAGGGGGGGTCCTGAGCTATCCCCCTAGACTGGACAGCTGTTGGAGTTTACAACTTGCTTTTATGAACCCTACAGAGATTAGTCTGTGGGAGGGTCAGCCTAGGGTAAAGGGTCAGGGCTGGAGAGTTCATTGGTCTGGTTTGAGAAAACAGTGATAACACAAAAAGGAATCCACCGACTTTAGAGCTCCCTTTGTGAGCGGCAGTGTCCCAGTAGCAGATCTAGGATAAAATTCTGTGTAGCAAAGAGAGGTTCTTTTGTTAATACTGTAGCTCCTTGGCTGTAGGGCGGCTTGCTGTAAGTCAGTTTCCACGTGTGTATCTCCTTATTAAGAAACTGATTTTAAATCCTCTGCTGGGCCCTCACACCACACTCTTACCCAAAATAGGAGATAAATAAAACATCTATGCTATCTAAAATAGAATTTTTAATCAATAATTTCCTCTGGAAACTTCCAAAATGAAGTCTGTATTTCAAAAGGAGCAGCTTTTGCTGCAAAGGAAGCAACAAGGTAAAATTGAAAACTTAATCAAACAAATGTATATTTTAACTCAAGTAAATTGGTTGCATTTTCATGTGGAATAGCACTTTCACAGACACATTTTGGAAAGAGCGCTGCAAATTTAAACTCAATATTCCTTTTCTGATTTCCTTTTTATTTGCATTCAAAATTGTGGTGTTGCTTTGAACATTTTAAGGTATTTTAAAAGCCTGTAGCAGAATAACTAAGCCTTTGAAATAATACAGTAAGCAAAATATAAATATCAAGAGTCTAATAATTATTTCTGTAGGCAAAGGATTGAACATAATTATATATTTTTGAAATAAGAAATGACCAGAGAAATTATTCTGCGATTTGATGGCTTCCTACTGCCTACTTGATAAGCATGAAACTCCTTAGTATGAAATACAGGCAGCAGCTCCAGGGCAACATATTAACTTCAGCCTCTGGCACAGGTGTTTGCTCTCCGTGTTTCTCCTTCTGCAACTTGGTGCCTCTGTTGTTCTTCCCCCAGGTGAGGCTGGCTCTCTGCTTGTCTAGCTAGAAAGCCCCATTTGCCTTAAAAAAATTTTTTTTTCTTAATGTTTATTTATTTTTGAGAGAGACAGAGAGGCAGAACGTGAGTGGAGAAGGGGCAGAGAGAGAGGGAGACACAGAATCCAAAGCAGGCTCCAGGTTCTGAGCTGTCAGCACAGAGCCCGACGTGGGGCTTGAACTCATCAACTGTGAGATCGTTACCTGAGCCGAAGTCAGATGCTTAACTGCTGAGCCACCCAGGCGCCCGCCTGCCCCCCTCCCCCCGTTTGCCTTTTGAAGCCCACTTTTGGTGTGTCTTTTCCCTGCAATGTATTTCTTAATTACTCAGGTAGGTACTCCATATTTTGTGTCCTTTTGGCACTTTGCATGTAATGATGTTTTAGTACACAGTCTGTTTTCTACTGTATTTTTATGTGTTTACATGTCTGTCCTTCTCACTCCTAGACCATACATTCCCCTTTATAATAAACATTTTGCAATGCCCTGTTATTATCTTGACATGGAATCCTTAGTTATGTGACCTGCCTATCTTAGTTTTAATGATCAATATATTTCCCCAACTGTAACATATAGGGAAAGAAAATAAAACTTATATTTTACCTATAAACTGAGATTTTCAGCATTAAGTGCTCAAGAGTAATTTGACTATAAGGTAGAAATAATCCCTACAAATTTCCAAAATGCACCCTGGGGGATAGTGTCTTCCCCACTGAGAAACATTGAGATAGATTGTGAGCTCCATTATAGCCCAGGCTGTATCTGTGTAACTTAACATTTACCCCACTACTTACACAGTGAGTAGATAAGTATGTGTGTGACACTAGACCGAGAATTACCTGAAAATAAGTAATTAATATAGCATATTACTTTTGTATCCCAAATGTATAGTTTTCATTAGTTTCCACTGAGTGTGTCTTAAAATGTTGGATTGATCTATATCAGAAATCTGGTAACTTAAAATAGCTTCATGGACAAAAATGAGTGACCAGTTTTCTATCCATATATCAACAGATACACTTAGATTTCTTAATATATATTAACTTTTTCAATGAAGCAGGATTAAATGAAAAAGCCAAAATACACATGTTGAATTGTCATTATTGATACTCTTATATACCCCCTGGAGTTTAGAGAACCTAGCATCTAATTTTTCTGAGTTGCTTTCCTTAGATTCCTAAAATATGGGATAGGTTAACCCTCATAATGCTATTTAATACCATGAAACCATGAAGAATATCCACATAGGTTGTCTTTTAAAAAAAAAATTAATGTTTATTTTTGAGAGAGAGCGAGAGAGAGAGAGAGAGAGCAGGGGAGGAGCAGAGAGAGGGAGACACAGAATCCAAAGCAGGCTCCAGGCTCTGAGCTGTCAGCACAGCGCCCCATGTGGGGCTTGAATCCATGGACCGCGAGATCATGACTTGAGCTAAAGTTGGACACCCAACCGACTGAGCCACCCAAGCATCCCCCAAATAGATGGTCTTTTTAGTTCAGTTGCTATTTTTTCCCTTCTTTCTTAAATGCTGTATACCTCCAATTTTTGAGCATTGGGAAAATCATGCGGCTTTTATTAATCCCATACATTGCCCATAGAGCACGACAATTTGGTGTAGGGTGTAATTAATGAAACAATATGCTGCCATAGTTCCTAAAATAATGGGATTCAGTAATTAGAGAAGCAGTCAAGAATTTTGCTTTTGGTTATAGAATAGTTGAACAGCTTAAATACTTCCTCAAAAAAAGAGTTTTCCAAATATCCCTTTGTTCATCTCCTACTAAGGGTAAGGTAATGCCGGATGATATTTTTAAAAAAATTGAAAAAATTCATTTTCATTTATTTTTAAGAGAGAGAGAGAATATGAATGCCCACGAGAGGGGGAAGGGAGAGAGAGAGAGAGGGAGACACACTATTTGAAGCAGGCTCCCAGCTCTGAGCTGTCAGCACAAAGCCCGATGCAGGCCTTAACCTAGATGGAGACCTGAGCCCAAGTCGGAACTTAACCGACTGAGCCCAGGCACGCCTGGATGGTTTTTTTTTTCAGTGGAAAATGTTGGCAAGAAGTATTTACATGTTCTTTATGCTCTTGATATTCAAGAGAAAGAATTCTTCTTATTGCCTGTGTTTATCAACTTAAAATTTGCTGATGAGGAAAATGAAAAAAAATTATAGGTAAGTTTTAAATCACAGAAATGAGTTCAGCTAATTAAATTAGCAGCATAAGAAATTGTGAGGGAAATCCATTGTAACAGGAGTGTTATAAAGATTGGTTTCATTAAATATCTAGACATGAATTTTGCAGCCAAACCCTGAAGTGCATTGAAGACCAGGGAATATTGGGGAAATGCACCTAGGATAAATTCTGAGTGAATTAATGTCTTCTGTACATTTAGAAATAAAGATACCAATATAAGAATGTGTAGGGTCATAAAATATTCTAGAATACATCCCAGGGAGATGTGTAGAGAGAAGTTTCCTCACTAAATTATTCTTCGTGTTCTGAAAGATCTAGAAAATAGTAAGTCAAATTCCTTTTGACTTTTAGGATAATCATATTAAACACTTAAAGAGAACATTGTGATTTGCCTCAGATGTAGCTACACTTAAGAAGCATCAATAGCCAGAGATATTTTTGAAAAGATAAGTAGCCAGTTATTGTCTGTAGTTGAAAGTCGGGGCCCTGGGTGTTCCTGTCATGGAATGGCAGTCAGGGCAATTGTTGCTGACATTAATGGTTTGTATGTACTCTGTGCCTTTAACTTTCTTCTTTTTGTCCTTTCCTTTTCACCTCTTCTTTATTTGTCTCGTTTCTTATTCATTGTAAGGTAAGGTAATTGTGTTACACTGACTCTGCTGAATGTACTTCATGAAATATTGGGTCATGAATTCATTCATTCAGCAGACACTTACTGGTCACTGCCACTATGCTCATTGATTTGTCCCCAGGTAGAGGATTGGTCTAGATTAACTCCAGATAATCTCTTAAAGTCTCTTCACACACAGGCTGACATTCTCCGGAACTATCTATGATCCAGATTCAATCTTTTTTTTTTTTTTTAATGTTTATTTGTTTTTGAGAGAGAGGGAGAGAGCACACTCACCTCGTGGAGCCTGATATGGGGCTCAGTCTCATGATGGTGAGATAATGACCTGAGCCAAAATCAAGAGTTGGGAGCTTAACAAACTAAGCCACCCAGGTGCCCCAATCCAGATTTTATCTTAAGTGTCTCACTGGAAATTCTTAATATGAAAGTGTATCTTATAGGCCAGTCTTGAGATTTACATTTATAAGATGCTTATGGTAAAATTAATGACTTTTTTTTTATAAAGAAGAAGATAATTGGAAATCAAATTTTTTTATCAGCCTTAAATCATTTCACATGAAGAGGGAAATATATTGACAAAGAATGCTAGAATCATCTTTTGTATGTGAGGTTATGGTTTATCCTGTTCTTTCGTGTTTGTGATATTGTATTTTCTCTACACTGTGTATACTATCATCCTGTTTACTCATAAGGGATAGTGTCATTGCTTAAGGCAAAAGCTTTACATAGAGAGTTTAGTGTGGAGTTGTTTGTAGACTGGGCATTCTACACTTTCAAAAAGGGAAGAATTTTAAGAAGGCGTTGTCTAATAAGCTAAATTTTAAATCATGACTATCAAGTCTTTAACATAATTTTCAGAGGACCAGTATGGCTATTGTCTGATACATAGCTCACTGAAATAAAAATTGAGCATTGTTTTCATTGCCTTGGTCAGGATTGCTTATGGGTAATATCTTTCACTGAGGCATTTCCTAAGATGAAACTTTTTGCCTTCTGTCTGGTAACATGTCATGAAATCATAGCGATGGAAGAAATCTTCTATATCTTCTTGTTCAGTTTTCTAATTTCATAGATGAAGAAATGGAAGTATAATGGATTTCACGAACTTTCCCGGTGTCATTCCACAGGATTAATTACAGAGGTGGCACAAGAATGCAGGCTTTCTTAATTCTAATCCTGGGATCTTCTCACCACATCACTCTGTTTCATTCTTTCTTTCATCCATTCACTCAACCTCCTGGAACATAACATTTTCGTGCTCACCATTTGCCGGTCATTGTGCCAGGAGCTTAATTAATCACTTAGAATTTGTTACTTTCTCAGATCTTCAGTGAAAGTATTTGAAATACTTCAGTTTTATGGAAACAAAGACATACTGTCCAACTTGAATTTGTTCGAATGAATATATTTTTCATCAATATGTATATATTATAAAGCCTTATTTAGAAAGTCACACTGAAGGGAAAGATTCTACTTCCCAACATTTGGATGAGACCATCCGGCAATCTTCCAGTTGATGTTTTGACTGATTCCTTGCTATTGCTGAGGTTGATCAGTATTGTAATCAAACGTGACATCAGCATGCACATCTGTTCAGTAAACTGTAACAGGCACTTGACTATAACGCTTTCTAATAATTTGAACTCTAGAAATGATATAATGGGCCATTATTTTTTTATTCCTTATTGAATGCTGTGATTGATTACTGATTGAATATGCATGACTCAGAATTTTTATTTCAAATTAGAACTCTGTCACATTTAACTTAAAAATTGACTTTAGCTTTTTTCCACTGATTTAATGTAATTCTTCATAATCTTTGATGTAGATGTCTTCTATATTTGGATTAATGAATCTAGTACCGCAAAATAATTTAGTGTCTATGTTATTATTTAGCCCGTGATTCTGTGAAAAAGTTGTTGGCAGTTATGTTGTCATAATTTATTAAATAGTGCTAGAGAAAAGAAAATATCCAACTTACTGTTTGGTTTCTTGAGCTATGTTGCCAGTAAAATCACCTTATAAAGACATCAAGGATTCTGTGCATTTGTACATCCTAATATAGCCTTATCATCTTGTTACTTTTATTAGAGGGAATATCCTTCATGTTTCTAGAAGCAACTTAAGTTTCTGTGTCCAGAACTATTTCGACAAGAAATGGTGAAGGAAGCTAAGCTGGTCTTCAGGATTATCCCATTTCCTTTTGGACACTTGGTACTTTGTCCCTACTTTCCTGAGGCCGAATGTTTCCTTCATTCTCTCGTCCCTTACGCAGTCTCTCTCGCCCCGCAGAGTACACTCTCTTTTTCTCTCTTTCTGAGATTCCTCTGACACTAAAGTTAGTATCATATTTCCAATGGTTCAGATCAATCCATAATTGCTGTCCAGAGTGCTGTGTTGAGAAAGATTTAAGATTACAGCCCAGATCAATGGGAAACACTGCTATGATCAGATGGTGATGTCTGACTGTGGGCATCACACCCCCGTGTGGGCTTGAGGGGTGCTAGACTTTTCCAGCATGTCCTGTGACTGTCTCACCAGGGTATTTGCTATCTATTTAAGATCTTTTCAACTAACGAATCTGAAAAAGAAATTTTTATTAACGTACTGGGAGAAGTTGGCTCCCAGTTTTTCATTCCTCTTCTAGTTACCATGGCTTGTGAATAGGTTAATAGTGACCTTGTGAAGACCGTATTACTTATTTGCCTTTTAACCTGTTTTTGCTTAGTGCTGGGAAATTGAATTTACCCCACTCATGCTAACTTGAGAAAAATCTGCTTCTTGAGCCTATAGATTTTACTTTTGGTATTATACAGACCAAAAATGTATGTTTTTAATGTGGTGCCTGGATACACTGAATTTTCTGATATTTTTTCCCTTGGAACTTAATTTTTCCATGGAGGTTTATTTAATTCTTCTGTCATTCTTTCTGAACGCTCCAGATTCCTATCTTCTTTTTGGCTATTCTGGTAATGGTGCCCACACAATATTTACATTTAATCTACACAGTAGTTTGCCCTTATCCATGGTTTTGCTTTCTGTAGTTTCATTTACCCTTCATCAGCCGTGATCCGGAAGCACATGATCCTCTTCCTGACGTATTGTCCGAAGGTCACCAGTAGCCTGCTACTCAGTCACGATGCCTGCATCATTCTCCTCACTTCATCTCATTACGTAGGCATTTTATCCTGCCCCATCATCACAAGAAGGAGAGTGAGTACGTTACAGTAAGGTATTTTTGAGAGGGAGAGAGATGACATTCACATAGCTTTTATTAGAGTACATTGTTATAATTCTATGTTATTATTAGTTATTATTATTTATCTCTTACTGGTCTAATTTGTAAATTAAACTGTATTATTGGTGGGCATGTGGAGGAAAAAACATAGTATATGTAGGGTCCGGTGCTATCCATGGTTTCCGGCACCTATTGGGCATCTTGGAACATATTCCGTGAGGATAGGGCGGGTATCGCTGTACTTTTTGGCACCTACTTCTCGCAGACAGTTGCCAGTCTTGTTTTGGTGTTTCCTTTCATTTATAAAAGGCTGGAAGGATACCACAGAAGTTACCGGTTATTTTATGACATTTCTTAGATTCAGACATTGTTGACTGAGAACAACAAAGACAATGTTGATGCTTACAACAGCATTATCAGAAATACCCAAGCTGTGGAGAGAACCCAAATGAGCGGATAAAGAAGATGTGGTATATGTGTATGACAGAATATTACTCAGCCACCAAAAAGAATGAAATCTTGCCATTTGCAACATCATGGATGAAGCTAGAATGTATTATGCTGAGCAAAATAAGTCAGTCACAGAAAGACAAATATCAGATGATTTCACTCATGTGGAATTTAAGAAACAAAACAGATGAACATATAGGAGGAGAGTAAAAAACAAACAACGACCATGAGAAACTCTTAAAGATAGAGAACAAACTGAGGGTTGATGAAGGAGGTGGGGGGAGACGGGCTAGATAGATGATGAGTATTAAGGAGGGTACTTGTGATGAGCACTGGGTGTTGTATGTGTGTGATGAATCACTGACTTCTACTCCTGAATCCAATATTGCCCTGTATATTAACTAATTAGAATTTAAATAAAAATTTGAAAAAATATTTACAAGCCATATTTACTCAAATAACCATGAGATTTCTAAAAAAGTCAGTAGGTCTTGCTTTAGAAACTAATGTGAGGGGCGCCTGGGTGGCGCAGTCGGTTAAGCGTCCGACTTCAGCCAGGTCACGATCTCGCGGTCCGTGAGTTCGAGCCCCGCGTCGGGCTCTGGGCTGATGGCTCGGAGCCTGGAGCCTGTTTCCGATTCTGTGTCTCCCTCTCTCTCTGCCCCTCCCCCGTTCATGCTCTGTCTCTCTCTGTCCCAAAAATAAATAAACGTTGAAAAAAAAAATTAAAAAAAAAAAAAAAAAAAAAAAAGAAACTAATGTGAGATAAAAGGGAAGAGGGTGGGTAGCCTATGTGAAGGGACGGGTCCTGGTTCAGATTTGTTTTGGTCTGAGACATGTGGGGATATTTCATATCATGAGTTTGAGTCTGAAAGCCTTTTCGTTTTCCTTTTAAAGTTATTTTTAAAGGCAAAACAAATTAATTCTGATGGGAGACTAGATCAATTACATGATTAGATCATGAATGCTTATGTGTTGGTAATTATAAAGAATTCATAATAGAATTAATGGGCTACAGTTGAGAGTATGAGGTGAAACTCATCAAAATGATCTCTGTCTACACAAAAATGTGTGAATATGAGGGCAACACAGTCATACGTAGAAAGAAAGATTGATTGAAAACATGATTCTTTAAAACATTGAACTGGTTTGAGTAACTGCATATTATGTTAGACTCAATAAGAAGTCAGTTACTAATTGTGTATTAAGTTTTTGAAGCTCTGATTTGTGAGAGAGGAAGAGGTATGAATATATACACCTGTGAGCATTTGATGACACAACACAACAAATAAGCCAATTGTGCTGTTTCTGTGGAATGTGGTACACTTCTGTGGTTGAGAGAAATGTTCTTTTCTTCAGCATGTATTTTTGTAATTTGAATCATTCATTCATTCATTCATTCATTCATTCATAAAATATTTGCTGAGTGTTGGCCTTTGGCCAGGCACTGTATTAGGCACAAGATAAACCGTGTTAAGAGAAATGGACATGATCCTTGCCTCCAGGGAGATTCTATTCTAGTGGAGAAACCCAGAAAATAAACAAGTTATCCAAAGTAGTATTTATGTACATAAACAAATTGAGAAAAATTTAAGAAATAAAGAGGATGCTGCGACAGGTAAAAATGTTACCATTTGATGGTAGTGGATCAAAGGTCATGAGATTCGAAGAATATGGAATCAGCCTTGCAGAGGGCTGGGGTCCTGTAGGTAGCTCTGTGGTTGACACAGTCCAGGAGCCGAGAGCTGGATGGTATGGCCGGAGCGTTGGGAGGGGAAGGAAATGAAATGGAGAAGTTGGCAGGGACCATATCATGCAGGCTTTCATAAGCTATAGTAAGGTCCTTAGAGTGTGAACACAAGCCACTGATGGATTTTAAGCAAGGAGTGACTTGATCCATTTGGCCTTTGCTTTGAAAAGATCCCATCCAGCTGCTATTAAAAAAAAAAATGGCTAAAGGGGCCTTCATAGAGGAAGTAGAGACCATGTTAAACAGTTGTTGGTCTGATCCACCAGGGGCCTGAGCAGTGGAGGTGGCAGTGAGGACAGGAAGAAGTGAGCATCGTTCTGAATTCATTAATGTTTAACTCTGTAACCTCAAAAATATGGATCTAAAAATGTTTCAAAATATGTTTTTCCGTGTATACTCCCTGTTGTAGCTCGTTTCTTTCTCAAACATCTAACTGTGCAGTTCTAACTAATGATCCCCCCCCACCCCGATTTCGGGTCTAAAAGAAATTCCCCTATTATAGTTTACATAGTAATAAGTAAAGTAGAATTTTAGATTATAACTTATGTAGTTGCCATTCTTGTGGGTTAACATGGTTGAATATGGGCCAGTTCATATGGCTTAATGTAACAGACTCAGATTTGACTATTCTCATGGAAATATTCGGCTAATGTGGATGTGGTCTGTAGCAAGGGAAGTATTCTTTTTTTCCTATGGATAAATAGATGGAGGGTCCAAATGGCATCGCTTGGTGAGAGATGTATTAGGCTATTCCTCAGTCTTTGGGCACACAGAGCCCCCTCATTGGACAGCCCAGGATTGGGGGGCAGGATGAAATGGCCACTTTATTGGAAAAGCCCACTTTTCCTCTGTAGTCAGTCAAATGCTATTATCCTTCTATTACTCTGTAATTTTGAGGGCAAGTTCAGTGAATAACTATAGAGGCCATTAAGAGCTGTCATAGAAAATTTATCTGTCTTCAAATGGAAGGTAGAAACATTACTGCAGGAGCAGCATTGCTTCGATGTAGATATTTTTCCTCTTTGAGCTTTTAAAAATGATGTTTATTGTTTCCCACGACATCACCCCGGACCTTTCTAACACTCGCAATTGTGATCCTGCCTTTTTCCCTTTGTCTAGAATAAAATTTATGGAGGAAGCATGGCCCATGGGAATCAATCTTATTTTGTGGTAGTTTCATGTTAGTGTCTACACTAAATAGTACACAGCTGGGGTCACTAGTAACACAGCTGGGGTCATGGTAAAATCCACCCAGATCTTCAAAGAGGAAAAGTTCCAGAAAAGGCCTCTGTCGTCCTCTCTTCTTTATTCTTATCTTTGGCTTTTGAGGGTAAGAGTATGGCTGTTGGAGGCCATCATAATGCATAGAAAGAAATGAGTATTTCAGAAAATCACCGGTTTTTTTTTTTGTTTTTTTGTTTTTTTTTCCTGTAGCAGCTACAGTGGATTATCTCAAACTTGATGTCTTAAAACAACAGAATTTATTTTCTCACAGTTCTGGAGGTCAGAAGCCCCAAGTCAAGGTGTTGACCAGGTGGCTTCCTCCAAAGGCCCTAAGGGGTGTATCCTTTCTTGACTCTTCAGGGAAGGGTGGCTCCAGGGAGTTCTTGGCTTTTGCTTCAATTTACTCTCTGACTCTCTCTTCACGTGGCTTTCTTCCCCGAGTCTCTGTGAGACCTTTTCTGTCTCTCATAAGGGCATTTCTCGTTAGATTTAGGACCCACCCAAATGCAGTGTGCTCTCAATTTCATTTTCAACTTAATTACATCAGCAAAGACACTGTTTCCAAATAAGGTTACATCCTGAAGTTCCAGGTAGACATGAAATTGGAAGGGCAAGACTGTTCAATCCACTATAATCACTGACTCAGAACACAAAGCAAAAACACCTGAGTTGGTGGTTTTATTTTCCAATCTCAGTTTTATCAACTTTTAAAGAAACTACTTATTCTCAATGCTTTCCCTGGAATGGAGTTAAGAGATTAATTCATAGGATTGCCAGAAGATCAAATTACTAAAATTCTCTATATGTGTTTAGTAAGGGAATAGAATTGAACGAGGAAAGATTTTCATCTGATTGTAAAATGTTATTAAAAATTTGCTCAACTCAGCTCTTGGAAGGAGACTTTGAAAGAAATGCACTTCCAAATATGGTTCCAATTTATGACTTTTTTATTTAACTGGGCTTGGAGTATTGCTTCTTGGACATAGAATTAGGTTCTAGCTTGAGGAATATTTGCTTGTCATGTATTTATTTAAAGTTCTAGTTCCTAAGTTCTATTTATATTATAGATTTTCCCTCAGTCTTAGTTCTGATAATCAAGGTCCCATGTAGCTCTTACTATGGGACAGGAACACTGCCAGATTCCCATCCATTATCTAAAGCAATCCTGCATCACAACAGCCCTCTGGAGTAGTTATTATTGGCCTTGGTTTATAGATGATGAAACGAAGCTTAAATGGCTTACTCAAGGATGTTCAGGGCGTCAGCGGAAGAACTGGTTTTCTAATCCATTGTGTCTGGTTCCAGGGTATAGACTTTTTACCACTGGCCAACACAGTGGGCATCTAAGTATGTCCATCCTGGGTGTAGGAGGAAGTCTGTACATTTATCTGCTGTTAATCCAATGTCACCTTGCACCTAGGTTCCTCAAGCCAGACTTGTCTTGCTGGGTCTCAGTGTGCCAGTTCTGTCACATGGGGGCTGTTGGGGTGCGGGTTCACATTGTTTCTCCAGAGTCCTGACTGGCAGCTTCGAGTCCAAGCAGCAATACTGAGTGAGGAGCAGAGGTTCTTTGCCTTTGGGGCACCTTTCCCTTTTCAGCTCAGATTTTCTTCAGGACGCTGCACCTGTTTGGATGCAGACTTGGGTCACCAAGCAGGGTGAATGGAGGACATCCCACCAATCTTGGGTGTGTTTGCCCAATTGGAATGTGGCTTGGTACTCAAACGATGCCTCCTTGGAGCTGCCTTCCTGCCCACTGTAAGGAACAAAGCCCTTTCCCTCCCTCCCTGTCACTGTTGCCTGCTCATTCTACTGTACTGTCACTACAGCACTTGTTGCTACTTGATACGTTTTATGTTTAGTCCTTCCTTCATTTTCTACCCGCCACTGGAACGTAAACTTCATGAAGAGTAAGAGCTTTGTCTTCTTCGCTTCTATATCCCCCCGTGGATAGGACAGGACTTGACACAGAGACTGTGTAAGTGACGAGTGAGCATATGAATGAGTGAGCGAATGAACATGCCATGTTGCCATAGTTATTCTCTTCCTCTGCTGATTTTTAGGAAAGTGTAGGACTTCACTGAGCCCTAAATACTGATCAAATGTTGTTGGTATTAAGATATTTAGTGGTCAGCAGTATTCTTGTGTGGTGTAATAATAATGTGGGGTGAAGTTTGTGATTACTACTGGGTAGGAGTCAACAAGAGAGCTAAAAAAATCTTAGTGAAAAGACTGAGTGGGTAGATATGCAGGAAACAGCAATGATGGACATAAATATATGCTGCTTGTAATGAAAACATATGTATAGTGTATGTATATAGCATATATACTGTCCTTAGTGTATATTAAATACATATATATGTATATATCCTTTAATTTCTTTTTTTCCCTTTACTAAGGGAAAACCAGCACAGAATAATGTTACATTTTTTTATTTATTGATAAATGTCTACTATCAGAAACTCCTCTTAGGATAAATTGTTAAATCTTCTAAGACACAGTACAGGCTGGGAATATTTATTTACATTTAACCCTCGATTTCCACAACATAGGAATCTGCACATGATTTTTACTGGGAAAAGGACAAAAGAAAAAAAAAAAGGAATGATGACCCTGTTTGCTTTTACTGTTAATGGATTTCAGGAGTTAGGGTGTCATGTGTAAATCTGGTGGGGGCCTAACATTATGGTAAGGGATTCAGGCATTTCTTTTCTCCACCCGATGCTTGAGTCCCTTAGAAAGGGACATGGGAAGTTTCAGGAGGGATTGTGGGGGTGATGAACATAGGGGAGAATAGGACTTATTTGGTTGAAAAGAAGAGAGAGGAGGCAGGAGATGAGAATTCTATTTTTTCTTTTTCGCTCGACTAGAAAAGGCTTCGCTTTCCAAATTGCCTCACAGCACCGAATGGAGATAATTGATAACCAGTTCTGGGAACAGTAATGGCGAAGGAGGGTCAAAGCATGGGGGGTGGCCGGTGGAAGGGAAAGGAGACATTTATTTAGAGCTCAGCTCTGCATCTCCACTGCTAGTGAATTTCTATTCCATTACCACTTTCTTCTTTCCAGTAATGGAACTTATAGAGACAATGAAAAAGGTAATAGAGCCATCAATATAGTATATTCTGGAGCCCCGGCTGAGGTGCTAAAGTAGCTTCTAAGGCTTACAAAGCACGCCGAAATGGATCAAGTTCACTGCCTTCCAGTGCAGTGTGGAAGGGAGTGGAAAAAACTGGCAGTGTATTCAAGAATAGCTTCAAGAGTTTTGCGGGTGGCCTTTACCTCTTTAAGAGCAATTACTTTCCATTTCTAAGGGTGTCAGCTAAGGCATTATTTATTAATTATTTTCTTCAGAATATTGATTCTTTGTTATCTTGTAATGATATGTGTCCAAAAGATGTTCTTCAAAAATTGTCTTTTATCCCTTCACGTGTGTACTATTTTTTTGCACCTTTCTTTGATTATGGTGATTTTTTAAAAACCTTGGCATATTATGTGTTAGTTTTCTTTGTCCTCTGGTCATGCTTGTTGCATTCGGAATCACTCAGGCCACTACTGTCTTTATTGACTATTTTCATATAGACTCTGGAAAGTCACTAGAACATCACACTTGGTTTCCTCCTCGGGTTTGTTTTGTGATTCCTTAGATAAAAACTGTTTCTTCTTTCTTTTGGGGGAGGGGTCTGTTTTATTGTGGGCAGTGTGCTGGTAATTGAGGTGGAACTTTTACCAGCTTTTCTAGCTGCTGGATCACCAGGTGTGTTGTAAAAAATAGGCAAATGATAATATATAAAGTTTAGAGTAGTGCATTGGTACTGGAAATAGGTAGTGGCAGAATTTGGAAACACACAGAATATGGGAATGTTATTACGAGAGGGACCATCCTCTGCTACGACTCTGATAACTGTCTTGTAAGTCATGACTTCAGTGTAGATTTAGCTTGTCCTTGTTCAGGGACATGGTGGAGAAATTTTAAATGATACAATTACAACCAGTGTCACTTGACAGAAGTGATGTGTACCTGCATCAGATTGATTGTGAGTCTTGATGACAAATGCCAGCTACCTTTGGCCACCAGAGAAAGACAGTATTTCTCACGTATGCTTTGGCTTTCCGAAAAATCCATTACTAGATTTTATACTAACATAAAAGTCTTTCAGAGGAAACATTACTTTGTACAATACAGGTTTTTGAAATTTGATCTCTGTTTCAGATACTAAGATACACACGCATGCAAATGTATTTATTTTTGTTAGAGAGGAAACATTTAGAGGATAATTTAATTTGCACCTCTTGCAGTCGCTCTTTCTAAATTTCAACTTTTCTTGTGATTCTGCCACCATTTAAAGTGGGTTTTCATTTCTTGGGCTTCTTTTTCTTAGCTTTTAGGTTTAATGGCTTATACTAAAAGGCACTTATCTTACTACCGGCTAGCATGTTTCATTGGCTACATTTACTCTGGCAGATGAGTTATAGAAGATTCTTTAATATATATATTTTTCTTTTTTTCCTATAGATGGACCCTCATAGTGTTTTGACAGTTAAAAAGGATGGGGGGTTATTGAGCGTCTAGTTTCTCAGCTGCTCAGCTGTATTTTTTGAGCTATATATCAGCAAAATTACCCAGCTCTCTTACAGAAGGTGTTCTGTTGCCAGATGGTACTCTGCAGGAAGCAACTTCTTAGTTTTCTTAAATCAGGATTTATAGTAAAATAGAATAACACTTAGATATGGAAGACTTAGGTTTCTGTGCAAATCTTACAGGCTCAAATACCCGTCCTTTCTGTCTTCATTGTTTCCTATTCAATTAAGCTGATAACAAAATGTCTACCCTGTGATTCAATAACTGAAGGACACATTCTTAGCAATTTTCATTGTATCACCTGCTCAGAGACTGGATGGAAAGGTTCAGCTTCAATTGCACCATTAGCCTGGCAACTACAGCCAATCGTTACCAATGATTTTTGGTCTCCCTAATTGTTTTTTTTTCCTCTATTGAGCTTATTCAGAAATAATGAAACTTCATCCTTCCTTTTCTTAAAACATATTCACACAAAGTGTAGTTGCCATTTCTTCTATAAACTCATCAGCGTTGCCTTAAGGACTCCCCTTAACTATTGATTTTCCAGTCTAGCTAATAGATCTCCTAATTTGCAGAAATACCCCCATGCACGATTCAACAATTAGAAAATTATGAAAGGAAGTCCCAGGGGACTCCCAGGTTCTGCACATCCTGATGACTCTGCATCAGCCTCCCTGTTGGAAGTATTGGGACTGGGTGACCTGGGAGAGAAGAATAAAACACCAGTGCTTTTATATAATAAAATAAGGCTGTGCTTCCTTATTTTCCAGGCACTACTATTTCGAAGGGGTATATTCTGGCTTAGATTAGAAGGGGCACATTTCAACAACTATTCTGAAATATCGTTTACATAAAGTATTTCAGTACTTACTTTAAACCCACTCCCACAAAACAGGAAAGACTAAGATCAAGTTTCATTAAACCCTTTTGGGAAGATAGGTGGGATTAACTGTTACAGACTTCCATGGCTTAAAGTCTAAACCCATATATTTTAAATGAAAGTTAACTTGTTTTTGTAATAATCAGAATTGCCTTGGCCTGGAGTTCTAATAGAGAAATTTTGTGGAGATTAGAACATAACCTTCTATGCTGCCTTATCACCTATTGCTAATTAAAACTGTGTTATAACTTTGTGACTCATTTGGTGAACATTAAAATTGCCAGAGTATTAAGTATTTTCGTAGCACAACATGTGGCTTTGACGTCTTCTCGAATGGCTAGTTTGCTTGTGATTAATTCCAAAGCTTGAAAATATATATTTAAGATATTAGAGCCCTGATGCACAAATAAGAAGGACTTAGCCCTTAACTCTCTCCTATTTTTGACCACCCCTAGGTTTCCTCATTTTTCTACCTTGATTTGACATGTTCTTGTCTCACTTAAAGATCTTCAGTACTCTCCATTGTTCATAGGTCTTACAAGACCCCATGCTGTACTCCTGCCTATGGAAACACCGTCTTCCCATCCCTCTAAGATCTACCCTGATTCATCTATGATGCCCTTTCCATTTCGGTAATCACCAGTTTCCAACCTGCATTCATGCTGTCGCTCTGTTCTGAATGAAACCTATCCCCTAACTTTGACTTTATTCCCCCATCAATCTTTTCAATGGTTACTACTTCTGTGAAGTTTTATTTCTACCTATGATTTGACTTCCCTAGAAAATATTGATTTCTCTTTTGTATACAGGCAATAATTTATGTTTGTAATTGTTCTAGAACTCATCACATATGATCAACAGTGTGCATCTACATGCCCCTCCACACTGGATCCTGAATTCTTTTTGGATTCTCTTTTTTGGATTCCTTATATCTGGCTTTGTGCCTTATATATAGTAAATGCTCAACAGATGCTTTTGAAGAAACAGGACTGAAGTAAACCTTGGAAATTATCTAGTTAATGCCTTTATTATTTTATAAGTGAGAAAAAACATTGTCACTTAAAGCATTTATTTGGTTATTATCAGTACAATGTCATTATCAGTACCTGATAGCTCTCCTTTTGCATTATTGGTTTCCAGCTATTTGAACATAATAGAAGCTAAAAATTTAATGAACAATCTACTGTTTTTGTAGTGCTTTTTTTTTTCAACATACTTTTACCTTCTTCAGGTTGATGAGGTTCACAGGGCCAGAATTCTTTCCCCCACATAAAGGGCAAAAGGCTTAAGTGATTCACCAAGGTCATAGAAGGAAAGAAAAACACTTGAATTAAGACCTGTCTTACTCTAACCCTTCATGGGTCATTCAGCCATCATTGGAAGTTGGACTATGACCCTGGTCCTGTTTCTCCATGTGGCATTAAGCTGTTTCAGATGTCTTGTTAGAAAAGCATAACTTTTACTTCTAGCTGCAAGAAAAGAATCCTGCGTTGAACTATCCCTGGAAAAAAATAATGCCTGGAGGAGTTTGTCTTTGATGGTTTAGGGGAGGAAGTTCAGCCTTTAGGTCGTGCTGTATATCCTGGGAGTAGAAATTGAGGTAGGAGTGAACTTGAACCTTCCTCATTTCCAAAGCTTAACACAAAATGATAAAGGTCATATAAGTTTTTGTTTGTTTGCTTTATTTTTATTTCTTAGCTATATAATACATATTTATTATATATGTTTTAGAAAACTTAGAAAAATGTAAAGAAAAATGTTAAAAATATCGATAGTCTGTCACTAGGAATCCACTATGAACATTAACATCCACTGTTAACTCTAGAATTAGGTTGCCTGGGTTAAATCCTGGTTCTGCCACTTAGTAGTTATGGAATTAACCTCATCTTTCTGGATCTAAGTGTACTTATTCATGAAATGGGAGCAATAATATTGCTTGTATCAAAAGGTTCTTGTGAGGAATACATGAATTTAAAGTGTAAAGCACTTTAAATTGTACCTGATCACAGAATATGTACCCACTTAATTGAACTGTTATTATGCATCTAGTCATTTTATTTTTAAAAATCTGGAATGTAAGTTGCCTGGGTGGCCCAGCTGGTTAAGTGTCTGACTCTTGATTTTGGCTCAGGTCATAGTCTCCTGGTTCGTGAGTTTCAGCCCCACATTGGGCTCTGTGCTGATAGTGCAGAGCCTGCTTGGAGTTGTTGCTCTCTCTCTCTCTTTCTACCCCTCCCCTGCTTGCACTCTCTCTCTCTCAAAATAGATGAACGTAAAAAATCATCTGGAATGTACGCTGAAATATAACATTTTATCCTACATTTCCCAGTTAATATGTCATAAGCACTTCTCCACATACTTAAATATTCTCTTATAATATGAATTTATTGGTTATATTTCACTGTCATTTCATCCTGTCTTTATTGATCTAACCAGTCCCTAATTGTTTCTAATCTTTGACTATTGTACTATACTTTGACATACAGTTATGTTATATATCTTTATGCATTGGCCTGATGATTTCCTTGGGATAGATGCCTAGGAAAAGAATTAATGGATAAAAGGTATAATTCTTTTAAGGATTTTGAGTTATCAACCTCGTTTTCAAACCGTTTTATTGATACATAATTTACATGTCCTGTACTTCCTACAATTAAGGTTTACAATTCAATGGTTTTTGTTATATTTAATAATATGATAAGCTATAGATAACATAAATTTATCGTCTTTGTCAGTTTTGAGTGCGCACTTTAGTGGTAATAATTACAGTCAGCGTGTTATGCAGCCATCACTGCTATTTCCAAAGCTTTTTTGTTACCTGAAACCATTGTTACCTGAACCATTAAGCAGTAGCTTTTATTCCCTTCTCCCCCTATCCCCTGGGAACCTCTAGTTTACCTTCTGTCTCTGCCAATTTGCTTGTTCTAGATACTTCATAAAAATGGAATCCTACAATGTCTGTCCTTTTGTGTCTGTCTCATTTTACATGGCCTGCTGCTGTCGAGATTAATCCATGATGTAGCATGTATTAGAACTTCATTCGTTTTCTATGGCCGACCAATACTCCGTTGTATGTTTCGACTGCATTTTTTTAATCCATTCATCTATTGACGGACATTTGGTGTGAATAATAGTGCGGTGAATGTTGTCATTAAACTATCTGTCTAAGTGCCTGTTTTCAGTTCTTTTGAGTGTATACCTAGAAGAGGAAGTACTTCTGGGTCTCATGGGAACTCTGTGTATGGTTAGAACCACCTCACTCTTTTCCACAGCATTTCCACCATTTTGCATTCCACCAGCAGTGTATGAGGGACCTAATTTTCCTCACGAGGGTAAACCTTGTTACTTTCCTTTTTTGTTGTAGCTCTCCGGCATGTGTGAAGTGGTGTCTCATTGTGGTTTGTATTTACATTTCACTAATGATTAATGGTGTTGAACATCTTGCAAGAGCATATTTACTATTTGGGTAGGTTCTTTGGAGAAATGACTATCCAGGCCTTATGTCCATTGTAAATAGTTGGATTGTTTGAATTTTTGTTGTTTGAGTTATTTACCTTTTAAGAAATTACTTTCTTATTTTGTGCTTGTAAATATTTACCACGAAGGAGATACTTCAGGCTCCTTAGAATTTGTGAGTGGAACTAGAGTTCATAAGATACCCTCCTTCATGTAATGAGTATGACCCTGTGCCAGGCATGGTGTTGGGTTGCTGGGTACACATGTGTGTGTGGTTTGTTGGCTAGATATTCTTATTAATTTTTTCTTGCTCAGAACTTACTTCTTCATCAGAAAGACTTCCTCTGCTTCAAAGCATGTCCTTCACCAAGTATAAGTACTGTATACAGTATTTTGACCCTGTACAGATTGTGAAATGCATATTCTTAGCACAAACTGACAGCATTCCCTAACACTGTAAGATGCTGCTAACGTATCTGAAAGGGATTTTATGAAACCAAAGGAGAGTTTTAATACTTTGGATCCAATGTTGATTCTGTCAATAGTAAATTTGTTCTGGGTTTCTTTCCTGGCTTGCTCTGTTCCAATTCCCATTTCAGCACTTTGAAACTGCATTGAGGCAATAGCTTTCAATACACCTTGAATCAGTCCCAAAACACCAGAGTGTAGAGCGATATTGAAATAATATAACCAGAGGGAAAGATAACATATTAATAGAACCACCCACAAGAAAGGCGAAGTCCAATGAAGCAAAAACATGTATGTGTCTTTTATTTTAAAAATCTCACCTACAGTTCTTCCCCATTAAGCTTGCTTGCAGGGTTTTCCAACGAAGGAGTCTAATTTCGATCGGGTCTGGGCTGGACTGCACCCTAAGGAGGTACATCTGCTCAGAATGAGTAATGGTGATTTGAGAAGTGGCATGCTAACTTTCATATTCTGCAGGCTTCACGTGGTTTTTCAGAAGCTGACTATCCAGCATCTTGGTTTTCTTTACTATTGTC
Source organism: Lynx rufus (assembly GCF_022079265.1). Lineage (NCBI taxonomy): Eukaryota > Metazoa > Chordata > Mammalia > Carnivora > Felidae > Lynx > Lynx rufus. The sequence continues at coordinate 65,672,636 of NW_025814823.1, forward strand.
GTCTGGCTGTGCAAGAGAAGAGTGTTGAGGCCAAGGGTAATTTTGTTGGTACTTAAAGTATCTGAAGTCTGATTTAGTCCATGGGTCATCTTCCAATGCCCTGAGCTAGAGTAACAGGTCAGGTGAGTGCAGGATTTGATATCAAGCAGAACATTAGATCAGGCGCTAAGCCTGAATACGGGTGTGTGGGATGTGTGGCATCACTAACTAATGGCAACTCACACTTTTCTTGCTGGGCTCTTACTATGTGTTAATCCAGGCATTATGTGAAACACTTGACATGAAAATTGTCTCACTTATGTCTATCAATTTTAAGAGGCAGACAGTTACCACCTGCATTTTAAAGACATGGCTAGGGGCACCTGGGTGGCTCAGCCGGTTGAGTGTCCGACTTCAGCTCAGGTCATGATCTTGCGGTCCGTGAGTTTGAGCCCCACATCAAGCTCTGTGCTGTCAGTTCAGAGCCTGCAGCCTGCTTCAGATTCTGTGTCTCCCTCTCTCTCTGCCCCCCCCCCCACTAACACTCTGTCTCTATCAAAAAATGAATAAATATAAAAAAAAAAAGACATGGAGAGTACCAGAGTGACTAAACAGTGTTCCCAAGGTCAAATGTTTAATGGATGCTAGGATTAGGATTCTAAACCGAGTATGATATCTCAGAGGAAAGCTTGGGTGCTTGACTATGTACAGAACAGTTCTCTCATGAGAGAATGCTTTTATCTATTGCCACATCACTGGACCCCACTGGCCACTGACCCCAATATTCCATGTTGTTGATCTTTTTTTGGCCGTTGTTGCAAGTAAGCACCTTAGGCAAGAAAGAGAGGTCTTTCTTGAACTGTTACCTTGGCCAATTCTCTCTGCTCATCCCTAGCCCCCAGCAGGCACCCAAGTGAGGAATTTCCCTCATGTCTACCATGGTCTTTCATTCTGCCTCCTCTTTTCATGCGCATGATTTTACATGCCCAGGAGGACTATCTTTGGTGATTCTTGTTTTGATTAGAAAACATGGCAACCGATAGATACTGGGGATGAGCCCACAAAGTGTACATATGCTGCTTTTCTTCATCACTCTTATAGCATTTTGTAATTTTACTCTTTTTATCTTTTTGATACTCTTTCCTCCATACTGTGTGCAGAGACCATATCTGATTGGTTTTCTGCCATATACCTACTCCTTGACATGGTGTCTCATGTATGACAAGTACTTAATAAATCCACATCAAGTAAAAGAATCAATACAGGAATGTGTGAGTTCTCTCCAAGAGGTTAGAATACAGGAATCTAGATCCATGCAAAAATCATTATTAACATCTCCTCCCTATATAGTAGGTGCTAAAGTGAATAGTCTGTTTTAGGTGAGAAGAAGAGAAAATGTCACATTGACTCATAAATCACCTTGACTTACGCTGTTGAGCATATTCACAGTAGAAAAAGACTTTCTGTCCCCGTTGAGCTCAGACTGTGAAGCCACAGAAAGAGAAATTTGGTTTTCCTTCAGATGTGCAAGCATTCCTTCAAAGTGATGTTTGACCGGCAGCTCACACCTGCTCAGCTTTCCCAGTCAGGGCTTCCTTGGAGGCCTTTGTCCATGGATGTATGGACCTCTCTCTCCTGGAGAGACCTAGTTGGGTATTCCACAAGCTTTCTTTAGTTCCAAAGGAGATAAATAAGTGGCTAGAACTCAGGGAATTTCAGGTGAATAGGATCCTGGCTAAAAGTTTATAAGATACTGCCATAGTTTTATGCATCTAAATCTCAATGAGTTGAAATAACCACGTAAAACCAATCTATACGAAAGCATGTTCTAATTAAACTTCTCAGCGCTGACTAGGGAAGGATTGACCTATAAGCCTAAATTTGGTGTTGGAGAATGTATCCTGGACCCACTGCTCCCTTTTGGCAATTTTTTTTTAAAGCTCATTTCTTCCAGCCTGAGCTATGACTCCTAGTTACATTTTATCACCTTGGGGTTCAAAATGTTCACCTTATGGGATTGTCAGGTATTGCTGACTTTATTTTGACCACCTGATTTTCTGTAGTTTGTACTGAACCTGAATCTTGAATCTCTGTGATAACAAATGCTGTCTTGGTAAATGGATCCTGAATTTTGATTCTCTTATTTGCTGTGTAATCAGTTGAAACACTCCTGGTCTGTTCATGGATTCTGTCTGGTTTGCTGCAGCAGTTGAAATGAGAGTCTGTCTTTTCCCTGGTTGCAATGAATTTTCCTTCCTTTGTTCTTTTTTTTTAAATCTTCCTTCTTCCCTTTTCTTTCATTCCTCTCTTTTTTTCTTCCTTCTACCACTCAACACATTTTACTGAGTGCCAGCAAAGCTTGCCGTTAGGCACTTGCTAAAAAAATATAGACAGGGATCTTATTTTAATGGTCCATGGAGGACACCAAGTATTAAAAATATAATCATAGAAATAATTCAAAATTGTGGTAATGGCCTGAGGTCAAAAATACAATTTTCAGTGAAAGACACTAACAAGGATTTATACTGATCTGGGAAGTTGAGGGCTGAAGGTTGGGTCCCAGTTTGATATGCTTGGAATTAAGTGTGAGAGTGGATGGAGGACATGCCTGTAAAGGCCTTTGGGATGGGAAGAGGTTGATTTTGTGTAGTAATCCCATGAAGACCACCTCCATACACAGCTCACCCACCTCCCTGATTTTTTCTTTATAGCATTATTCAGCATCTAACATAAATTAGAATTCTTTCTCTTCTTTGCTGCCTTTTCCCATAGACTTTAAGCATTAGGAGGGCAGAGATACTTATCTATTTAGTGTGTGTGTGTGTTTCGTATTTTCATTGCTAGATCTCTGCTACCTAGAATAGCACCTGACAAACAGTAGGTGCCTGATATTGTTCAAATCCAGTGAGAAGGGGCCACTGTGAGTACAATGAGCCAGAGAGAGCAGAGCATATGTTAGTTGGAGAAGAGGGTGGAATCTGGGTTACATGGGTTGTTTTAGATCATGCTCTGGATTTAGGATTTTATCCAAAGTGCAGTAGATAACATTGCATGAAATGTTGCATGAATGTTACGTAGTACTGCCATCTTTTTTGTTCGTTTGTTTGTTTCTAATAGAGAACTCACACAATTTCTCCTCTTACTAAGTCAACTTATGCTAGGTTGCATTTATAGTTTCAAATACGAGCATCTACTGTCTAACACTTAGAAACCAGAAAGAGGTCATTAGAAAGGTTTTACCATGAATCCCAACCCATGTGGGAAAGAGCTGCAGAGAAGTCAACTTCTGAGGAATATTTTTGCCCTTTCTTCAGTGAATGGTTATGTGTGTGTGTGTGTGTGTGTGTGTGTGTGTGTGTGTGTGTGTGTAAGGAAAGGGATTCCATTATAAGCTTTTAAAGAGCATTGGCTAGTTTACTGTGTGTGTATGTGTTAAATGATTATGTGTGTTTCTAGTTATTTATTTATGTACCTGCCCTTGGATTAATACCTATTAACAAGAAACAACTAATCATATAAAGTAGGCTTTATCCTTATTTTGCACATGAATAAATGAACAATAAGGTGGTGGGAAGGAAACTAGCATCTGAGTGTCTACTATATATCCGGCATTTTCCACATTTATGTCATTTAATCCTCACAAAACCCTTTGAGAAAGGGGGCATTATTTCTCATCTGATTAAGATGAGAGAATGAATCCAAGATAGGTTAACGAAGAGTTCCAGTGTCACAAGACAAGTAAAAAGAAGAGTCTGAATGATCTTTGCTGTTATATTTTACAGCTCCTAGGGAATTTTTAACAACTTGCTGCAATAGCAGAACTAATAAAGAGCTCAAGTATGTATGAAACCTAGGTCCTCTGACTCTTGAGCCATTTCTGCTTTTTTTTCACTGTAAGGTAATGCATCAGTTACTGCTTCTAATTAAATCTTCAAGTGCTGATCTCACTTCATGAGTGCAGGGCAATGCAGGGAGAGAACTCTCAAAGTAGACATCAAGTGTGTTGAATGCTCCAGTCACAGATGTAGGGTGGGACCTTTCACCTTCTCGTTCTTACAGAATCATTTTTTACTAGATGTGGAAGACATCTAGTAGAAGGCGGGCCCTGGATGAGATGTTCTCTGGGGTCCCTTTTATCTCCAATATTTAATGACGTTTAAAGTTAACTGCATTTGCTGCACAAAATATTTTGAGCCTGAGCAATGTTGGAGAAAGTGGAGTGTCCGGGTCAGTCAGAATCAGGCTCATGTTCTTAACACCAGACTCTACTTTAGCCAACATGGGTCTTGATTTCCTCCTGGAAAGCTCCCCAAACCTGGAAGGTTTCTTGTATACTAGTCAATTAACAGCCTTAAAACACTTGTGAAATGATCCCTTCTTTATCTGTTTGCTCCCTCTTGATCTTTTTCGGGGTTCAGTGCTTCACACAAAACTTACTCTGTGAGAAGTAAATCTAATTTTACTTATTGTATTTATTTTTTCAACATAATAGAAAGAAAGAAAGAAAGAAAGAAAGAAAGAAAGAAAGAAAGAAAGAACGAACGAACGAACTTGGTCACTTCCTACGCCTGGCTTCCCCAACAATTTGTTTGGTTTCTGGAAATTGTGTACTTACAAATATACCTATCTTAAAAAAAGGAAAGCCATTGCTTTGAGATCATGTTTTTTAAAGGCAATTGGAGCCTTTTTTATCAGCTTACTCATACTCATTGTTCTTTCTCTGTCTCTAAAGCCTATTCTTTTATGAGCTACATGCGTAGTTAACTTGGGCTTTTCCAATTAAAACAAATACATGTTTTAAAAAATTCCCTTTTTTGCTAAATACACCTTTATCTTAATATATATTTCTTACTGGAAGTGTTAATACATAGTAGAATACTTTTTGTCTGCATAGAATCATCTATATATTGTGAAGTTGTCATATTTGAAAAGGGGGGAGCATTTTCCCGGGAGATGGCTGAGATTTCTCCTGTGAGCTAAGGAGACAGGATTATTTCCTGATATCACAAATGATGACTTTGTAGCTCCAGAGGATCTCCGTTTAGACTCTCCTGCCCCTTTACAACAATTAAACTTTATTTTGTTTTTGAATATTATTACCTAACACATATTAAAAGACACACACACACACAATGAAGACTGGAGTGCTATGATTTGATATCTTTTGGGGGAGCATTAGAAGGCGCAGTAGGTCTAAGAGGAAAAAAACCAAACAACCCAAACTTGAGTTATCAAGAAGAACCTATAAGTAAGGAAGACTGTAGGCTTGACAAAGTCCACACAGCAAGTTCTGAATTAGCCTTTGACCCTCACAATGGTGCCATCAGAAAAAGTGTCCCTTCTTCCCATTTTTCTAATTCTCCACATTGGCATAGGTGTGTTATTCCAATTAGTTTTGCTAAATTAAATTTTTTTAGAAGGGGCTTATTTAAAGTAGAGATAAGTATCTCATTACCTTTTGTGCAGAAAGGCAGAGTTTTGGTATTGTTTGCTTGCTTAATTGACTTCCTTAGTTATATTTTTTAATCAGCCTTCTATCCTTCTGGGCATATTTGTGACCACTGCAATGATTAATCATTTTCAGGAAAAATTTCAAGAGGCACTGAAATCTTTTGTCAGATAGTCTTTCTGATGGAGGTATTAAAATTCCTCTACCCTATGAAACTTTTAAAAATACGATAACAGAACTGGGATCGGAATTTATTAGATAGTTGAGATTCAATAATTGTGATTATTAATTCATTCATTTTATTGAAACAATATTTCTGATAGTCTTGGTTTCTTAAAAAAATGCTGTCACATAGAAGATATAAGGCCTATTCTGGTTAATCACCTCATTTATCAAATACTTAAAAAGGAGAACAGCAAAACAAATACTAAGTACTGGAAGTTCTTTAATGAAATATCAAAATTAATAAATACTGAGCGAAGTCAGTTCTTCTATTTGAATTTCATTGTGAACTTTTTTTGAAATAAAGAAGCAAAGGTGGGGCTCCTGGGTGGCTCAGTTGGTTAAGTGTCTATCGATTTTGGCTCAGGTCATGATCTCACAGTTCATGAGTTTCAGCTGCACTGACAGCATGGAACCTGACTGGGAGTCTTTCTCTCTCTGCCCCTCTTTCGCTTCTGCTCTCTCCCTCCCTCCCCCCCCCCCAAATAAATAAATGCTTAAAAAATGTGCTAAAAAAGGAAGCTGCTTGAAGGTGCATATCATTCTTTACTATGTCTTAACCCATTCCCTCCTTTGACTTGTTCTCAACTTGGGCTCTGTCTGTACTAATTCAGTGCCCCTTTTCTTCATAAATCCACTATGTGTCTCTGTCTCCTGGAACATGCCATTTCAATGGGGAGCTAAGGTATCGAGTTGAGACACCATCAGGATGAACACAAGATGTGGGGATCAAAAATGAATCAGATCCAGCCCTGGCAGGATCTGGGGACTGTTCTGGGGAAACTGCAATACCAGAGTTTGGTATTCTGGCAACTGTTCTGGGGAAACTGCAATACCAGAGTTTGCCACTAGCTTGCTGTGGCACTAGACAAATTATTTCACAACTGGTACCATTGGTTCCCTCATCTTCATAATGAAGGGTTTGGACCAATACTTTCTAATGTTCTTTCTAAACAAACAATCTCAATTTCTACTGCAATCCTTTTCTTTTTATCATCTTGTCCATGAACACTGGGGTGGGTTCCCTTGAATGGAACTGAGATGGCCCATTTTGTTCTAGCCTTGAATCTTACCACTGAAAGAATCCTTAATCTTGACAGAATCCTTTTGCTTCGTAGGTGAGTAAGCTGATGACTGGCAGAGTTAAAGGAAATAGATACCAGGGTCAAAAAATAGAAGCATGTTCTATAAATTATCTGCTGCTATGAAACAAACTATCCCCAAACTTTGTGCCTGTTGAAACATCACAAATGTATTGCTTCCTGCAGTACTTTTGGGCTGGTTTTCTTTTTTTTTAAAAATTTTTTTTCAACGTTTATTTATTTTTGGGACAGAGAGAGACAGAGCATGAACGGGGGAGGGGCAGAGAGAGAGGGAGACACAGAATGGGAAACAGGCTCCAGGCTCTGAGCCATCAGCCCAGAGCCCGACGTGGGGCTCGAACTCACGGACCGCGAGATCGTGACCTGGCTGAAGTCGGACGCTTAACCGAGTGCGCCACCCAGGCGCCCCTTGGGCTGGTTTTCTTAAGAGCGGTCTCAGAATGGCATTCTAAGAAGGTGATGACAGAAGTTGTTAAGTCTTCTTGAAGCTTAGGTTCTGGAGTTTGCATGGTGTCACCTCCTACATTCTACTGGTCAAAGTACATCCAAGGACAGCCCAGATTCAAGGGTTGGGGAAATAGGATCCATCTCTTGATGGTGGAGTGGTAAAGAGTCTGCGGCCATATTTAATCTACCACACATAGACTATTATTCCTTCCTCCAAAAGCTATGCCACGTTACAGCACTTGGTTACAGCACTTTTTGGGCCAAGTCGTTGTGCAGCCTTAAAATCCTTTTTAATACAGTGCTCCAGGCAGCCACCACAAATCAATCAGAACTGCCACAAGAAATGAAATCTATCTGCCATCTGGACTGCAGTGAGTTGTGTTGACAGAGCCCGAATGGAAAATTCGGAATTCCTGGCTCTTGGTCTAGGTTCCTTTCTTTCCCCAATCACTGTTTCTCTTCCCTTCTGGTACATTCTTTAATGTTTGTCAAGTTATGTTAGAAAAGTCACTTATTTTTACCACTAAACTTTCTCAAAATGTACATACTTGAGATTTGGAACAATATCATATATTATGTGTTTTCTTGGTAGATTATGACATAAACTGTAAGTTTAAGTGCCATCAATTTGGATACTCCTGTAACCAATGATAAAAGTTGGATCAATCCACATGATCACATTTGGATCAATAATGTAGCAATGGAATATTATGTGGGTCTTGAAAGGATGCATTGAGAAGGGTATAGCATTTCCCATGTAGCATTCTCATGGAATCTAATGATTAAGAGACAGACAAATACAGAACATGAGCTATTTCACAAAAGAACTAGCCTGAAATCTTAAAAAGATGTGAGTTTCATGAAAGACACACACACACGTATACATATACATATATGACTAAAAAGCATTGCTTTGTAACAAAATGCAGCTCATGATTCTATATTGGATTTTGGACTTTAAAAGTTATAAAGTAACTTACTGGGAAAATTAGGGAGTATTATTGTATTAATGTTAAATATTTTATATGTGATTAAATACATTGGCAGTTATGGAGGAGAATATCTTTATTCCTAGAGAAAAATGATATGTATTTAGAAGGAAAGAATCAAGATATGTGCAACTTATTTTCAAACGGATCAGAAAAAAATGAATATAATATATATAAATGTATGCACACAGTGTATGTTTGTATATATGAATACATGTATATTTTCATTTAAGACTAGAAACAAAAAAAGCAAATATGGTAAAAAAATTAATTAGCAAATCGAAGTGATAGATCTATACATCTTCATTATACTTTTTAATTTTTTGGAAGGTTTGAAAAATTTCAAATTAAAAAGTTGGGAAAAAAGTTAACCAACTATATTTTGTGGTTGAGACCATGTCTGGACTTTGAGCTATTATGATAAAGTATCCAATGCCAACTATGTGATTAATTTCTAAGGAATTCAATTTCAGAAGGCTGCATTTCTAGAAAGGCATATTTTCTTTACTTATAGAAATACGCAAGGAGAAAAATCTCAAGTACAGGCATTTGTTTGAATATGGTAATTGATAGAAAAGTTGACCAAGTAGAAAACTGTAATGTGTCATAATAAAAGATGTTGAGATTTGCCTACATGTTATGTGGGCATTATGGTTCACAGAGTTACATATTATGCCAGAAGCCCTGATGACAAGAGTTTCATCTCTTTCTGCTCAGATTCTGTGGATGACTTTGAGCAAGTCACTTTAACTTGTGTGGAACTCAGTCCTCCTGGAAAATGCAGAAGCTAATTCTGGTTTACATCGTAGAGCTTGTCAAAGGATTAACCATCTAACTGCAGAGTTTGGTATACAGGTTTTCCCATCTAAATGCTCAGCCTCGGAAACACAAAGAGGATTGTCATGCTGAGGAGGGAGCTAAGGTAATGTTTATTGATTCTGCACTTGTTTAGAGATTGTTCTTATGGGATCCTGTACCAGGTTTTATCCTTTATAAATTATAATACTAAGAAAAATCTATTTGTATTTTGACACATCTGTTTTCCTGCACAACTCTTAATTTCCTTCTGAAACAAGATCGGATTTGGAGGAGGAGATTGAGGTAGAAAAATTACCCTTGACTTTGTCATCTGTGAAAGGATTGTGTCGACTCTGTGTTCTAGGAGCGTAGGTGTTTGAGAGCATGTGAACTAATTAGCCTCTCTAACCTTTGTTTCTTAACTTATACAAATACAGCTCTTTTGAGGGAAAGCTGGGTCTTCTGTAGACTGAGCGTAGAAAAGGTGAGCCATTATCTGGGCGTAACAGGATTGAGAAGCAATTGGCTGGATGAAGGCATCCTGAGAAAAGTCCTATATATGCATTCATTATGTGTACAGACAGATGCAGGAGCGATTCTCGGGTGCTGACAGTAGGGAGATATAATTGGAGGAAGCTGAGCAACCGGTTGGATAGGAGCTGCTAAAGGATTGCAGAACTGACTGGTGTTAACCTGTGGTAGGCAGCACGGAGACACCGGAGGTTCCTGAATAGGGGATTGACAGTGGGGTGATTACATTGGAAACTAAGTAATACATGGTAGCATTATGTAGGAAAAGACCAGCAAAGAACTTTCCCTTGGGAGTTCTGGATGGAGATGCATGTTCAGCTCTGAAATAGAGGCTCTAGCCAAGTACCATTAGGAGAGTGTGAGAGGAGTATGTTTCTGTGGAAGTCGGAAGTAATGAGGGCTGTGATTGATTAGTGATGTCTGCCTAGGGCAAGGGTGGAACCGTAGAAGCACATGTGTCCTGTATTTGCCATCCCTTAGCTAGAGAGAAGTAAACCCCAAATTCCAACCTATGTGATGAGAAAAAGGACTGCAAACTGGGTTAGAAGAAAGTTGATGATCTAGTTTCAGTTACACTTCAATTTGAGGACAGCACATTAAGTACATTGGCGGGAGGGGGGTCACTGTTGCTACTTCTTGACATTAGCTTTGCTAGACTTACTAGAGAGAGAGAGGTGATCAGAGTAGAAAGATTATAGGAGCTAGAACTCTCTTTGGAGGTCAAATGAATAAACAATATGCGTTATTAAGCTGCCCCTTTATACACACATGCATTTTCTTATGCTGGATTGCTCGGTTCTATGCACCCTAGTGAATTCAGGTGGCATATGGGTTTATAGTCACCTTGCAGGGCTGTCAGCCGGCTGGCAGCTGCACGTCTCCACTCATTAGTGATTAAGATGGGCAAAGAACACGGTGGTTTTATTCAGCCTAAAGTAATCTTTTAGGAACTATAGACAACAGTCGTTGAAATTTGATAGTTACAACAAGGAGGAAACTGAATTTCAAGACAACACCATTGGAAGCTGTGTCTGGAATCGAGTTGTGGTTCTGTCTTTAGCTTGCAGGATCACATTTCCTCCCCCTGGGGTTGGAGTTCCATAGATGAAACAAGGAAGGTGTTGTCTGATTTTGGGAGGGCGAGTGTGTGTTGCATCTCTTCTATCCTGCATCCAGACCAAACTGGGCCCTGCTCACCTCTGCTCCTGGATGAGGAGTCACGGTCATTTTGTACTCGGCACCAATTGACACGTGACCGGATGCCTTTTGTCATCCGTGGGATGGTGAATCAGAGCTACAGTGAACATTTGTTGATCTTTTACTTTGTGTCAGGTTCTGTGGTAAGCACTTTGCATGTAATACCTTAGGAGTTATATAAAAGTAAGCGTTTTCAATTAAGAGGGTGAGGGAGTTAAGCAGGTAGAATTTCAGGCTCCAACTATGGGGTAGAATACTGAAATTAGTTGGAAGAATTTCAGAAATGGCCAGAAGTATAACATGAGGTAAAAATAAGACTCATTTTTCTATTTCCTTGAGCCAATGCCTGGCTTGGTAAAACATTACCAATTTGTGTTTGACAGAATCAATGACTTGGTAAAGGAGCAAAATTGTGTGGTAAGGATTCCCCTTGGCTCATGGAGCCAACCTGTTTCCCTTTTTTTTTGTTGTTTTTTTAATTGTTGGATTGAACGTCTGCTAAACAGTTAATAGCTTTATTCTATAGTGTTTCGGTTGATTCTCTACACTACAGGCTTTTGATTCCTAAAATAAGGCTCAATTGATGATTTATATGTTGTGTTCTTCTAATACACAACCATCAACTACAGACTACATACTTTTTTTCGACGGCTATACACAAAGAGCTTTTGGAAAGCCTTTCCGTCAGTACTCATTTATCATTACTAGAAAATAAAGTCTACATTCATTATCATTCTTCTTTGAGCTAAGGTTTGGGTGTACGGTAAGTGAAGGACCAGCCGCCGAGAGTGTTATAAGGTAATGGCGTGATCACAGGTCCTAATAGGAACATCATGCCTGCATTAGGACTGCCTTGCCTTAAAGGATATGGGCCAATTATTTAAATAAATTATACATAGTTTCACCTGTTAATACTTTGAAGAGGACGTCAGGTGAAGACAGTATTAGTGAATTCTGACAGTCGAGATACCAATTTATTATGACAAGTCAATTTTCCTTTTAGTTTCTAGGACTACTGTATTACAAATGGACCTACACAGTGTATTAAGTTAATGGATTTTTATTTTTCATCTGAAAGAAGAAAAAAGGCTTGTGGAGTCCTACCCTAGAACTCCAGGACATTCATTGAATTTCTGGCTCATAATATAGCTTCTGAAAAGCAATTATAACTTTCATCTTAAACTTCTTTCGATGACAAATCTCTCTGGAGTGACTGTCACTGGATTCTTCCTTCAGAGAGCATCTCTTTTCTCAGGGGAAATGATACTCAGCAGCATCCAAAATAGTTCTAGGCAAAATTAAGCTATGGAAATTTTACCCGACCCAAATTTGCAGTGATTGCATCCATATATGTCAATGACATCCTCTGCCATGGAGACTTCACCATCTTCTAGTGGTTCTGTATCACACACGCACATTTTGCCACCTTCTGCCCCGCAGCCCTCCATACCAGATACGGAGCTCTTACGAGGTCCTCCCCACTGCCTGGCGAAGCCCAAAGCTGGCTACCCTTTGATTACTTGAAGTGTCACTGAGAGATTAATCTGGCTGCTAATATGGTGCTATCTTGTTTGGGGTCTTCATCAAAAGACACATAACCTGCTGGGCGTAAGGAGGTTCCGGGTGTCTGTTCATGACCAGCTTGCCTCATCACTGCCCACACTGTCAAGACAATGTCCCACACAGTTTGGATGCGGGGATTACTATGACAGTGTCTGTCCACATCCATTTATTCCCGGCACCCAAGGCAGACTTTTCGGCTGCGCTGCATGTCAGTTTGATTATCTTAGTGGCTGGAGACATGGAGCGGAGAGTGAAAATTTTCAAATGCTGATTGAGAAGGACCCACTTAGTGCAGTCAGACAGAAGTGGGCAGGGAAGAAGTTCCCAGGCAGTGGAAGCACAGCACATTCTGTGATTGTTACTATTATTCTTGTTGTTCTCTAATCAGTGTGGTTCCCAAGGTACATCTCTAGAAATTCCTTCTTTAATAGAGTTCTACAGAAGAAAAAAAAAAAAAAAAGTCAGGACAGCTCTATCTGGCTTCTGTAATAAAGACTTGTCGACAAAGCTTTTCTATGCACCTGTGTAACTGAAAAATCATTGCCTTCTTTTCTTTATTATTCGGACTTGATGACTGAAAAAACCTGCACACACCACTTTAGTATCTGATACACTCCTTATGTGGAGAAGAGAGAGATAAATGATAAAAGGCTAGAATTCTTCTTTTAGAAAAGGAATAGGTACTAGGATCAGCATCGTTGTATGTATGATGCTCAAGTCATGCCAGTCAGCTGCATTTTCAGTGCCCAGTTGGAAGCCGTAGGGCTACCATCTTTCCAAAAACAGTCGTAATTTTTAGTTCTGCCTATAACGATCAGAGGTGCCGTTTAGGAAATGTTTTCATAAAACATGCCAGATCGTTAATTGATTTATTTCTGGCTCTTAAAGTAGAAACAAATTTACCCCAAAGACATGTGTTTTCTATTTTTTTTATTTTTGGTTTTTAAATTTTTTTAATGTTTATTCATTTTTGAGAGACAGACAGAGCATGAGTGGGGGAGGGGCAAAGAGAGAGGGAGACACAGAATCCGAAGCCAGTTCAGGCTCTAACCTGTCAGCACAGAGCCGGACACAGTGCTCAAACCCACGAACTGTGAGATTGTGACTTGAGCCGAAGTCGGATGCTTAACCCACTGAGCCACCCAGGCGCCCCAAGACATGTGTTTTTTAGAGAAACAATCAATATGGTTTATTTCTTCATTTAAAAAAAATTTAATGTGTATTTATGTTTTGTGAGAGAGAGAGAGACAGAGACAGAGAGCATGAGCAGGGGAGGAGCAGAGAGGGAGGGAGACACAGAATCTGAAGCGGGCTCCAGGTTCTGAGCTGTCCGTACAGAGCCCAATGCAGGACTTGACCCCACTGACTGTGAGATCATGACCTGGGCGGAAGTCGGATGCATAACTGACTAAGCCACCCAGGCACCCCTCCTTTTTTTTTTTTCTTAAGTCTATTTATTTTGAGAGAGAGAGAGAGAGAGAGAGAGAGAGAGAGGGAATGAGGGAAGGGAAGAGAGAGGGGGAGAGACTCTGTGATGTCAGCGTGGAGTCCAATACAAAGCTGAAACCCATCAACCATGAGATCATGACCTGAGCCAGAATCAAGAGTCGAATGCTTAACTGACTGAGCCACCCAGGCGCCCCAACACATGTGTTTTTAAAACAAAATCAAGGATCATAGGTAAAATAAAGCAAACCCAGCAGGGAGGGTTGGCTAGTGCAGTCACAACACCTAGATAGGTCCTGTCATTATCATTATTTTTTACTGTGTGTGAATCTGAGTGCCGCTTTCACCTTCTCTCATAAATTAATGGTCCTTTAATAAATTATATGTGGAAACCTGCCTTGATCCAACACGAATTTAGCCGGTTCCTTTATTTCCATCTTCATACAAGCATGGAATTTACTTGTGTGGGGATTGGTGGTAGATGTTATGTTGTCCATAAGAGACAGATGAAAGAAAATATGATTATCAGTGATAAAATGAGTCCATGTTTTATTGGTCTGAGTTTTTTAAGGGAAAAATTATTTACACAGGAAAATGTTAGGTGATGGATGTGTCTAGTGAGTGCTATGAAGAAAAACATATGAATTTTCTCTCTATACTTAAGGTGATCCTAACAGATGTTAAACCTCAAATGCTTATTGCACATTAGAAAGAAATACATGGCGGGTATCTTATAGCAGTGATTGTTGATGGACTTAATAATCAATATCTCTGCAACTGAGCCTGTTTTAATTTGGTTTAAGTAAATGGCTATTGTGTAACCATCTGGGGGCACCAACTACATTAGCACTTACTAAGTACTGACCAAGCACTGTGTATATCTGAGATAGGAATCAGTAGCAAAACCAGGTTAATGATCCTATTATGTTATTTTATAGCAGATCTACTGGATATATAATTTAGGCCATCATGGAAGTTACTGGACATTTATTTAACTTTCATCTTTTAGTTCTTTTACAAAACAGTGCTTTTTACCTGGAGAGAGAAGTGTAAAATTGGGAAATTAATGGTTTTATGCTCTTATTCAGTACTGTAACCATATGACATATTTTGGGGAAATACTATGATTTTAATAGTATTTATGGATGAGTGCAGGATATTTTTCACCTATTTTCAAGAATGTTGATTACAGATAAATTGATTGGGCTGGTTTTTGAAAATCTTCTCTGTTCTAATTTTTTCCCATAAATTTACTCCTCGATTTTTTTTCAAAATAAACATAGTTTAAAAGTAATAAAAAATGCTATACCTTGAATAATTCTATACATAAACGAGAGGGGGAAAAATTTCCCTTGTCATATTTTCAGACCTCTTTCTCCAAAATCTTTTATAATAAAAATCAAATCAATTTGGGTTTCAGTCTTTTGGAATTCATTTCATTTCACCTAACTTTATTGTAACACATACAAAAAAATAATTTGCTGGAAAAAATACTGATGTTGACAATTTCCCATGAAAAAGTATATACCCTCCCCCCCAGCAACCCCTTCCCCTATATAAATTAAAAGATGATCAAGGGTCACATTATCTTACCTATGCTAATTATAAACCATTCCAGCCTGGAGTGGGGTGGACTTGACTAGTAGTAACCTTTGAGTGGTTACTTGGTCAGGTAACCCCATCAGCCATGTACTTTTGCTCCTTTTTTCTTTGTGTTTTCCTTATATAGGTTTTTCAGAACAATTTCCTCAGCCCTATTCATCCTGCATACCAGCTGTGATTCTTCAATCTCTGTGACTTCTACCCCGTCATTCATACTAAGGCAGAATTATTTTTGTCACTTTCCTATGCTTTCATAGTGCTTTTGTACCCTGCTCTGTTGTGATTGGTCACTTCTTTATTGCAAATGTTTGGCTTTCTCTCTCTTTCTCCAGCACTGCAAAATTGCATAATTTCAGCAGTACAATGATCTGTTTCTCAGAACTATGAGGATGGGGACCATTACTTATCTTTATATATCCAGGATTTAGCACACTGTGGGCTCTCAGGAAATGCTTCACAAACAAAGAACGAATCATCTGGGATTGCCAGATGTATTTTTAGGAAGAGACTCCTAATGGGAATGGAGGATGTAGAGGAGAGACTGCAGACAGGGCATTAAATAGGTAATTACCTTAAGGGGTAACGAAGGGGTTGCCAAAGTGGTGATAATAGGGATGTAAAGGTGGAGATAAATGCAGAAATATTTATTTCATAGACATTTTCTTAAAGCTCTTCTTTTTGCCTTGTGATATGATGATTTCTTTAGGCACATTAAACTTAGTCGCACTTTTTGGCCCATTATAATGAATGCATCTGTATCGAATAGCAAATAGCGATAAGCTCAAAGGAACAAAAAGGTTGACAGTTAAGAAAAACCTACATCAGTCTTTCTGTTTGTGGGAAATAATCATGGTTAACATTTGGGCTGTTGCCTTTGAGCTCTTTGCCTAAGAGCTGGGAGACCGTCTAGTAGATTGTCATCCTAAACTGAATTCTACATCCAGATTCTGGCTCTTCCATCTGCAATGTTACTGTTGGCAAAGTGTGTTCCATTTTCCTCATGTGTATAGTAAGGATACTATAATTGTATCCTTACAATTAAATGGATAATAGTAATGTATCCTTGTATAATTAAATGAATAATTGTATTCATTTCATGGGATTGTTCGGAGGATTATGGAAACTAATGAACGTAAAGGACCAAGTCCAGTTCCTGCCACACAGGCTATCTGTCAATTTATATACTGTTCATACGTACACCAAATGTATAAAGTTATGAGCATTTTAGACTTTCTGCCTTCTTCATAGCATAAATGAGCGTCTTCCCATAACTGTCTATAGCATCTGTTTAATTACTGTATAATATTCATAGGACAAACCCACATTTACTTAAAATTTTATCATATTTTACTTTTAAAAATTAAGATATAATTATCATTGCATCGTTGAATCTTTGTGTGAAGCCAAGACTGTTTCTCTTTGATTAATTTCTGGAAGAGGAGTTACTAGATCAACTAATATGAATATTTAAAAATTTTTTTTTAATGTTTATTTTGAGAGAGAGAGAGAGAGAGAGAGAGAGAGAGAGACTGTGTGTGTGTGTGTGTGTGTGTGTGTGTGTGTGAGCTGGTGAGGGACAGAGAGAGAGAGGGAGACACAGGATCTGAAACAGGTTCTGGGCTCTGAGCTTCAGCACAGAGCCCGACATGGGGCTCGAAGTCGCGAACCGTGAGATCATGACCTGAGCCAGAGTCGGACGCCCAACTGACTGAGCCACCCAGGAGCCCCTAATATGAATATTTTTAATCTTTTGATACAAATACTAGTTTGCCTTCCAGAATACCACTCTTTCTGTCACTGAGTATTATAGTCTCTTTTTTGTGTGGGCTAACCTAGGAGGTGAGAAAAAAAGATTCTTGTTTAAGTTTACAGGTGTTTGGGTACTAAGATGAACATCATTAATAGTCTTTTAGATCTTTAGTATTTTTCTTTTTGTTAACTACTTATCGATATGTATCATTTTCCAATTTTTATATTGGTATGTGTATCTTTTTTGTATTGATAATTTGACAGAAACTTAATTTTTGTTAGATTGATTTGGGAAGGGGAGGGAGCTCAAGAGTCTATAATGACTGCATTAAGTATTTGACAATAGCCAGTTCATCAACATAAAATTGACAATATTATACAATTTTGACTTACAGAATAGTCGCTTTATATGGCTTAACCTAATAATTTAACATTGGGTGAAACTGTCAAGCAATTGAATAGATTTCCTCAGGCTTGTAACTAAATTTTGTCATTTGACTTATGCAGCCTTTTTAAACTATTTTCAGCCATTTTTTTTGGCGTGAGAAAATTGGTGTTATTGAGCACCTACTTACAAATGATTGACCATCGTCTCCTTATCTCAATGACAAAAGATTTGAGATACAGTTCCAGAATACAACATATGATCGAATTTAATTTTTCAGTAACTTGTGAATGACATTGTCCTATTACCGCATTTTGGATTGCAAACATTTCAATTGATGGGATCAATGGAGCTTCATTTTATAAATACTTATATTTCCTAGTGTTTTAGAGTTTTCATGGGACTTGAATAACATCATTTCATTTGATTCTGACAGTTACCTGGTGAGGGGCACAGAGCAGCTCCCCTGTTATTATAAAAGTGAAGACTGAAGTGTGGAGGGGTTAAGTAATGCCCAAAGATCAGACAGCTAATAAAGCTGCTGGAACTGGCCTTGAACCCACGTCTCCTGGCTTTGAATCTAGCGGTTTTTTGTTTTTGTTTTTTTCTTTATTCCTTGATCATTGAATCACTTGACCTGGAAATATGTGCCTTCACCTTTGTCAGAAAAATAAAGCCAGTGGGATTCGAATCCTAGTGAGAAGTAATAACCCAAGTTCCACTTGGTGAAGCTCCCAAGTTCCACTGCTCTGTTTTTGTTGTGTCTGTCTTATTTTAGAAACATATGTTTCAGAATTTGCTGTGTAAATGCCGGTTTCAATTTTACAATGGAAAGTGAAAAACAATGGCATGGGAAAATGTTTATTTTATTTAATATGTGTGGCGTTCACAAGGCCTTGTTTCACTTTCAATTGATTTCACAGTTTGTTTGTGTTTGTGGGTTTTTTTTTTCTTGCCTTTTTTTTTTTTCTTTTTTAGCTACATAGCCTTGGGGTAATGTCAAGTTACTCATAAAGAAGGGATTTTAATGAATACCCATGGAAGGTACTCTCCTTCTCATTTATTTCCGGTGCCTTTCTTTCACTAACTAAATTCCATAGCGGGTCTCTGGAGCACAACGTGATACTGAATCAGTTTTCCATCACTAGTTTCAATTCTTTTTTGAGCTCTCATACCCAGAAGCCATCATGCAGACGACCAATGCCCTTGTGGTAGAATATATTTGTTCTGTGAGTTATTGTTCCAGTCTGTGTTTTCCTGTGCTGAAAGATTTCCTTCATGAGCTAACTGAAATGGGGTAGGAGGCAGGATTGGGCAGAATCTCAGTATTTCACGAAAAATTTTATAGAAAGATTGAAAATTTAAACAAAATCAAAGGGAAAATGTGGCAAGCTGTATATGAGCCATTATGATTTTATAAGCTCTTGTTCTTGGGCAATGTTGTTAAATATATAACTAGTTAAGAAGTAATGCTTGCAAGAACAGATTGGAACTGAGACGAATTTAAATTAAAGATCTATATATGTATGTAAATCCTCTATACTATTATTATATGGTTGTTTTTTGGCAAAAGACTTCCCTTCTTCCCTTTCAGAAATCTCTTGGAAGAGAACAGTTTCTCTGATGACTATTTGTTTTGTTTTCCACTATTCACTTTTACTTGCTGATTTATAGAATCCTGATTAGCTTTCATATGTTATAAGAATAGATATTTATTTGCAAAACACAATTGTATTGTATTTAGAAATGAAATTGTTCAAAATATGCCTGATTATCAGAGGATGTCCAAAGTCCTCTTTTTTTAAAAAAAATTAATATTTATTTAGCTTGAAAGAGAGGGAGGGTGGTGTGGGGGAAAGGCAGAGAGAGGGAGAGAGAATCCCAGCAGGTGGCTGTGTGCTATTAGCCTTTTAGCGCAGAGCCTGATGTGGGGCTCAATTCCACGAACTGTGAGATCATGACCTGAGCCAAAATCAAGAGTCAGAGGCTTAACCAACTAAGCTACCCAGTTGCCCCTGCTTTTTTTTTTTAATTAACAGCTTAGTAGAGTAAAAATATATAAAAAATTCAAGATGGAGGGCTGTACATGTTTTAGTAAATATGAACATAGAATACTTAAAGAGTGGTCTGTGAAGAAACATTGGACCCTGGTTCTTTTTTTTTAAATTTTTTAAATGTTTATTTATTTTTGAGAGACAGATAGATACAGAGCATGAGTGGGGGAGGGGTAGAGAGAGAGGGAGACACAGAATCTGAAACAAGCTCCAGACTCTGAGCTGTTAGCACAGAGCCCAACATGGGGCTCGAACCCACAAGCCATGAGATCATGATTTGAGTAGAAGTTGGACGCTTAACTCACTGAGCCCCTCTGGTGCCCCCCTGGTTCTTATATAAAGGTGAAAATCTGAATAAAAAGGTAGATACAAGAATAATATGCAGATATATTATTTGTGTAATTATTTGGGATGTAGGTCACCAAGTTAAAAAGAATGGATTCATGGGGCGCCTGGGTGGCTCAGTCGGTTGAGCGTCCGACTTCGCTCAGGTCACGATCTCACGGTCCGTGAGTTCGAGCCCCGCGTCAGGCTCTGTGCCGACAGTTCAGAGCCTGGTCCTGTTTCAGATTCTGTGTCTCCCTCTCTCTCTGGCCCTCCCCCCATTCATGCTCTGTCTCTCTCTGTCTCAAAAATAAATAAATGTTAAAAAAAAAAAAAGAATGGATTCAGTTCTAATGACTTTGAGTGTATGTCTTTGAGCTTTTTCTGGTTCAGTTTGAGATATAAAGGTATTTAAAAAATATCAGTCTTCCAATATCAGGAACATTTATTATGAGTAAAGCACTGTGCCACCGCTGAACAACGTGTAAAGGTTGTATGTACAGGAACCTCTGTGTTTGGACACCATTTTGAAATCTGTTCCCATATCCACTTTGCCATTATGGAGCTGAGTGCTTGGAATTTTTATCCAGGGGAGAGTTTTTATGAAAAATGGTGAAACTTAATGAAGACATGCATTTTTATATTTGTCTTCCAGTTGATATTCAGCATGACATCTTCTCTGTGAGGATTGAATCCAGTCTTTGATATAGTGAAACTCTGTTAGGACAGTTCTGTGAGGGTCTTTTTTGAGGGTTTACCTGCCTTCTGGTAAGGGATAGTTCATTCATGACAGCCATCCTGCTTTGATGACAGTGCTCCTTTTATTGTGTTCATGTGCCGTAATTGTTAAGAATAGTAAAAGCTGTGTTTATGGATGACAGTAAGTTTTATGTTAAACATTTGAAATTACAGTAAGTATAAATGTAAGTAAAATTGAAGCTATGAAGCACCTCTGCCTTTGTGTGTGTATTATGTTGATAAAGAAAATTGTAGAACAGGTTATAAGAAGAAAGGGTTAATTTTTAAAATTAAAGGCAAAACAAGGAGAAAACGGTACCTCAGATTCATTGAATAATACCTAATAATATCCGCCCCCATCAACACCCCCCAGTGAAAGAATACTATTTTTGACCAAATTATTATTGTAGAGAAAATATTTATAATTCTCTAATTGGAGAATAACATTCTAGAATGACTAATACGTTAGTAGCACTGACAGTGTTGTCAAATTTAAGCTGAGTTTTAACCATCCTAGTAAATGCATAGAAGCTATTCTTCTATCCTAGCCAAATTTACTTAGCTTGATCTTTTATAAATATATACATTCAAATGAAAACCCTAGTCCTAGTTGTTTATCTGATTCTGGTTTAGTTGAGGTAGTTGGGGAAGGCTTTTCCAGAGAGTGCTGGAGACCTGATGGGACCACCATGGGAAGCAGGCATCCATGCCAAGTCTAGGAGAATGGCTTTCGAAGCAGAAGGTGTGCCAAATAAAAGCCCTCATAGGGACTGGGCTTAGTATGGGGATGGGGGGGGTGGGGGGAGAATGGTGGGTGTGAGATGAGGTTGAGGCAGGAGATGGATTTTGCTGGACCTTGAAGACTATGAAAAAGAGTTCAGATTTTTAAATATAGAGGGAATCCACTGGAATGTTTGAAGCAGGAAAGTGACATTTGATGTTCCATTTAGAAAGATTGTCCTTGTTTCTCTGTGGAGAATGGAATACGGGGAGAAAAGAGGGAGCGACCCTGACAGCTTTTGAGCAAAAGATGGCGGTTCAGTTATTTATTTATTTATTATTTATTTATTTATCCATCCATCCATCCAACAAAAATTCATTAAACTCCAACTGCATGCTGGGACCCCATAGTAAGTCCTGGTCACAAAAGAGTTTTTAAGAGAGGTAAGGACTCGACTCCACAAAGGTTTGACTCTAGTGAGAGGTATAGGTAGTGTTAAGTCCCATGAAGATAATAAAACAAGGTAATGCAGTGGAAGAGGTGTTTCTATTTAAATAGAGTGTCATGATCATGGTGGAGCCTGGATGACTAGAAGCAAGGCATACGTGAGAATTTCTAAGCAAAGAGCCAGTGCAAAGGACCTAAGAGGGGAACAAGTTTGGCATAAACAAAGGAATAAATAAAGGAAAAAAACAAAACACCAATGTGGCTGGAGGCACAGAGTGAAAGGGTATCATAGTCCTGGAGGAGGTCATCCAGGATCTCATCACACAGAATAGAAAGTAGTTTCTTGTGAGGGTTTTGAGCAAGTGAGCATGGAGACAGAGAATGAGGTAGATTGAAGAGGAGTTTATGATGTGGTGTCAACCATTTATGTCTCTTTGGCACAAGGACAGGATGTATGCAACTGGTTCGGAGCTCCACATTCCTCACAGAGTCATTCACCTTACAAAGTAATTAATTCATGAACATTATTTTTGTCCCTTTTCTATTAGTTTATTAAAATGGGGGTATTGGCTGTTTGCGTCATTGCCATTTAGTTGTTTTAAAAAACTGTTAGTCACCATGGTTGTTAGGAATTTGATTTCCTGCTTACTACTTTGCTACATTCTAAAATGACTGTTGCTTAGAGGCAAACAGAAACTTCCTTGTTCTATAAAGAACAAAATGAGCCATATACATTGGGAATATTTCTCCCACTGTTGAAAGCAGTATTGTGCTAAGTGGTGTATAATACAACATTTACTGTACTCTTTAAAAATCCCTGATGACCAGATGTATTTGAAATTACCCCAGTGCCTAGTTTGCTGCAGTTAACATTCTTTTTTGATGGTATCCAGTGGAAAACTTGAAAGACAAATGGCTCAAATGGTTGTCTTGGCTATTGTTTGAGCATGTAGTTGTTCTGACTGGAAAGTGAAAATTATTGGAAAAGAAAGTTATTCTTCATTAGCTTGAAGACCTGTCCCAGAACTGGTATGAAAGTGGATGTTAAGTGGAGTATGTGGCATTTGCTTCATATGCACAGTGGATGATTGATTTCCTCAGCCCCACTAATAGAATATTTTTCTACCAACCTTGGTGCAATTGCATTATAGTTGCAATTTTCAACATCACATTTTAATAGAATTTTGGAGTCTCTTTGTTATTAATAAAGTTAAATAGAATCAGAAATGAAAATCTCTGCAAAAATATTCACCTTATCACTCTTCCAAAAGAAAAAAAAAAAAAAAGGAAACCTTTGCATTTTATTTCCCATCATTGCTCCGCGTGGAGGAAGCAGTATATACACGTTTTGTTGAATCAGATTGATGCCTCTTCCCCAGAGTTGCTCTGCTTCAAAGAAGACCAAGCTTTTTTCATCCCATGGAAAAAAAAATTCTAAGCAACATCCTCAAAATATGAAATCAACCACAAAATTCATTACTTGAGATTTTTCATTCAGAGAAATGATCATAATGACATACTGTGTTCACAAGTGAGATTTCCTGACTTTAAGCTCTTAATGTATAGTTTGCCTTTAAAATTAAATTGCCTCCTTTTCTAAATCAAACACAGATTAAACAGACACATAATTACTTCCCGGATCATTTCTTTGCCACTGCAGGGATGTGGCATACGTTTAGAATTGTGGTTATTATTGTTTTAATTTGAAGAGATAAAATAAGAAAATAGTTATTAAGATAAAAGTCACCTGCAGCCTATTAAGGAACTGTATGTTGTGTTTCCTTTCAGTCTTTTTTCTGTGTGTAATAAATACTATTTGAACTTAATTTTAATATAAGAAGTTTTGAAGGGGAGTGAATGGATACCAACGTTTGCATGGAACAAAAGACAATCAGATTCAGCTGGCAGATTATTCATATTTAAGGTGACAATTAACTAGTATTTAAACGGTGTGTATGGAAACTAATGTTCCCGCACTGAATTAACTGCCCAAAATATAGCCAAAATTTTTAAAGAGTCCTCAAAGGCATTCTCAGTAAGGAGCTGTCTGCCCTTGACTTGAAGGATCTAGTTAGTAACATGAAAGAGAGAATATGCTCACACAAATTAAGTGAAGGCCTTAAAAAGCACAGACTAGAGATTTAATTAAAGACTGTTTTCCATAGACGTTTGTGCTAAAAAGGCAGTGTTGGCTGCTTGGGATGCGTCTTATGTTACTGTCAGAAGTCCATGCTGGGCCCTGGTGAGAAGCACAGACATGGCGGCCAGATTCCCATTTATTGGCCGAGTGATGTGAGGCAAATTACCTAACCTCTTTAAGAGTCTCAGGTTTTTCATCTGCAAACACACCAGTAGTAGGATCTGCCTCACATGGTTCTGGTTAAGGATCCGATGAGATAATGCATGTCTGGTGGGTTGGTTTCTGGGATAGGCGATTAATGACAATAGCCATCGGACAGGACTGAAGCCTTCCCTGTCAGGTATATCTAACCACGGAATTATGAATGCACTGGAGAATATGTTATCTAAGCAGGACAGAAACTTGGGAAAGGGCTAAAAAAATATCTTAGGAGCCCCTGTTTAGGAAAGTTCAACATCTCTGAATATTGAGTAACACATTTTTCATTGCTTAAGATTGGAAAAATGACTCAGATACATAAAATTAAAAAAAAAAATTCCCTTCTGTTTGGATCCAGAAATTACATAAAGTAAAACTGTTTGGGTTAGTCCCTGAAGGAGTAACGTCAATTCCAAGCAGTTAATGCTGTCTTTGGTTTTCAAATTTATAGAAAAAAATGTTTTAATTGAATGCTAAATTATTGTAGTTGGAATCGGTCATGTCTCTGGGAATGATTTCTTCCTGAGTATTCTTTTCTCTGCCCAGACAATTTTACCACCTCTACCACGTCGCCACCAGCAGATTTCTGATATTTCCTTGACTTATGGAGGTGTGGTCATTTTCCCTTTTGACCTTATAACATAATGAGAGCTGCTGGAGTGCCCTTTTAGTTAAATCAATAGAAAGTGCTTCAGTGTATAATATCTTGTTAATAGAGATGCTTAATGGCAAACTTGGGGCTGTTCACGTAGCTGACACACGAAGCATCTGCCTGTATTGGAGGGACAGGTGACCCATGACCACAGTGACACTTGAGGCAAAGCAGAGCTTTGACAACTGATAGAAACCACCCCTGCCACCAGATGGGTGATCCTGTCTGCCTTTTCTTTCCCTCACAGCTGGAACTTTCTTTCCTCCGGATGCATGTTAGGGATTTCCGTGTGTTGTATGCTGGGCTCTCTGAGATGGATATTCGCTTGTTGGAAGTTTATCTTGAGAGCATCACCTCTGGGGGAATGCGGGAAGCAGCAGTGGGCAGACAGAAAGGTTGAACTTCCCCAGAGGTGACACAGGGCCCTCAGCCGGTCTCGTGTCTGAGGCTGGCTGAAGCTGAAATGGCTCTTAAGAGCTGCCCCAGGCTGAGGCGAGGCGGCCAAGACCTTGTCCTGCTGCATTCCCAGTTATTGGATGCAGGCTGCTCCAGAGTTAGGGGACGACCTTAGGCAGAGCAGCTCTCTTCAGCTAAGTTCAAGTCCCGGAGAGACACTGTGAGTTGTTGTTTGTGACCACCAGCATGACTGACAGCTGAGGCATCATCTGTCCCATCCATTTCTCCATCTTGCAGGGGGACTTGGGTGGCCCACCGTCGTACCGACTACACAGTGTGACCTGAGGGAGTTGGCTTAGGAGCTCTTAAATTTCCACCCAATTCCAAAAATCCTAGAAAATCTGATTCTAATAGTAAAAATGGTATTCAGACGTTGTTGTTGTTGTTAACTTTAAAAATAGACGTCATACTGAGGTTATGTTTATTCTCTTGTCTCCAGGTTGAAGAAAAATGAACGGGAAAGAAGTTTTCGGTCCCATCAGTCAAACATTTTCATTGCATTATTTTGTTCTGGTTTAGCTTTGTGGTTGAAACTTACAACGAAAAAGACTTGACTTCTGTGTCCTCTATTTCAAGGAAGATGATTTGGAAACAGGGCTGTGTGAGGCAGATCTGTGAAGCTACTGGAAACACTGGGCCCTTCTCCAGGGAAATTCTATCCTTTCCCCAGGACTCCTTCATCACGGGGCGCAGCGTGTTCTAATTCCTGTGCACCCATCCCCCCAAGACACAGCCTACCTGATCCTGGTGTTGAGTATCTGTGATCCCAGCGCCGAGTGTTTGCTGATCCCAGTGCCGAGTGTTTGAGATAAATCTGCCATTTTCCGGGCAGGAACGAGAGTAGGGCAAAATGAGCATTCGCCCAAGGTGCAGAATTTAAGGAATAATAGGGAAAAATATTTTAATCCAATCTTTAAAAAAATCAAAATTAATGCAAAAAAATCTATGATGAACAAATTATAAAAACGTTGCATAGAGACCAGATCAGCGTTATTTATTTTTTCCTTTTGCCTCGGCTTCCACTGGCTTGGTTGGGCACCGCCCACTTTACATTTTAGAGATAATCTGACAAGCCGATTCCCAATTCCATGGACCTGATTGAATGAACAATTCCATAAATACCTCCAATGGAATCTATGCAGGTACTCCTTAGCAATTCTGAAAACATAATAGAAGGAATGTGTTTAAATGTATGAGTTCAGTGTACACGAATCACAGCCTGAGGCAGACCCCTGGGAGTTGGGAGCGTCAGCGTCAGCATCAGGATCAGGATCAGCATCGGCGCTGAGTACCAGAGAAATAAGAAGGGGATCAGAGGAAAATGGGTTTCAGCAAATAATCAATTCAGGGGCACAGCCAGTGGTCAAATCCTGGACTCACTGAGGCTTTAAAAGCTGAGACTGAGTTCTGGGGTCCCAGGCAAGTAGGGATAGTGGCAGGCTCTCGAGGCTCCAGTCCTCCCGAAAGAGTATGTTGTGAAACCACTGTTGCTTTTTCCCCCCTTTCCTGTGACTGCTCTGGCCAATTCCAAACTTAGAAACTGCAAACTTCTCTCTTGCTCCCTATGGAATAAATCCCGCCTTCTCAATAAGGCATCCACAGCCCTTCACACAATCTGGCTGTGTTATGTGTCTCATCTCTTCCCTAACTTTCCCTCACAAAAAACTTTACCAGAAGTCACAAATATAAACAGCTTTAGCTCCCGTCACAATCCTCTGTATCTCCCAGCCTTAGGCGAGCGTGCTGGCAGCCCCCTGCTTCTTTATTTCCTTCTCTGATTTCTCCTTCTGGAGAAATGACTACTCCGAAGGCAAGACTTAATTGAATATCACTTCCTCTTTGAAGCCTTAACTGCCTCTCCCAGGTTGGGTTAAAAACAGAAACTTCCTCCTCACTTTGAGCCCCATGTACTGACATACAATTATATGTTTATGTTCCTGTCTCCCCATAGGCCTTTATTGTTAGTTGGTAATAGTGCTCACGAAAATCCCGATCACAGAAACTCCTTATGTGGTACTTCCCCTAGTCTAGGCAGTGTGCAAGTGCTTTACATATACTGTTTGTTCATCTCAGTAAATTTCATACTATTACACTCTCATTTCATACCATAATATTTCACACTATTGCCATTTTATCAATAAACGAATTAAGGCTTAGGGGGCCTTCAACTCTGCATGAAGCTTATGATCATCTTTATACCCCTAGCTCCTAACACAGCAGTGGTCTCCTAAGGTACACACCACAATTCAGTGAGTGAAAAATAAAAGGCTTGGATGGTTGTGGTCGGCCAGACCAAGCAGAAGCACAGGTCTTCTGTGTGTTCCACCAATGTGTGTACATAGACACGCACACGTGCAGATTAGCAGTCCTTTTTTTTAAATAACGTTTTCTGCGGTCAGTATTCCTTATGAGTAAAATTTTTAGATAGATGTAAAGAATTTTCTTTTGCCAAATCATTATACACACCGTGATAACTTTACCAGTGTTCTAGTGGAATTTAACTCAGAAATACCTAAGTAAATTAGCACAGTCCAAATTCCCTACCATCCTAGTTTTGAGGAGTTGTGACACCTTTATTAAATTGAAGCCCTGACACTTTTTTCAGGTGTCAAGATTTTATTTCCATTATTTTGATCAGGAGAAAAAGAATGTGTTTAGCAATTAAACCTACTGAGGATTTATGTGTAATATAGTAAAGTATTATTAATCACTCAGTCATTAAGACTTTACAAACTAGTGTAGGGTAATCCTATCAAAAAAAAATTGGGCTTGTGTATTTCATAGAAAGCAGGTATTAAAGTGTAGATGTATTAAAGAAAAAATGCTGCCTGCCTGGGAGCATCAAACAAACAGCAATCTACCTCCTGCTGTTACAATTTATCCAAAGAGCTCAGGCATCGGCTTTTCTTTCCATCTCGCAGGGATGAAAATCTATATTCTCTCCACTATAATATCATCTGTTGAAAATGTTCACTGTCTGAAGATTAAAAACTTCTCCACTCTGGAGGTGGATTTTTTATTTCTTGGCCTTGGAGACAAATAGAGGAAAACTATTAATGTGTAATGATTATCACCCGGAATTTTTTATCTACTACTTGTATTCTTAAATACGTTCTGCATTAGGGCCTCTGAGATTCATAGGAATATTAGATCATCTTTTAGGGCCTTTTCCTCTAACGTTGTCCTGAGATTCCCAGGGAATCTCACAGGGAGGGGAATGTTAGCAGCTCTTTTTCTGGCATGAACCCTTCCCTCCCCGCAGTACATTTTTACAGCATGAACTTCTGCATTCTGCAATATTGGTGGGCACAAGTACTTGAAATGTTAGGCAAAAATCCACCGTTTTGAAAGTCACACATCTGATCACATTCCACCCGTTTTCCAGATAAGAAAACTGAGGCTCAACAGTCACACTTTTGAATGCTAGTGGACTGGAAGCAGTCTTGTCACCGGAGCCTTTTGCACCTGGAGATTGTCTTCCCCAGAATCCTTCATTGAAACCTAACCATTTTCTGGACAGTGGCTGTGCTCTCACTAAGTGCTGCATGGACTGGAATCTCAGGCATCGCCATTACAAAGATAAAAGAGGGGCATAACATTTTTGCTAACATGACCTGAAATCCTTTATTCTGCCAGTAAACAAGCTGAATGCCCTCCTGAAGTTAATTTCAATACCTTAGATGGGCTGTAATACTCATGCATACTTCCATAAACTTTCTGATCTTCAGAGCCTCCTCAAAAGAGAACTATATGAGGTTTTGTGTTTATTTACTCCATCAATTTCATCACCACCCCCAGGCTATCAAGTTTATTTCTGCTCAGAGTGAAGTGAAAACTTGACATTAGTACTTGGATTAGTAATGGGGACCATTGGTGAGGGATGGGGGGGGGCTATCTGGGAGGCTTTGTTAACTGATAGCCCAGTGACCAAGGCAAACATTTCAGCCTCTGATTATTTTTCTTCCCTCCTGATAATTGCTTCCATCCCTCCCTTTGCTCCCCATCTCTAGACACACTGCCAATCCCCTTAGCTGTTGGGTTAACTAGGCAGCTGATTAAAACACTTGTTTGTTATTCAGGAGAACATCAGGATAGTAGCCCCTAGGCATTCTGGAACGAGGGTCTCAATCTCTGTATTGGTTTCTGTTTTAAGGAAAGGGACAAGCAATCTCCTTGTAGTGAATTCTCAATGTATTTCCCTTTTCTTTTGATCTCCATCATACTGTTAAGTCTGTGGTGGGTAAGGAAGTGCATCTTCTGTGGACTGACGGACAGTCTGTTGGTAGTGCCCAGGTACCCTGACCCACACAAGACGAATGACAAATAGGGACATCGGTGGGCTGGGATTGTGACTCCTCAGGAATTCTGGATTACCTATGGAAACAATTGCTGGGTAGGACACATTATCCGTGGGCTTAGGATTTGATCAATACGTGAAAACTCCAGGGATGGTTTTTCTTCCGAGCAATGCTGGATCGCTAGCTTGCTAATAAATATTCCTTACTCCAGTGTGCCTCGGGCAAAGGCTGCAGTCAAGAATGCTGTGACAGTTTTACTGTAGTACTTAATTGTAGCATGAAGAATTCTTTTGGGGGAAGGAAAATGCTTGCAGGAGAAAAATAAGCAAAAAGACAAAAATCAAAAAACTACCCCAAACTTAAGGTGGAGTAAGATGATTGATCAAATAGTAATTAATACTTTTCTTAGTCACATGCCGTGTAAATGAAATGATAGAGTTTTCCAACGGTCTTTGAGGATGCTTCTTCCTGATGTAAAGCACGCAGAATATGAAATATTAAATTAGGAATGGAGAGTTCATTTTTATCTGTACTATTCTTATACTCTGTATCATTAGCATAATATTAATTTTGAAAGTGCAAATTGCGAGAAGTTCAGAAATTATGTAAGTGGAGAGAAGGTAGCGCTTTGACATTTGTAGAATTAGCTCTGTGCACTGTGGCTGAAGGAAGAGAAGGGAAAATGGTGGGGAGGCTCCATTAGCAGGAAGCAGTAGGCGGGAAGAGATGATATGGCAGATGGAAGGTGGAGAGAGATAACACAGACTGAACACACTTGTGGAGAACCCGGCACGTCTGAGTCTGAGGATGGGGTGTACATAGGAACAAGGACTCTAGCAGTCGTACTGAGCACACAATTTGCTTGGCAGACTGTAGGGATAATCACACCCAGCATCACTCTGACACCATAAAAGTCCTGCCTATTTGCTCTCGATGGCTCAGGAAAATCCTGCAACATGTTCCTTTTAAGGAGTTTAGAGATTTACACAATTTTATGTTTATAGGAAAGAGCAGTATCATCACCAAGCTAGTCTGCATCTGGAATGAAGGAGGAAATAGTTTATTCCTTTTTGGAAGAGTATTGGCAGGAAATAATTGCTCACTGTTCTACAGATGGAAAAAGTTCAGCTGATAACTCTCAAACTGGTAATAATGAGCACAGATATTAGAAGGCTGCTTGGTAGTGAGGCGCGTCTGCCTGCTCAGTCAGTAGAGCATGAGACTCTTGATTGGAGGGTTGTGAGTTCGAGTCTCACATGTGGAGTAGAATTTACTTAAAGTAAAAAAAATAAAAATTAAAAAAAAAGAAGGCTGGTAGTACAAAAATTAAGCCTGTATGGTACTACTAGACTTTTGTGTTTCAAGCTTCACCATTAAGTATTTACGGAATAATATGATTATTTTTTAATATTTATTTTCTTTTTAATGAGAAAAAAAGCAATTTTGCTGTTGTAATATACTGAATCCAGGAAATTCTGTGGATACTTTTCCAAAACAAGCAGTATTTTGATTGTCACAATTTTGGGGTATTAATATTTTTAATGCATTTTTTTATAAAATTTTTTTAATGTTTGTTTATTTTTGAGAGAGAGAGAGAGAGACAGAGCATGAGTGGGGGAGGGGTAGAGAGAGAGGGAGACACAGAATCTGAAGCAGGCTCCAGGCTCTGAGCTGTCAGCACAGAGCCCGACATGGGGCTCGAACTCATGAGCCGCGAGATCATTACCTGAGCCAAAGTCAGAGGCTCAATCGACTGAGCCACTCAGGCACCCCTTATATAATTTATTGTCAAATTGGCTAACATACAGTGTGTAAAGTGTGCTCTTGGTTTTTGGGATAGATTCCCATGGTTCATCGCTTACATACAACACCCAGTGCTCATCCCAGCAAGTGCCCTCCTCAATGTCCATCACCCACTTTCCCCTCTCCTCCACCCCCCATCAACCCTCAGATTATTCTCTGTATTTAAGAGTCTTTTATGGTTTGCCTTCCTCCCTCTCTGTTTGTAACTATTTTTTCCCCTTCCCTTCCACCACGGTCTTCTGTTAAGTTTCTTAAGATCCGCATATGAGGGAAAACATATGATATCTGTCTTTCTCTGACTGACTTATTTTACTTAGCATAATACCTTCCTGTTCCATCCATGTTGCTGCAAATGGCAAGATTTCATTCTTTCTCATTGCCCAGTAGTATTCCATTGCCAACCTACCATTTCCTAGGAAGCATGTGTGTTGACCATGGAATGAGGTTCCATGCAATGCATGATTTATACCCTTAAGGAATTCATGTGTATTTTGAGCCTGTGTGGGAGGAGAGCTTTATTATCAGAAAGGACACATTTACCTATAAAGCAAAGGGGAAATATAAAATTTGGCCATATAAAGTATCTGTAAAGTCCTATGTACTTTAAAAATTGAGTAACTAAGATGATGAATGTTTTTAAATTCTCTTACGCATAACAGATAAAGGCAAATTAAGATAGAACACATACAGTTTTATGCGCTATTTCAGATAGCATGATAAGTGAAAGATAAGTGAAAATTAACTAACGTCCTATCAATCAGAAGAAAATCCAGCTTAATTCAAAAACCAATCGCAATTTTTTTTTATTATGTACACAACACATACATACAATTACATACATTTTGTGGAAGCCATCCGTGTGGAATTATCTGAGAAGGAAAAGTGTATGTTATGAATCTGGGCATTAAGGATTTAGGATGAAGGACAGCACAAATTTGGCTTGAAGAAAAAGATGGTCAATGTTGGCTTTGAAAATACTTCCGGACAAAGTTTATCAAAGTATTTATCCCCCTGCCTAGTAAATAGTAAGTAGTTGGTTAGGACCATCAAGAGTTTCTTTTCTTCCTGGAATTAAGAGGGAGTAAATTCATTTTTCTTGAATGGATGATGCTAGTGGTATTGTCATGGTAAAGATGTCTGGAGAAGAGAAAGTCAGATACTGTTTTTCTGCAGTCTTTTTAATGGACTGTGGGAGTCTAGTGAAATCCAGTGTTCTCATACCTAAAATATGCCCTTAGAAGTTTACCAAGAAAGCTATATTCTTACATATATCACTGTAGGCCACTATGAAATACAGAATCATTAGGTGGAATATATAACCAGACTGAGTCAGAATGGGACCCCAGACATTTCCCCAAATTCAGTTCAACTAATAATCATTGAGCACATCCTGCCAAGCTTTAATAAAGACAAATTGCATGTAGTGAGTTATGTGTAAGCACGGCCTTCAGAAAGTCCATATTGTACTCTGCGAACATGGGGAGAAGGGTGGCAGTGGCTGAGAATCATTGATGGATCTGTGCAGGACTGTATGTCCAGCCAAATGTTTGGTGGGAGCTGCAATGAAGGTATAAGTGAAATGTATCGACAGCATAGCAGGTAGAGCATCAGGCCATTAAGGGAAGGTGATGTTTGAGCCAGGCCATGAAGGACTGCAAACTGAACAAAACGTGAGCAAGACCCACAGGCATACGAAAATATGATTGGAAGTGTGGTGGTTTGGTGTAATGTATAAAAACGAAATATCTTCAAAGGTGCAGTCTTGTTGAAGCATTTTAATGCGTGCTTCTAGGGAATGAGCTCTAAGAAGGAGTGGTTTCAAGTGGAATGGTGGTACGAATGTCCCAAATAGTTCCCTTGCTAAAAGATGTATTCATTTGCTGCCTAGTAGGATCAAGCAGTAAATAAAAGCAAACACAGCTTGCCTATATTTTGTGAAGACAAAGTGATGTAGAAAATTAAAGATCTTTATCTCCATTATTCTCCTTTAAGCTTTCTTAGCTAATCAACCCAAAGAGAGGGAGGAAAGAATTGTTGAAATTCTGAGGATACAAAGAACCAAGATGAAGAGAGCTGTGGTGAAGATTTGGTAGGGGGGAACATAAGACAGCTCAAAGCTTAGATTTAGAAACTGTTCTTTTTTCACTTAGAATATAGCTATGTTTTCACAAAAAACACTCTACTGAGCGCCATGTGAAGCATCTCCGTATTGAAGTAAATGTGTGCTAGCTATCAGTAGTATGGCATTAAAATTCAGATAGTTTTTGAATAGCGAAGAGCAGATATATTCAAAATTGTGATGTACTATGAAAAATGTCGTGGTGCTGGAATCTTCCAGTCTTTGAAATCTAGTCTGATGAGATGCACGGTGTTGGCACGAATTATACCTATTGTTGGTACAGAGGGCATGTGGGGCAAAGCCACAGGGAGATTTTTAGCCAGTATACCGTGGCTGCTGCCAGATCCAAAAAGGTATCTTACCAAGGTCAAATCTGTCCTAGGAGCCCCAGTGAAATAGCTCAAGTTATATGTAGATAGGTAAGAAAAGAGGCAGTGAGAAAGATCATAGCCTCTGGAGTTAGACAGATTTGGTCTTGAAAATCAGCCAATTATCTGAGTTGACTCCTCCAAGCCTTGCAGGATCGTCATAAAATCTTACATTAGAAAAAATGTGCCACACGTGGTACTGATGATTGAGGAATATAGAACTACTAAGTTTAGAGCAGATTTCATTTGCTAGAAGTAAAATTCAGGAATGGAGCTACTCTCATACAGTGCTAAATAAAAGAAGGAAAGACAGGAGACAGAAACAGATATTTGGAGGGGGGTTGCTGGGCTATGGGGCTTTTCCAGAGTGCAGGGGGTGGGGGTGGTGGACATAATCATAACAATCTTCGCCTTACACCTTACTCGTCTGTGGCAGATAGGAGACATGAAACTCTACCAAAGAGTAGGGGATTTAGTGCTGCACGGAGGGCAGGGACACCAAGAAAAGTGTCCCCAAACAGAGAGAAGGATTCAAACTGATAAAATGAATTAATACTTTCTACAGATGATAGACGTTGAGTCGGGTCTCCAGCAGTGTGACGTTGGGCTGGTTAACCTGCCTCAGTTTCCCCATCTATAAAATAGGATAGTATGTACTACATGAAGCTACAGGTTGAGTGAAAGGAGTCTAAAACGTATTCTTCTTGTTCTGTGCTTGATAATTGTCTGGCATGCAGGGACTGCATTGACTCTCACAGCAGCATTGTGGTATAGTGTCATTGTTGGCTTTGCCTCTGTCCATATATCTATTTTCATACAGCCTCATCTCAAAACTATAAGACACTGGCCACATCTGTAGAAGTGGGCAACAGTCTTGTATTGTTCCACCCAGTTTCATTATAGCACAGCCTATAGGCTGACGTTATACCTGCAATTGCCCAATCTTCCCCCAAACGTTCCACTGTCGACGGTAGTCTTCTTATTTACTTAACCTTGCAAACCCAGTTGTGAATGGAGGTAGGGTTTGGGACAGTTATAATGAAGTAAGACTGTAGAGGCAAGGCAGATGCAAAGATCAGATGGGGAAATTTATAGCTAACATGTTCTCAGATATGCAAATTTTCTTCTTGGGTTGCAAACACCAACAGGCTTTGTAGAAAGATGGACACAGAACAATGCCTCCAGGATCTAGATTTGTTGGCTCACTAATAACACCTGTCCTTGGTGTTCCCAGAAATCTACCTCTTAGGCTGATCACAGTGCCAGAGGATCCTTGACTGTACGTTCTGCCATGACGTACATTGTGTTGCTTATGTAAGTCTGCATGATCAAGACCAATTGAAGAGATTTGCATGAGTATAACATAGAAGTCCCCAGCTGACTGTGTCAATTCCATGTCAAAAAAGAGAATGGAGGCCCAGCTCCCAACAAACATGGAAGCTTTCCTGAAAGAACACTCTGTAATACATACGGAGGAAAAATATCATTGTAAATAAGACATTGAAACCATGTGTACATCAGTTGTCAGTGGTGAAAGTGGAAAAGAAGGCTTTGGACTGTATTTATAGCTATATGGATGATAAATCAGGCATTTTCTTGTGCTCTGTAATGCTCTTCCCAGACCATATTGAGTACATTGTGTACCATCCCGGCACCATATGCTGGTAGGATCGAAGTGCAAATTGATATGTATTTAACTTTTCCAAAGGGTGGTTAAATTCTGTTTGACAAGCAATGCCAGGCATTACAACGTTAGTGACAATGAGACAGGAGAAGTAATGCTAGCTATAGTCTTTGAAGGTTCAACTTGTGAGTAGAAGTTCAAAAAATCTGAACGTCAGACTTCTGCATAACTATGTAAACACAAAACATATCTTTCTATTCTATATTTATTTATTTAGGGAGGGCTTTCTTTATGTGCTGCAGGCTGGACAGTTTACAGCCATGAAAAAGTCCCCTGCCCCCCGAAAATGTGCTGCTTACCTGTTAGGGATGATGAACACATTTACAGATTAGCATAGGGTTACCTTCTAGGACAAAACTGCACATAATGTGTTAAAGAAAATTGGACTGGGGGAGTACCAGCTCAGGATTCAGACCTGAAATATATTCTGTATAAGGCTTTCGTATGGAAATTAGGTACCTTCTCATAGTATGCGCTGGGTTTGCAGCACCTCTTCACCATTTCCTACCTGTGTGTCTTTGGGGGACTTAATTAACCTCTTGATGCAGAGTTCACCTCTGCATGTCCCTAGAGAGTGACCTCTCTGAGTCTCCGTTTCATTA
This sequence comes from Lynx rufus, assembly GCF_022079265.1. Lineage (NCBI taxonomy): Eukaryota > Metazoa > Chordata > Mammalia > Carnivora > Felidae > Lynx > Lynx rufus. The sequence goes on from NW_025814823.1 coordinate 65,708,700, forward strand.
TCTGTAATATCATGATAATACCACAATATAATTCATAGCTTTATTGTAAGACTTTCATGGACAGATGCTTCAGAAGTGCTCAGTACAGTGCTTGGAACAGGCAATCCACAGCAGCCATGCATTATTTTATGTATATTGCAGCATAGTATAGCACGTGTTGGCTGAGTTGATGAGTGAGTTAATAAACAAATAATCCAGGCCGTGCTTTGATGGCCAACAGCCACACGTTATTTTATGTATATTGCAGCGTAGTATAACACGTGTTGGCTGAGTCGATGAATGAGTTATAAAACAAGTAATCCAGGCACTGCTTTGATGGCCAGATGATCTCTGGCAACCTAATAGTCAAGGCCCAGGAGTTTCATATAAAAATCTTTCTCATAATCAGCTTCTGAATCTTAGGGTCTTCACAGATGTTGTTTCTTCAACCACTTGAATATTTCCATGTCTCCTAGAACTCTGTCACAATCTGAGAAAGTACAGAGTTTTCTCACCTCCTTGGTTTCTACTATTTGGTGACTTGTGCAGAGAGAGCTTGGTGGAGAAGTACACGGAAATGGTGATTTTCATGTATGAGTTTTATTCCTTTGTTTTTTAAGAAGTTTTCCTTTATTGTTATGGATAGTCAAAATTCACATTTTTCTTGAACCAAATGGGATAGGAATTGAACCAAATGGGATAGGAATAGCAAAAACCCTTCATTCCTCAATAGGTCTTTGCTAAGTACCCAGGCATCTGCTAGATCTTAAGTGAGGTATCAAAAAATATCATCCACCTGGCCTGGGCGGGGGGTGCTTCCAGTTTGGCTGAAGGACTAGGTAGAGAGCAGGGAGGCATTTTTAGGAAACTGATGAAGACAGGTTATGATCTTTGGGAACAGACATTTACTCTGGGAAGAAGAAGCAGGGAAGGGAAGAATAACTCCGGAATGGCTGACTGGGGTCATGGTGGTTGTCTGCTGGATGGAATGATCTGGATTTTGAGCAGGAAAGCATGGACATTCAAGCCGGAAGAACATAGTAGTAAATAAAGACATGGATTCCACCTGATTTTAGAGACAAGAAGAGGAGTCTTATTGGAGACGGGGAAAGATTAATGGAGGGCTCTGATATCCAGGCTGAGAAGAGTACATTTAATCTGATCAGTGAAAAGGACCCACCAGAGGCTCCTGAACAGAGGAAAGACTTGATGAAAAGGAGTTTAGGAAGATTATTCTAGCAGCATTGTGCAGGTGGAATTGGAGCAAGAAAGACTCTGAGCAAGAAAGCCAGTTAAATTGCTGTTGCAGCGGTACTGGTTGCAGTGATGAGATCCCAAGCTCGGTGATGCTGGTAGAAATGGAAAAGACTCTGATTTAAGAGATTTTGTGCATTTGGAAGATTACATGTGAAGCTGGAGTAGATGAATGTTCCCTAGAATGACAATCTCTTTATAAAGTTTTCTATCTTCCTACTCCCTCTACCACCAGCCTGCCCCAACAAACTTGGAAATAAGTCCCAAAGCAGCATGGGTTTTGAAAGAATATATTTGTGTATTCTTCACATGCCCAGAGCTGACATCAAAGTCTTACATGATGGGTATGTTACAGATATACCAGATAGACTTCATTTTTGACTCATTAAGATAATATTTGAGTTAGCAATGTCTGACATTTTCTTTTTGGACGTTTATTTGCTTACCAAGTATATACGATTTATTACAGAAAGCAGTCAGTAAAACTACCCATTCTTTATCCCCTAACTATCCCTATGTAGAAATTAGGTACTTATTTGTAATACTGCCATTTCAGTTTTAGCTGCTAGTTCTATCATTTGTGTGCCTGTTTTTTGAAGATTGCTTTAAGAGCTTTCTAGGAAATAATTGGAAACCTTTATATTAACATCTGTTTGTGTATAGCTTGATGAACAATATTTAGACAATGTTTACTACTTAGAGAACCTAACTCCCATCCACAGTCTTCTTACATTTCCATTATTTATCATTAGATTATTCCCTTTTTTTCTTCTTTGTACTATGTAAAACAGCCAACATTACTTAAAATCAATTTTAACAATGAGAAACTGTTTAAAGATTTTATCAGATGTTCAAAAACTTTAATAATCTGAATCATATTTCAGAATAATCTCTAGGAATAAATTTGTATAAGTATGGTCTTTTTGTCTGGACTTTTCTATCATTAGAGTTTTCTGAGAAGTTGATTGGCCAAATAAATGATAGCAAACTAAGTACCTGCACGAGAAGTCTGGCTAGGATAGCCATGTTAATTAGGTAATGAGCATTTATTGAATCCATTTAAGCATATTTTGTTAAGCACCTATTAAGTGCGGAGCACAGTGCTGGCTGGTCACTGGGTGACAAAGAGGTGAGTAATCTCGGTCTGCAGGGAATATGTAACCCTTTGGGGAATCCAGGCATATTGACAATGTACTTAATGAACGTCAGACTTGGATCAACAAAACCTATTTTTAAAATGAGGATGACAGGGGCGCCTGGGTGGTGCAGTCGGTTAAGCGTCCAACTTCAGCCAGGTCACGATCTCGCGGTCCGTGAGTTCGAGCCCCGCGTCAGGCTCTGGGCTGATGGCTCAGAGCCTGGAGCCTGTTTCCGATTCTGTGTCTCCCTCTCTCTCTGCCCCTCCCCCGTTCATGCTCTGTCTCTCTCTGTCCCCCCCAAAAAAATAAATAAACGTTGAAAAAAAAATTTAAAATGAGGATGACAGATTTCAGTGTTAAGATTGAAGGAGATCAAGGATATTCTAGGCTGAGGTGACTAATGACAGAAACCCACAGTGTTTCCAGAAACTGGGTTGTCAGGGGTTCAGGAGAGGGCTGGTGGGATGAAAACCTTGGGCTGTAGATTGGACCTGGAATGTGAATAGTCTTAATCATGGTCCAAGGAATTAGAACTTGATTTTGAAGACATTCAGGAAGCATCACTGCTGTTTGATCAAGCCAGCTATATTCTATTATCAATGCCATAAAGCAGTGCCTTTTGCAAACAGAAACCACTTAGGATAGCAATAACCATTGTATATGCTTGGAAAGCACTATGGGGTTTCATTTTCATTCAGTGACTATATATACAAAATTTTACTTCTCGGTGTTATTTTTTAGGTTTCCAAATTTCTTTCAGATAATTATAAACATTTATTAGGGAATCTGTTTATTATTTTCAGTTGTTAAAAATTTTATCAAAGATACTGTTTCAAGGACCTGCCACATAAAGTCTCCAACAAAAATCAAAATGCAGTCCATTTTGTTTTCAGTTGTGAATAGGTGTTGGATAGAAAAAAGGGCAGGGGGACTGGTCTGCTACCTAATTTCTAAGGTTCATTTTATTAAGAGCATAGAAATTGAAAAATTAACCCATCATCCCAAACGTGGGCACACCATACCTCCAATACAACCAAAGCAATAAATCTTTATAGCAATTCTTTTAAAACGTCTCCTCTTTAGGACAGAAGCACTCATAAAAGTTTAATTTAAAGCTTTGAATTCACATTTTGGTTCTGACATCCAATATAATTATTTCCTTTTATACTTTCCCTACTTTATACATATGATATGCAGCACATTATACACACATTTTATTATTTCTAAATACATCTACTATTTTTGGTAATATAATAGCTTTCAGGAAAAATGGTACGTATTCAGAATTTGATACTTCTGTTTCACTAAGTATAGAACTTAGCATCTTCTTTTACAATTTGAGACAATAGGATGTTTAGTCTTTTCATCCTCAAAACATGTAACTTATTTGTATAAACTATATCGACTCTTTACATGACTGTTTTTGGTCTTTCCTACTGGGAGTTAGAAGCAAACATTTCTGTTACATTAAGCCTACTTGTTATTTCCATTTATATTTCCTCATGCAGTAGAGTTAAGGTGTAGAGGGTATTCAAGAGGTGGGAAAAATACACCCTACAGGTCTCTGAATTAGTAAGGAATTTTTATGTTTTATTTTTTCCCTTAATTCCTAGCCTATGTTTAGGTAATAGTGAATGTAATATCATTATCTTTACACAGTAGTTTCTTGAGTGCATGTAACCTCATTTTCTATAATTGGGAGGTTACAGATGAAGAGTATCTCCTAGTTCTTAATGCTGCCATACTCGGGCCTGTTAAGTATCATTTCGCTATGTGATGTGCATGGTAAACATAGGTCACAATTCTAGTTAGAATGTAATATTTGACACAGCTAAGTCTGTTCTCTTTTTAGAGGGAACAGAAATTCAGATTAGGAGTAAAGATGCTTCACCTTCTCTACTTCAAGAACAGTAGACCAGTAGCCACTATCAGTCCTCTGCTGTCTCCTTTACCCCTCTTCAGAGTGAATTTTTGCCCCCCTTCATGCTCCCAACTGTCCGACTATGTTACATGTATTTTAGCATCACTCATACTACCTTGCAATTAATTCTGTACATTTATGTTTCCCATTCTGGATTATGAACTTGTTAATGGAGTCCTATCCATCTTCCCTAGCACCTTGCATATTGCCAGTGACTCAGTAGGCATTAAATAATTACTTATTAATTGAATGAATGAATGAGTGATAGAATTAAAGGCTACAAATGTTACTGGATTTTATTTGCTAGACTGATATAAGATGAATTTGGATGGTTACACACAGAGCTCTCCAGGAAACCTATGTTCTTCCTTATTTCAACTGGGATCAGAGCCAGAGGAAATATGCCTTCACAGGAAAAGCTATCGGTGGTAGGGAGAGGAATAGAAAGGTGGTTGCCTAATAGAATATGGACAGATAGTATATTTAGTAATCATGGTAAAAGAAGAGAATAGAAGGGATTTAAAGGAATCTTTTTGGATTTGTGGGTAAACCAGAAAACTGCTTGCTTGAGTTTGAGAGTTCAGTTGTAGAAGTTGAATTAGCACTTCCTAAGGCTCATGGTCAAATGCCACCCACCTAAGATCAAGATAAGCTATCTGGGTGTTGCAGCTAGTTGGAAAGTATCCTCTCCCAGCTGTCTTCCTTCACTCAAAGATGCTCAGAGCTGTAGTGATTAGAACCCCGGATTGTATCTCCTATATCACACTCTCCTTTTCTAGTTCCTTGGCCTGAAGCACCACATACCACTTGGCTCACTGAGGCGCCTGAGGTTGTCTTTGTTAGACCATTTGAGTGTTCATTCAGAGATGTTACAATCATGAATTCTTTTGCAGTCACTTCGGGTAGGAAGGTATCAGTAACTTGTAAAATCATCAAAGTAGAATAGGGTTTCACAGCAAAGTTGGATTTTTCTGGTCCATCACAAACCACCCTTTGTGCACATTAAGAAGCAGCAGAAGTGGCCTGTCCATACGGATAGACACAATATGATGGCTACCATCCAGTTTTCCTGATTCCCCTCAAACATTTTCTCCATGACCCCAAACACTGGTCTCTCAGAGATTATTCAGGATGCATTCTTATGGAGGTGAAAATGTTATTGAAAGATATGTAGGATTTCCTCTTGCTATTTGATTCAGTATTTATTTTTTTTTAATTTTTTTTTAATTTTTTTTTTTCTCAACGTTTTTATTTATTTTTGGGACAGAGAGAGACAGAGCATGAACGGGGGAGGGGCAGAGAGAGAGGGAGACACAGAATCGGAAACAGGCTCCAGGCTCCGAGCCATCAGCCCAGAGCCTGACGCGGGGCTCGAACTCACGAACCGCGAGATCGTGACCTGGCTGAAGTCGGACGCTTAACCGACTGCGCCACCCAGGCGCCCCTGATTCAGTATTTATTTTTCCTTTAAAAATGTACACTTAACTAGGGATAATTTTGATAAGGTACTGGCCCAGCTTTATTTTCTAACCTGTTGAAATTTACTGTTTTTAACTTTCATTACATTTCCATGTTTTGTTTAATGAGGTTCTAATTTATGAGTATGGAGGTGTGTGTGTGTGTGTGTGTGTGTGTGTGTGTGTGTTGAATTCCATGCCCCTAATGAAAATGGTAAACATTTTGCTAATATTTTAAAGGTACTAATATTTTAAATATTCAGCTTGTCTGCTGAAAACTTTGCATAGATTATCTCAGTGAATCCTTACAACAAATCCAGTGCACCATTGCTATTATCATTTTACAGAGAAGGAAATGGGCTTTGAGAGGCCCACCTCCCCTACATCACAGAGTTAGCAAGGGTTAAGTAAGAGCCTGCATCTAGAATCCATTCATAGTAGCAAAATGCATGGCTATAGGATGCTTTGCCATTTGATTCCAGCTGCCATTAAGGGATCCATGACATTCATAAAATCTGATGCTTGGCAAAACAGTTACAGCATAGAGTTGGGGATTTGTGGCTTCCTTAAAAAATTTCATTTATTTTTTAGCTGTAGCACTTATATTTTTTAGTTGTTCAGATTCAAAATTAAAGCTAAAACACGGAAAGCTTTTCATCACAAATTTAGGAGATGATCTGTAAATGTCATTTATAATTTAATTCATCGCAAGTATGTATGTAGAATTTTTTAAAGTGCAGTGCCTTTTCCCACACAGTATAAAGTTTTCATTAAGTTGGTGAGCAGGATGACGGGCAGGTTAGATTAGACCCTAGATTGACTCCCTCTGTCCATTCTGTTCTTTCTCCCCAAAGTTCCATGATAACGAAATAGACCCCTTTCCTGTGTGGGGAGCACATTACTTTGATGAATGCATTATGAGTGGCCATGCTCCCCCAAAGAAGTTTCATATTAAACATTCAAGACTCAAGTTTAAAATTATGTTGCAAACCTCAAAATCTTCAATTCGAGAAACCTACATGAATTGTTATCATATGAGTTACCAGTGCTCTCTTAATATGATTTTGTGTCTTGGTAACTTGGATGTTGCTTGTAAAATTCTCTGTACAATTTTTATCGGGGTGCCTCGGAAGAACTCAGTTCCTGTTTGTAGTTTTTCGTTGTGTCTGTGAACCTCTCATTATTATCAAACTACAGTTTTTCAGAACAGAGTTAAGTCTATTAGCCCTGGCATTAATGAACTAATCTGAAAATAGATCTAATCAAGCATTTGCATGCTTCTCCTCATAAAGCATATCTGTTCATTACTGAGGAAAAAATGGATATAGAGATACTTTTCTTTAATCTGGTATGCGATTCTGTACATGGTGCTGAGGCAACAGTGACTGTCTCTTTCATACTTTTTTTCTATGTCTCTCTTAACCATCCGTATGATGGATTTTAGTCATAATCAGTTTCCTTAGGATGGACTTGGAAGATTTAATTAATGATAAATAGATAATTAGAAGGATTTTGAGCTTCTTAGAAAGGCACGTCACGTTAAGGTACTATTGGGGAGGATGTTACATTTTTCCATGTGAAAGTCACTATGGTCAAAAGAACACAAAGAACCATTGTTCAGACAGTCAAGCAGGAATCTAAATAGGACAGTTGCTTCTCTAAATATTCACTGTCAAGCAGGACTGAGTATTATAATATCATCTGGAGACCTGCTCTGGGTCTTGATTTCACTGTGTCCTCTGTCTCTAAACTGAATTGTTGTTATATATGAAGCAGTGTTTTTGACAAGATTCTTCTGTTCTCCCCAGTAGTAAATATCTTCTATAAGATTCAAGGAAGAATCCCTTTATCAAGCTCTGGAGAGATTCCTACATCTAGGCTCCAGATACTTAAAACAACAACAACAACAACAACAACAACAACAACAACAACATCAAAATAAGACTTTTATGCATAGCTCATCATCTACTTCTTCATTCAGGGAAGTTATGAGTTCTTGCTACATACAGAGAAGTACAAAGATATGTAGTCCTGTTTTTATCTTTAAGTAGCTGAAGGCAGAATACTATGTAAAGCCATAAAGACATTGAATTCTTATGCTGAACACCCATAGCCTAGAACTGGGCCAGATACAGAACAGGCACCAGCTAAGTATTTGTGAAGTGAACGAACATAATACAATGATAAGGATGCCTGTGCACCTTGTAATGAGAACACAAATGGGTGGATGAAGTGGGTTTCATAACCCATTGTGGAAAGATTGAGATCAAGTATAAAGAAAGAGTAGGAGGGGTGCCTGGGTGGCTCAGTTGGGTAAGCTTTTGACTCTTGGTTTTGGCTCAGGTCATGATCTCACGGTTCATGAGTTCAAACCCCACATCGGGGTTTGCACGCTTGCTTGGGATTCTCTCTCCTCTCTCTCTGACCCTCTCCTTGTTGCTTGCTCTCTCTACCCCTCTCTCAAAATAAATAAATAAACATTTTTTTTTTAAAAAGAGAGAGTAGAAAAAGGAGGAAGGTAACTGCCATGCATTATGGGATGGCCAGATGGGGAATTAGTGGCAGTTTTGTTCTGGGGCACGAGGTATGAAACAGAATGACGGCTTGAGGCAGGCAGGTGCCTTGGCATGGAGGTCCCGGTGGTCGACACTGATGTGAGTCTTATGTTTTCCTCTAGGAAAATTCTTTCTCCTGCACTCTGTGAATGCACAGAGTACATTAACACCCTCTTTTAGTACCAGGAAGAGTGAATTAAAAATGGAGATTATACGAAGTAGGTTGCATTTCCCACTGACTGGAAAGAACGTCTCTTCGTTTCCCTGTCCTGGTGTGCTGTGTCCCCTGGATCGTGCTCCACTCCCAGCCATGGTTCTCTTATCACCGTTATTTATTTTATCTATCACTTGGGTTTTTTTCTCACTTCCCATTAGTAGCTTCTCAGATTTAATGTTTGGTCTTTTTTAGCACAGGAACTAAATATTTACTCTTGAACAAGCCAGAGAAAATACCGTAGAAAGTTAACAATTCCAGTGAAACAAGTCAGACTTTTGTTCTTTTTCTTAGCAACACCCTGATCTCATGGTATAATTTTCACCAGATCTGTTGATTATATGCGACTCATCCATGAGCCCGACGTGCTTTGTGTCAATTTGGAGTTGGGCCACAAGGCTCATTCTTATTTTATAAATAAGGAAACTTGATGTTATTCGAGAAATGCAGACCTAGAATAACTCAGTCCAGGACTTGGTCATTCCAGGATCTTCCATTCCCACAGAGCACCGTCCTCTTCTTGGTGGTTGTGGGGCATGGTATAGGTGTTTCTTCCAGATGCTTCTTCAGTTCAGGCAGAAGTGGTAGTCCCTTCCCCTTCTGCATTCTGCTTGGGAATGTGTACCCTTGTGGAGGGACTAGAAGCTGCTAGGAGTTCTACCATTTCCCACTTCTTAGTAGCTCTGTTTGATTACATATAGTACAAAGTAAGGATGGATGTTTAGGAAAGAGATATTTTGTGAAGGAACTTGTCAGCCATGCTAAGTCTTTATCCTGAGGACTGTAGGAAGCCATTGGCATCTGTGGCAAAGTTGACAGGATCAGATTTGAGCTGGGAAAGGAAAAAGGTCCAGCTGCGATGAAGAAAATATCCTAGAGCTGGGCAGTTCCCAGCGTGGGCAGGCTGACAAAAAGGCTGCTGCAGTGAGCTAAGTGATGGTGGCCTGGACCAGCGTAGAGCTCTGTAGATGGTTTTGTAAGTTATTTAAAAGAGTGAATGATTGGAGGGGAATTGGAGAGTGAGAAAGGAATCAAAGCTAATGCCTAATTGAAGAACTGGGCATCTGGGTATCACACTGGGATGGAGAGCATGTGGAGAGAGTCGGGTTGGTGAGGCAAGGAAATGAGCGTAGTTCTTCTAATATTTTACATGACTCATAAAATATGCACATATATTTAATATGCATGCTGAATTTTTAGATTTTGCTGAAGTTAAAAAATATGTTTTGCCTATCTCTGGAGCAGGCAGGCCCCTGCTGTCTGTGTAGCCTCTCCTCTAGGTCCACTCCTGCTTCAGATGTTGAGATGATGTGCTAAAGCAGCAATCAGCAGTGGCCTGCGGGCCAGATGCGACTTGTTGCCTTGTTATAAGTGTCCCACAAGTCAATAATGATTTGTACACTTTTAAATGGTTGGGGAAAATTTTTGAAAAAGAAAAACAGTTCATGACCAGTGGAAATTATATAAAAATGTAAATTTTAGTTTCTGTGAATGGAAAATTTTTGGAACCCTGCCACGCCCTTTTATTTACATATTATAAGTGGCTGCTTTTGTATTCCAAGTACAGAGTTCAGTGGTTGCAAACAGGGACCTTCTGACTTGCAGAGCCTGAAGTTTTTACTTCCTGGCCCTTTACAATAATGTATGCCCACCTCTGTGCTACGTGATTGTTTCATTCTCTAACTTGATGGTCCTAAATCAGAAAAAAACCATTTCTTTAAAAAACAATGTTAGAGTGTTCTAGTTGGGGGATCGAGTACTTCTGGCTGGGTTTGCAGATTTATGACTGTGCCCGCCACCAGATGCATCAGTGTAAACTTATTAATGCATTTAATTAGTATTGACTCTTCCCACTATTTATGTACCAGAGCAACATGGAAGTGTATTTCAGAGAAGCTATAGTTAACCCAGGACCAATTTAAAAATAGAGATGGCATCTTAGCTGGGTTTATCTTTACACTAACATTAAAAAAAATAATAGCAAATGCTTTCTCTGGGTATCTTCAAGTCGCACTACCATTAGCTATTGCCGCAGTATTTCATGTTACAGTAAACTGTATTAGAATGTGTTAGGTAGTGAGATGATGCTGTGTGCTACACGGTAGCTGTTATAGCTGAAATTGGTTTGCAGTCATGCTTCAGCCTATTTGCTTTTAGAAAAAAATAACTTTATCCAACCAACCATAGTAATAACTATTTTTCAAGTAGCATCGCATGCCATTTTCAGGATTATAAGTAAAGCCTGATACTCTGAGGCAGATTTTTCTACTGCATACAAAGTATAGCACTTGTATATACACTTGTTCAGTTGGCTTAAAAAATAGAAGATGTTAGAAAACGTATCAGATACTGATTCGTTTTCTTAATGTGTTTCTTCAGCCCCTTAATAGCGGGTGATCTAATAATGTTTGATTTGATAACACTTAAATCAATTGACATCTGTTCAAAAACATGGTTATCTTCGGTTTCAGAGCTTCTTTAAGAATCAGTTTGTCGTATATACATGAATGACATGATTGAATCTAAGGTGTCTATGGATATTGAAGTTATTGGCCATGGCCCAGTCCGCCTCCAGTGTAAGTGTCAGAAATTCTTTAGAAGAATTATTATTCATTTTTTTCCTCTACTGATGATCATCAGCTATAGCAGTGCTTTGGCCTATCGTTTTGATTCTTTTAGTTTTACTATTTTATTTAAATTGAAGTTCCAAATAACATTAAAGCAACGGGGACATATTTACGTTTCTGCAGAAAGAACAGGCTCTCAAGTAGATATTGAGAACAGCTGCAGTAGGTGAGCCAACTTCAGTTCCCTAGTCCAAAACTCTTATCAGTGATGCCACTTATTAATTTCCCCGGTCCCTGAAATGTGCCAGCCCTTCTCCATGCGAGTCAGTCTTGTATGCTTATCCCACGTCCCCTGCTTGTACATCATGGCCACTTTGGTATGTGAATCCTAGATGGTTAATTCTCTTGGCAAAGGCTTAATAAATTCATGGAGCCCCGTGTACGATATCCAAGACAGTAGATGGAAGGTATGTCCTCCTTAGCTTTAGACATCGCTTGGTTCCTGAATGACTAAATATTGCTGGTTGCCACAGACCTATGCCATGCCCGATGCATTCTCGGGTTCGACAATCTGCGCACCCTCCGCTCCCATGTTATGTGCTTCCGTCTTTGTTCATTGCTCCTATTCCAAGCTTTCTTTTCAAAGCCTTCCCAGATTTAGGACGTGAGAGACCGGTGAAATTAGGATATTGAGTTAGAGCTTCAAGAGGAAGGCATTTGACTTTGTGGAGTACCTACAGTTTGTGGGCACTTATATATGTGTTAAAGTTAAAGCTCAGTTAAATCTCAAATTGCCTTCTAAGAAAAGCATGATTTTTTCCAAATGAGGGAAAAGAAGTTCAGGGGGCTGATTTGTTGGCCATTTAGTCAGTCTGGAGCCCTGATTTCAATTTGTGTGTGTCTGGGTATAAAGCCTATGATTTTTTTTTTTCCTGTGCTTTCTGTCACACTCCCTGAGAGAATGAATATATACAGAGAAGAAGAGAAAGATAAGGAACAAGGGATGCCTGGGCAGCTCAGTCGGTGAAACACCTGGCTCTTGATTTTGGCTTAGGTCATGATCTCAGGGTTCGTGGGGTCAAGCCCCCTGTCGGGCTCCACGCTGACAGGAGCCTGCTTGGGATTCTCTGTCTTCCTCACTCTCTTCTGTCTCCCTCACTCTCTACCACTCCTCCATGCTTGTGCGATGCATGCACACTTTCTCTCTCTTTCTCTCGTTCTCTCTCAAAATAAATAAATAAATGTAAAAAGAAAGAAAGATAAGGAATAAGCCATGGAGAAATCCCTCCTTAGAAGGTATACTCTAAAAGTGGAGCCCGGAAAGACAGCCAAAGACAGGATGAAAGGATAACAAGTGAACGATAGTTGTGTCTGAAGAGCCGTGGGGTGGGCGACTTCTTAGAGAAGTGTCTGTGTGGTTGAGTTGGCTATGTGAGATGGGGCTTGTCAATGGACCTAGTTACTGGCCTGCCAGGCCCATTCCATTGTGTCCCTTTTCTTCGCTCCTTTTCCAGGCTGCGTGTTGTCTCCCTGGAGAGCCCTGGTGCTCTCTGCAAGGGACTCGGACACAGCCCTCTCAAATATCAAGCATCTCCCGTGTGTCTAAGTTCTGCGTCATGAACTTGCTTTTCGTGCAGTGTTTCATTTCAGGAAGAAAGAGTCTTGTAAAATCAAGTTCTTCATTTTCTAGGCCAACTCACTGAAAGTAGCATCCTTATTTTGTCTAGACAGGTTTCTTTGAAGTTGATGTGTTTAGGTGCTATCTGGGGGAGCCAGCACTGGAGTTATTTACCGTGTTTCCTGAGGCAACCTTGTGTGAGGACTAGAGAATTTTAACAAGTGTCTTGACTTTCTCTGCACCTGGAGATTAATGTGCTAGTAAAAACTTTATGAACCCTTAATCATTCATAGCAAACATATCGAATCCTCTGAAGCTAAAAGCTTCAGCATTCATAATTAAGAGACAACAGAATAGGACCATGTAAATATGGAACTGGTCTCCCAGAAAAATGTAATAAACTTTTTCTTTATCTTTATTTAAGTGTGGGCACTTTAATTTTGAATAGAAGTCTATTTTTTTTTACAGACCCATAAATATAGGAAACAGACTGGTGGTTGCCAGAGGGGAGGGGGATGGGTACAAATGGGGGAGGGGGAGGGGGAGATACAGGTTCCCAGTTATGAAATGAATAAGTTGTGGGGAAGAAAGGCACGGCATAGGGAATGTAGTCACTGGTATTGTGATGGTGATGTATGGTGACTTGTGGTAAGCGTAGCATAATGCATAGAGTTGTTGAATCGCTACACCTGAAATTAACCTAACATTGTGTGTCAACTATATTTCAATTAAAAACATAAACCAGGGCGTCTGGGTGGCTCAGTTTAGCCTCTGATTCTTGATTTGGGCTCAGGTCATGATCTCATGGTTTTGTGAGTTTAAGCCCCACGTCAGGCCCGCTGACCATTCAGAGCCTGCTTGGGATTCTCTCTCTCTCTCTCTCTCTCTCTCTCTCTCTCTCTCTCTCTCTCTCCCTTTCCCTGCCCCTCCCCTGCTCACCTTCTCTCTGTCTCTCTCAAAATAAATAAATAAACTTAAAGAAAATAAACTAAAAAGCGTTTTTTTCTTAGTTAAAATATATAAAATTATACCTACTTTTAAGATGAGAAGGAAAGAAATTTTTACCTGCTACTAGATAATCTCAACGTAATTAGATTGGATTCCCTTTCTAAAGGCATTAGTTACTGTACTATTAGTTGTGCCCTCCTCTCCTTCCCCGCACGCATTATCTTCTGTCTGAAACAATATATAGTTGCATTAAGATAGTGTATCTGTTTGCTAAGGCTGTGGTTAAAAAGCACCACAAACTGAGTGGCTTAACAGAAATTTATTGACACACAGTTCTGAAGGCTACAAGTCTGAGATTAAGGTATCAGCACAGTTGGTTCCTTCTGAGGGCGTGGAAAGAAAATCAATTCCAGGCCACTCTCTCTCAGCTTCTGGTGGTTTGCTGGCTCTCTATGGATGGACTTTCATGGCTTCTGCTACGTCACCTCCACGTCTGCCTTCATCGCCGCATGCTGTTCTCCCTGTATGTGTGTCTGCGTCCAAATGTCCCCTTTTTATAAGGACCCTGGTCACATTGGATTAGGGACCCACTCTACTCCAGAATGACCTCATCTTCACTAATTACATCTGTATAACCCATATCCAAATAAGGTTACATTCCAAGGTACTGTGGGGTAGGAATTTAACAAATGAATTTTGGAGGGACATGAGTCCACTCATAATAGATAGGATAGGCGATTATGTGATAAAAAGTGACTCCCAAATTCCAGTGGCTTAAAACAACAAAGTTTTACTTCTTTCTCAAAATCCAGTGGGAATCCTGGTGTGTCTTCCACCATCATGTGGTGGCTCAGTATTGAGCCTCCATGTAGCACCTGCTTCCATGACCTCCAGGCCACATTTTATTGACTGAAATAAGTCACCTTCCTCCCCTAAATTTAAAGGGGCAGAGGCATGCAGTTCTTCCTTTGTGGCAAGAAAGAAGGGAACCGGAAACGTTCATGAGATTCATGAGAAGCAATACACATCTATCCGTGTATTTTACCTATAGATTAATATTGGAAAACACTGGACATATTTTGAAGTCTTAGAAAGATTTGAAGCTGTCTGGCTAAATAAGGTTGTTTTCCTAGGGCTTGAGATGTTGAATCATTAATTAGTTTTCCTTTCTGCCTCCTCCTTACCTAGGGATGATACATCCTACAATGTAAATGGAAGGTGCATCTATAGGGGTCAAAGCCACACTAGTTTATATTGAGGAGAATGGTCGTTGGAGAAACTATGGCAATACACAGGCACAGATCACTGTGGTAGGGGACTGGAGGAACATGGGCATGGGGCCTAATGATCTCATTTATTTTTTGTAGAGAGTCTTCAAGGTGACATGAACCAGAACTGTGATCATACAAATTGCCCAGAGGAGACACAGATACACAGTAACTGAGGTCTTTAGCTAGAAGGAGTTATGGCATAAATTTCCTATCAAGCCCCTTCCTTCCCCAAAGGTCTGTTACCTACCCTCTGTCAGCTCACTCTTCATAGCGTTTATCCCCTTCATAACATTTATCACACTCAGACATTTTCTCATTTGTTTGCTTGTTTCTTATGTTCCCTGCCATGGGCTGAACATCTCCCTCTTTCCTCCCATCCAAACAGAAGTCTGTGAAGACAGATTCCTAGCTCTGTTTTTTTCATTTATAACACCACTGTTGAGATTAACATCTGTCTGATACTGAATGAAATAATGTATTGAACTAATAAATATAATAACTGTTGCATTTAAAATAATGTCATTAAAGGTAGAAGGCAAGAAGTTGGGGAAAATATTCTATCATTGTTAAGATCTGGGTAATGGGAACATTTACAATATTTTCAAAACAACTTATTTTTCTTTCCCAGATTCCATAGTAGACACATTTCTCTTGAGGTGACGTACTATTTATTGTGAAATTATATTCATTTATCTCATTTTCACAAAATAGTACATTTTTGTCCAAAGATATATGCCATTTTGTCACAATGGCATTATTCCAAAGGGTCCATGATTTAATACGTGTTGTCACTATGTTTGTAGAGGAATTTGGAATAAATGAATTTGCACAGAAACCATTAAGAAAAATGATTCTTTTCTAATGGCTTTAAGTGTTGAATTGTTGCTGATAATTTTTAATGGAGAAGTTTTGCATAGGTATTTCCAGGAAACACCTGGATTAAAATCATCTTTTTAAAGGAACAGTTGAGTGTTATTTGGTGTCTGATAAAAGACCCAAGGAATACTTTTTTTTTTTTACTTTTTTTCTCTAATTGTAAACTGTAATTGAAATAATTATGAAAAGATCACTGACTGCTCAAACAACAACAATTGACTGAATAAATGGAGTTGTCATTGCAATCGACCTGAGAATCTCCATGAGTTGCTGCTGCTTTGTTTACATAGATGAGTTTAGGGAAATTACTGGTCCCGGGGCTTTCTAAACCATGATTGTCAGTATGTCTTACTTTTACTGGAGAGAGAAGGGAGAATGTCTCCTGAAGTTGTACAAAGTGACATCTAAATTTATATTCAAATGATGAGGAGAGTGGGGAGTAAACCACATAGACTCTTCTAAATCAGTGACGTTTGTTGATGATTTGTGCAGTCCTTGAGCCTGACCCTGGTCCCTTGGCTTCTGATGTGTGTTGCTGTATTGTCGTCCCTCTCGATGTGGCGGGGGTGGGGGTGGGGGTTAAATAACTTCGGGGAGTCTCTCATGGCACCTTTGCTACAGTTCTGTGTATAGTTGGCTTCTTTACAAAATACTATCTTTACTTACTCATTAAAGTCACTCTGACCAGTTTCTAGCTATGAACTGTTGTCACTATGATGGATTTCCTGACCTCGAGAGGCTACAGCAGCCAAGCTGATGTCATACTGTATTTTGTGTCTCTGTTTTTCGGCTGGATAAATGTTCTTTAATTACTGCTTGGTTCTTCAACCTTGGGGAAAACTCTGGCAATATTATCAGTTTTTATACTTGACACTTTGGAGATAGAGAGGCTTTAGCCATAATATTTTAAGTTAAAGGTTTAAATTCATATGCTTTCCCCGTTAATTGTATACAATAAAGTTAGGTTAATATTGCACAAACATTAAGTTTACTCAATGGAGATCACTGCATTCAATATATTTAATGATGGTGATAATTATTCAGAAGGCACTAACTTATCTATATAGAGTGTCATAGTGTGACACTAATATGCATAAATATTAATGAGATTATTTACATTTTTCAATGAAAAGAAGGACTCTGTATACTAGAAGAACAGAATGAAGACTTTAATAATTACCTAGAAGTAAAAGTGATCAGAGTCCCTATTCCTTTGGAAGATTATAGTCAAAGCACAAAATTGGAGCCAAAATTACATCGTTTTTTATATTAGTCAGAGAAACCAAAAAATTAATATTATCCCTCTTGTAATATGTTTCTCTTTTCTACAGTTTACCATTAGTGTTATATTTCTATGTAGACTGAGTATTGAATGACATGGCTTCTAGAATATTTTGTGAATATCTCGCATATCAAGGCATTTATTACTGGTTTTGATATTAAAATGTGCATATGAATTTATGATTAGGGGTTGGTTTTACAGAACACTTTATAAAATGAAAACACCATCAGTTATTTAGTTTCTTATTCCTCAAATTCCCTAACACTTAGTCTAGTGCCAGTAAGGAATAAAATACGTAGTAAACGCTTGCCAAATGAATCTGACAGTGACAGATTGAAAGTTTACTTCGGTTTTTTGTTTTGTCCTCAAGTAGCTCTGATCTGAAAAAGGTATACTAACGTGACAACTTTTATTTTTACCCAAACACACAGTAGTCTGCAGCCTAACACCTGGGGGGACTAAGCTCTGGCCTTGGTTCTGTCACTGAAGCATTGCAAGAACATGAATGCAGCGAGCACCGCATCTCCATGTTTCAAACCTGTGTCTGCTAGTGTCCTCTAGGGAGGTCGTTCAGAACTCACATTGCTAGACCTCACCTCACCCTTGACATACTGAGCTGGAATCTTTAGAGTTGTGCCAGTGAGCGGGTGATTCTTTTTTTTTTTATTAATTGTTTTTTCAAGTTTGCTTATTTTGAGAGAGAGAGACAAAGAGAGCAAGAGAGCACAAGCAGGGGAGGGGCCAAGAGAGAGAGGGAGAGAATCCCAAGCAGGCCCCTCACTGTCAGCCCAGAGCCTGATGAGGGGCTTGAACTCACGAACCGTGAGATCATGACCTGAGCTGAAATCAAGAGTCAGAGATTTAACTGACAGAGCCACCCAGGTGCCCTGAGAGCAGGTAATTCTTTAAACTCTGAGTAACTCCTAAGAAAGTCTCACGTTTAGAAACCAGTATTTCGCTTGGAGCCAGACAGACTAAGTGAGTTTGTTTAGTAGGCAAAGGCTTTTCCTTTCTTAGTTTTGCAAAAGTCAAGTCTTCTTCTCTTCTTCCTCCTCCTCTCCCTCCTCCCTACCCTCCTCTTCCTCCTTCACCTCTCCTCCTCCCTCTCCTCCTCTTCCCCCTCTTCACTACCCTCCTCCTCGTCCTCCCCCCCCCCTCCTCCTCCTCCTCCTCCTCCTTCTCCTCCCCCTCCCTCTCTCCTCCTTCCCTCCTCTTCCTCCTTCTCCTTTATCTGTGTCTGCCCTTGATTCATGGTAGAACTTTGGAAATATGAGGAGCTGGTGCAGTTTATGTCTGGTGACTTAGCCTCAGCAGCAGGCATCTGAACTTGTGGGCACGTGCATATTCTCTGGGAAGCTCATTGCAAGCCTGCTTCACTCTGCATGTTCAGCCATACTGTATACCTCTGATATCATTTTTAAAGCTTTTCTTACTAAGGAGAGAGCTACACTTCGACTATATTCAGTGACAGAATGCCTGTGTTAGCACCTTCAAGAATTAGTCTGATTTCCTCCTGTCAGTGCAAAAATTTCTATTGATCTTTCTCTGAATTTTTAGAATCAGAAAAAAAAATTAATAAATTAAAAAAACTAGTACCTAGAGACTTGATTCAGAAATTAAGTTTTTTTTTAAAAATTTTTTTAAAAATGTTTATTTATTTTTGAGAGAGAGACAGAGTGTGAGTGGGGGAGGAGCAGAGAGAGAGGGAGACACAGAATCTGAAGCAGGCTCCAGGCTCTGAGCTGTCAGCACAGAGCCCGACGCGAGGCTCGAACGCACAAACTGTGAGATCACGACCTGAGCCGAAGTCGGATGCTTACCTACTGAGCCACCCAGGTGCCCCAGAAATTAAGTTTTTCTTTATGAAATTTCATATATAAAAAGGACTCTTCAATTACAAATGCATTTATTAGTCTTGTTAAGGAATTTAGTCCTTTTATAATAACTTTTACTTTTCACCGATTTCCAAAAGGGTATGTGTAGACTGTTCAGCTCTATAGCTGTGGCACAGAATTAGATTCACTCTAACATTGTCTTTTATTTATTTATTTATTTTTTAATTTTTTTTTTCAACGTTTATTTATTTTTGGGACAGAGAGAGACAGAGCATGAACGGGGGAGGGGCAGAGAGAGAGGGAGACACAGAATCAGAAACAGGCTCCAGGCTCCGAGCCATCAGCCCAGAGCCTGACGCGGGGCTCGAACTCACGGACCGCGAGATCGTGACCTGGCTGAAGTCGGACGCTTAACCGACTGCGCCACCCAGGCGCCCCCTAACATTGTCTTTTAAAACTATGTAGGGAAAATTGAAATCTATATGGAATGTCAAAGATCACCCATTTCAAGCCGTACCTTTCATAACTAAAGGCACTGAGGCCCAGAGGGTTTGGTAATCTACCCCAAGTCACACGTATTAAAATCTAGAGTCTAATCTTCATTCCTACCCTTATGTGTCCAAATCAGCTTTCTAGTTCTGATGCAGTAATAATTTTTTACAAAGTAACCTCATGTCATACCATCAATGGCCTGCTTTACCTCTTTTTTACACTCTGGACTTTACATTATCTCATCTTTATATGCCTACCGCCTGGACCCACAGTTGGCGTGGACATTTGTGGATGAACTGAAATGGATAAACATGAAGGAATGTAGGACAGAATGTTATTTCACATAATACATCATACGTGTTACATATTATCTAACCTATAAGCCGTGGCATCTTGTGTGGATACTCTTGACGGAAAGAAAGAAGAAACCTCAGGATAAATACCTCAACAGCTGTCAATGGTAAGTAATCCCTTAAAGCTGTGAGAGCCTTCATTTGCCTTCAAGAGTTGTGACATATGGTCAAAAATAGCTTGAAGATTTATTGTGTCATCTCTGTTGGATGAGATTCAAAATACACTTTAAGAAAGATTCCATCCCTCATCATCCTTGAAAAGATCCTTCAGAACTCATAGAGCATATAGAAAGCAGACGGAGAATGATGAGGTTCAGATGCCTAAAAATGACAGACTCTAATCAGGATTGCCAACCTATCACAAAAAATTACTGGGAAAAAATGCAAATTTTCTACTGACACTACACTTTTAAACACTGACATCCCATTGACCTGAAGAAATCACTGGTATAGATAAGACTTGTGAATTACTCTTCTCCAATATTACCGTATGATGGGAGGGCAGTTTTTACAGTTATATTTTTAAGAAGCAGTCATTCTTTCTAATTTTGAGAATTTACCCTTAAAGATGAAAAGGCTAAGAAACTGAAGTTTGTCAATGGATTCTAGCTTCTGCACGGATTATGAGAAAAAAACATCTCTCCACTTACATTTTATAAGAATTGAAAAAAAAAAGAAACTAAGGAAGAAAAAAAGAAATGCTGAGTACATATAAATGAAAGAGCACAAGAACAACTTGTATAAAATATTACAGTAAAGAGGTCGCCTAACGTAATCAACTCTCCCGGGCGCAAGCAGAAAATCATCGAGCCTACTGTGTATATGAGAAGAGAAGAATCAAAGGATAAAACACTACAAAGCAAACTTCACTGGTCCTGGCAGTGTCTGGATTTCACCCGTGTCTCCCTCCCTTTTTCCCTGCCCTCTGCCTCGCTTCTGCTCTACTTGCCTGCTATTTGCCTCCTAAGGTTCTAAAATACTGCTCAACACATTTCTAAAGCCTTCCTGACATACGACAGTTTGTGTATGAATCATTTTATTTAAGAATGAGGACAATCTCTTTTGTTTGAAGTGGAATAAATTGTGCTCCAATTTCGGGTGCTTATGAAAAATACATCGTGCTTCAACCCAAATATGATGTGGCATAAACCACTCTGGCCCTCGCATTCTGGGGGCAACTTTCAGATTAGAAATTAAATTATGTGCTGTATAATCTATTATTATTACAGGCAAATCCCTGATTATCTCCTACGTGGGATGTTTTATCATGTAGCTACAGCATCAGACCTCTGCGCTGGTGCTTATTTGAAGAGGAGAAAGACGTAATGTCTAAAGATCTGGGTTTAATGGACGTTTGCCAAAATGGTGACCACAATTCATCTGGTAGACCCAGAGACTAGATGGACATAGATTACATTACGTCTTGCAGGAGCTGGGCATTTGTTCTAGATTCAGTTTGGGTATAAGGTACTGTTCCTAGTGTGATCCAAATACCAGATCTGCCTAAAATTAAATGTTTTTTATGCAGCTTAGGCCACTGCCGTGTTTGGGAGTTGTGATTTGTTTTTTGACAGTAGACCTTTATCATCGTTTATTATAGACACCTCATTAGTAATTTTTGGCATGCCGCTGTACCAATGTTGAGCTTTGTTGATTGAAATAGAAACCATGTTAGGACCCGAATGACAACAACTCTAATTAACCTGAACCATGCTCTGGAACACCTTTGGAAATAATGTTGCCTTGTAAGTGAACTGCTATACCTGTTGTTGTTTGTTTTTCCCTAATAAACTAAGGCGCTATCATCCAAAGGTGGTCTTCTATCAGTCCTCAAGCATGCGAGGTGTATTTTGTTGTTCTTTGTTTGTTTACTTGTTTCTTTGTTTTTTCCCCTGGTTCAGGACATGTGCCTTGACCTCTCTTCTCTCCCTCATCTTTGCCTGGATTAATCCTCAGATTTCCGCTTATGAGTGACCACTCCTGGCTACGTTACATACGATGGTTTATTTAGATACTCTACCTCCATCTTTTGTGTCCATCCCAAAGATGATGCAATATATAATTATTTTTTGAATGTTTGCTCACTTTTCAGTAGCTTTCCTAGCTGGTATATAAGCTACGTGCCAGGTCAAAGACTATTTGGCCTGTTAAGAGTTTTATTTCTAGGGGTGCCTGGCTGGCTCAGTCGGAGGAGCATGTGACCCTTGATCTCAGGGTCGTGAGACCGAGCTCCACTTTGGGTGTAGAGATTACTTAAATAAATAAGACTTAAAAAAAAGAAAAGAGTTGTGTTTCTAGAACCTAACATCATCCTTGACACTTGCTGAGGGCTCAGCCAATATGTACTGAATGAGTTTCAATGAATGAGTCTAAATACCGGGGTCATCTATATCATTTATGTTACAGAAGAGTTAATTTTCCAAACAAGATGGTACAGTTTGGTTTTTCTATTAGTTCTGTTTGATGGGTGTGATTGTTTAACAAGAAGGTATTGAGCACTGAGTTCTAAGGAGAATGCTTAAAGTCTATATGGTCCTTGTTTCCCAAAGAGTACGTAATCTAGTGGTGAGCTGGGTGTGTATATAGAGGAGTGAATAGATGAATAGGAAGGACATAGTGACTAGTGGTTGATTGTAGAGTCAAAGTCTAGGCTTTTAACTCTCACATGCTGCTGAGGTAGTACTGTGGATCTGGCAACAGTATGTTTGCTCTCTTACCAGTTTTAATTTGTTTCTTTTCTTTAACATTAATTGAGCTCTAATTCTGGGCCACCCTCTAAGTAAATCCAAATCTGCCATATGATATCATCCTCAAAATAAATGTTAGGGAGCAATCATCATCTGCATTTTACTAATAAAAAAAAGTGAAGTCAGAGAGGTAAAATAAGTTTCCCAATGTCATATAGCTGGCAAGGTGTGGCAGCAGGGTTCAGATCCATGTTTTCTCACTCTGAGGTTAGAACTTTTTTCTCTAGACCAAGTTGCCTTTCTTGCATTTGCTCTTGAGCAAAATGTCAACAAACCCTTTCTCTTTTGTGTGAGAATTTGATCTCTGGTTAACCCTCCCTTTGATCACCTGATGACCTGTTGAGGGTAATACACGAACCCAGTTACTAAGCAATATTGCTTAGTAAGCAACCCAGTTACTAAGCAATACTGCTTCTGCCAATGACCCCTGATTGCCCGTGTCCTGGGAGAAATGAACAATAATTAAAAATACCCGGTAGAGTTGCCGTAACATTGGGCTTCCCTGAGGATGGTGACTTATAAATGTTATGTGCCATGAGGAGTACCCTGGAGGCTATGCTTATGGGGTTGATACAGCAGATATGGACTCCCCCTGGGCATCTGACTTTTAATAAGGGTAACACCCATTTCCACGCATGTGTATCTTGTCTCCCTGCACCTGAGCAGCTGTGTGCATTGCTGCAGAGGGTCTTCCAGAAGAATGCCTGATGCTGCCCTGTTGGCAAGCTGTGGTTCAGGTTTTGTAACAATCTAAGTGACCGGTGCCAGGTGTGGCTTATGGTAGTCTTAGCTGGAATGTTCATTGGAGCTCCCAAAACATTAAAGAGGGTTGTAACAAGTAAAACTGTTCCGTGCACTTCCATATACAAGACAAATATCTCCAATAATTAGCTTTGACTTTTAATGGTCATTGGCCTATAATGAATGAATTTGGGGTATTGAATTTTAAGATGTTGTTTGGACTGGCTCTCCTACTTTAATCCAGTTTATGCCTCAAAAATGAGAACTTTCATCCACTTATCCCTATGCTCCAAATGAGGCTGTTGAGGGTTACTTCTTTTGTGAGAAACAGTTACGGATTCACTGAGATAAGACATTCCTATAGAGCCTAAAGATTTAATTTGCTTATATATCTTCTTGTAATAAAGAAACAAAATGGAATTCTGGGCCAGGGACTGGATTTTGAAATGAACTTGGAATATATTTTCATTTTTTTTTAATTTTTAAGTGTTAATTAGCTTCCCATAATACTGTTGTAATTTTTTAAAAATATGGAGTGTTGTTCCCATTCGTAGGAGTCAGAAAAAAAAACAGTCCTGAGTGTGGTGTTCACCAATGTACACAGTGTTAGAGAAGGGCGTGAATAACATACAGGTCAACTAAAAAATGACTTTAACCTAAACTACCAGAAGTATTAATATCTAAAATAAACTGGGACAGTTTCTAATGAATGCAATTGTACTCTGCAAGGATAGGGCAGTTTGATTAGATTAAATGAAAATAAAAGTTTGGATTAGTTGTAAATTGTCAAAGAAAACCATTGTAACACTTAACTACCTCAATATTTCATTGCAAATGACACTAATTAGCCCCTTTTTTTTTGGTTCTGGCTTTCTCAGAGGGCAGAGGTCACAGGCTTAGTTTTCAACTTCAACCTGGTTACTTTCTGTGACTAATCTCCAGGGTAATTAAGATCATTTAAAAAGTTATCTGAAAAAATATAAAAATGGCCAGAGTTTGCACTATGTAGCATTACCTCAGATCTTACTAAAAAATAATATAACTGGAAGTTTTATACTCACATCACTCCATTTTTTTCTTATTTTGTCTTATTTTTAAATTTATTCTGTAGTTAAAGGGGTTTATTCTTCTTCTTTTTGGTGTGCATGTCTATGAATGTTAAAACATGTATTGATTTGGCCAATCACTTGTTACACTGAGGATGTGAAACTAGATAAAAGCTCTTTGTTGGCCATGTGATTATAGAAGTTTTTTCCCAGTTTGTACCTTGTCCTTTGATTCTCGAAAGAGTGTCTTTCACAGAACAAAAGGTTGTTAGTTTTTTGAAGCCCAGTTTATAAATGTTAGATCATGCCTTTTCCTGCTGTATCTTTGTCTAACCCCAAGTCACAAAGATTTTTTTCTGTATGTTCTTCTAAAAATTTTATAATTTGGCAGACTATGTTCAGATTTATGTTTCAATGTTAACTTTTCATAAGGTGTGAGATTTACATTAAGGTTTTTTTTCATTTATTTATATTTGGCATGAGAATGTTCAGCTGTTCTAACACCCTTTCCTGAAAAGGCAACCTCTTATCCTTGTCATTACTTTTGCATCTTTGTCAAAAATCTAATGGCCATTTCGAGGTGGGTTTATTTCTGGGTTCACAATTCTGTTCTGTTGGTCAGTGTGTGTGGCTTTCCACCAACTTCATGCAGTTTTGGTAACTGTAGTTTTATAGTAAGTCATAAGATTGAATAATATAATTCCTTCAACTGTGGTAGAATGTTTTTTCTGGAATGTTTTAGTATTTCTAGCCCCATTGCCTTTCCATATGAATTTTAGGATCAGCCTGTCCATATCTAAAAAAACAAAAAACAAACAAACAAAAAACTGCAGAGGTTTGATTGCAATTGTATTTTTTTTGTTAATTTTTAAATGTTTATTTATTTTTGAGAGAGAGAGAGTACAAGCAGTGAGGGGCAGAGAGAGAGGGAGACACAGAATCCAAAGCAGGCTCCAGGCTCCAAGCTGTCAGCACAGAGCCCTATGCAGGGCTCAGACTCACAAACTACAAGATCATGACCTGAGCTGAAGTTGATGCTTAACTGACTGAGCCACCCAAGCACCCCAATGATTACAGTTGTATTAAATCAGGAGGTAATTCGGGGAGAATTAATATCTTTATTCTGCAAGTCTTCTCATTGGTTTCTCTCTCCATCTATTAGACTTTTTGACTTCTTTTCATCTGTCTTTTGTAGTTTCTGCAACAGATTCTATACCCACTTTCTTATATTTATACCTATGTATATCATCTTTTGGAGCTATTGTAAATGGTACTTTGGAAAAAATTAGGTTATTATTATTTTTTTTTAGATTTTTTAAAAAATATTTATTTTTGAGAGACAGAGTGAGAGTCGGGGAGGGGCAGAGAGAGAGGGAGACACAGAATCTGAAGCAGGCTCCAGGCTCTGAGCTGTCAGCACAGAGCCTGATACTGGGCTCAAACCCATGAACCATAAGATCATAACCTGAGTCGAAGTCAGATGCTTAACCGACTGAGCCATCCAGGCATCCCTAGATTTTTAATTGTACATTTACAGAATGTAAAAGTACAGTTAATTTTGTGTGTTGATCTTGTACCCTGTGACCTTGCTAAACACGCTTGTTAGTTCTAAGGAAATGTTTTTTGTGTGCATTTGTTGTGGTTTTCTATGTAGACAGTTATGCCATCAGCAACTAGGGACAGATTTATTTTTTCCTTTTCAATCCGTGTACCTTTTATTTCTGTTTCTTGACTTATGGTCCTGGCTAGGATTACTCAGGACAGTGTTCAGTCTTTCTTTGTAAAGTAAGATGATAGGTGTAGAATTTTTGTAGATGCGTTTTTATTAAGAAAGTTCTCTTCTACTTTTAGTTTGTCGAGAGAATATTTGGAAAAATTTTGTATAAAATTGGTATCATTTCTTCTTTAAAGGTTTTGTAGAAATTGTTAGTGAAACTATCTGGACTTTGAGATTTCTTTTCAAAAAATATTTTTCCCAATGGCAATTTCTTTAATAGTTATAGGATCATAACTTTCAGTCAGTTTTTGTAATTTGTAGATTTTGAGGAATTGGTTCATTTCATCGAAATTGTTGGAAATATGTGTACGGAGTTGTTCATATATTGCTTCATTATCCTTTCCATGCCTGCAGGATTTGTAGTCATATTTCCATTTATATTCTTGATAATGGTAATTTATGTCTTCTCTCTTTTGTTTTTCAAAGGTTTATCAATTTTTGGATTTATTGACCTCCAGTGTTTTTCTTTTTTCAATTCCACTGATTTCTGCTTTTATCTTTCTTATTTTCTTCCATCTACTTGCTTCTTATTATTTTTTTTTTAATTTTTTTTTTCAACGTTTTTTATTTATTTTTGGGACAGAGAGAGACAGAGCATGAACGGGGGAGGGGCAGAGAGAGAGGGAGACACAGAATCGGAAACAGGCTCCAGGCTCCGAGCCATCAGCCCAGAGCCTGATGCGGGGCTCGAACTCACAGACCGCGAGATCGTGACCTGGCTGATGTCAGACGCTTAACCGACTGCGCCACCCAGGCGCCCCTACTTGCTTCTTATTAATTTAGCCTTTTTTTTTTTAGTTACCTAAGGTGGAAATTTTGAGATAGTTCCTCTTTCTAATAGAAGCATCTAATGCTATACCTATATCTTAGATACATCTCACAACTTTAATATATTGTATTTTCATTTTCATTTGGTTTGAAGTATTCTCTAACTTTCCTTGAGATTTTCTTTTTGACTCATAGATTTTTTAGAAGTGTGTGAGTAAACTTCCAGGTGTTGAGGGAAATTTTCTCTTAATTTCTGTTAATAATGTCTAGTTTAAAACAATTATGATCTGAGAACATACTGGATATTTTAATTATTTCAAGTTTGTCATTATTTGTTTTATGAATCAGGATTGCTCCATCTTGAGGAATTATCCAGGTACATTTGAATACAATGTATATCCTACTATTGTTGGGTTGAGTAACCTGTAAATGTCAATTGCATTCATTTGAGTGATGATAATTTTCAGTTCTTCTCAATCCTTGCTTACTTTCCTGCTACAGGTTGTGCTGAGGGAAGAGTGCTGAAATCGTCAGTAACATTTGTAGATTGGTCTATTTCTCTTCTCAATGTTGTTGGTTTTGGTGTCTGTATTCAGCTCTGTTTTGGGTGCATACACAATTAGGATGGTTGTGTCTTTTTGGTCATTTGGCCTTTTATTGTTATGGAATGGTGTCTCTTTACATTTTTTTAAGTTTATTTATTTTGAGAGAGGGAGAGAGAGAACGAGCAGAGGAGGGGTTGGGGGAGGGGGAAGACAGTCCCAAGCAGGCTCTGTGCTGATCTCATGAACCATGAGATCATGACCTTAGCTGAAACCAAGAGTCAGACATTTAACTGACTAAGCCACCCAGGCACCCCTGGGATAAATGGTGTCTCTTTATTATTATCTTCTCCAGTACAGTTGAGACTTTTGTTGTTCTTCATGTGCTGAGTAATTTTGGATTTTACTCGACATTGTCAATAGTATACACAGCTCTAAATCTTATTTAAATTTTGTAGAAACTGTTGATATTTCTGGTTTTCACAGTCAGTTGGGCTGGTTAGGTTTAGGGCATGACTTTGAACCCATTTTCTGTTCCAATGCCATTCCATTTCAAAATCTTCTCAATGCTGTTTGTGTCTGTCACAGGTGTGCCCCACTCAGGGGCCAGCTTGAGACTTGTGTGGTGGCTTATTTATTAATTCAGTTCTCAAAGTTTTTGGCATGCTGAATAGGATCAAACCTGTGCCTGTGCATTTGGAGGTGAGCCCAGGTGTTCATAAAAAACTTTATGAGGTCACTTTCCAACCTCCTCTCTTTTCACTATTTCCCCAGAAATTTCCTGTTGGCGATGCTTCTCTTTTTTCCATCCAGCGTGCTGAGGCTTTAGTTACCTCTCTCTCCCATGTCCTTCTGCAGCTGGGTCAGGATCCAGGGTCAAGCCATAGGAAGGCAGAGAGAAACAAACAAACAAACAAACAAGAAGAGGGTTAGCCCTTCCCTCATGTAAACTCAATTCCTGGAAATGAAGACGAGAGTTTGTATCCCTCAGAGTTTGGCTCCTGCAAGGTCCCATTGCTGGAGGCTGTGTCGGTCCTAAGAGATTGCTGTGGGTCGAGGTGCAGGGCAGTGGAGGATGGAGGGTAAATGAGATATCTCTGCCCTCTTCTGCCCATTCAGAGTATCCTTTCCAGATCCATGAGCCAGAACTTGAGGCTTCTTCCTGGAGTTCTCTCCCATCTGTGCCCCACCGCCCACTGCCAGTGTGTTGTGTTCAGGCCAGGGTATACCAGAGGGAAAAATGGTAAACTCACCACTGGATTGGTGGTATTTCAAATCCTGGTCTTCTCCTTCATTCTGCCTGCTACAATTTATTTTCCAGAACCGTTAGCTTCTCCTTGCATATTGCCCCATTGCATTCCGTGACAGACGTGGCGGTAGCTGTTCATGTCTTACCCAGAATGGGAAGTTTTTACTCCATTTTCTAAACAATCTTCCATCCAGATCCTATTGTTCAGTTGATGTGATTTAAATTAATATGGAGCAAATACTATGATGATTAAAATATGTCAGAGTATGACATCTTCACTTAATAACTCTAATGTCACTGATGTGACAATTGCATTTCTTATAGACCGCTCCAAATTATTAACATTAACTTACTTTAAGATACCTTTATATTTTTAAGTTTATTTATTTATTTTGAGAGAGAGGAAAACAGAGCATGTGAGTAGGGGAGGGGCAGAGAGAGGAGAGAGAGAGAGAGAGAGAGAGAGAGAGAGAGAGAGAGAATCCCAAGCAGGCTCTGTACTGACAGTGCAGACTCACAAACCACAAGCTTGTGACCTGAGCCAAAAACCAAGAGTTAGATGCTCAACCGACTGAGTCACCCAGGTGCCCCCCAAAAACTTTTACTTTTAGACTGTAGAGTAAAATTCAGACTTTTCTGATGAATGAAACTATGTAGACTGTGCCTTAATTATGTTCTTTTTCAGTGCCCTACCCTAGAGTCAATATGATTCAATGGAAAATAAATAAATCTTGTATCTGTGAAACCCCATAAAAGATGAGCTTTGAGTTGGATCCAGTCAGATGTTTTGCTTTTAAACCAAATATGCAAAGAGAGGCAACAATCTATATGGCTTTTACAAGGGAAAGTGACCTGTTGAACTATTTTTTTTTTTCCACCATGTTCAACAGAGTACTTAAGGAAGAAAGAGATTAATTCATTTTTAATGCTAGGAAAATATAGTCATTAAAAAGTAGATAATATAAAATGCCAGAAATGCTTTTAACATTACAAGAAGTGCACTTCTTTCTTAAATAGCATGCTACTTTTGGAGATATAGATATGCTAAAGTATTAAATATTAAAATAGAGGTTGCTTTTTAAAATGCAGTGTTTCTTATCAGAAAAAAAACAGTTTGAACAAGCATTTCTGTTGTATAATTCATGATGTTGCTAATAAGATTGTCTAGGAGAATTATTTGTTATGCTTTTGAGAATGACTAGATCTTTTTTACAAGGGAATATTCCTTTGTTCATGTCTTCTTAAATATATAAAAAGTACTGTTAAAGTATGTGGGATGGTCCCCTGGCAGATTTTGTCATATTAGTGTGGTTTCTCCCTATTTATTTGGAAAGTCTAACCCAACAGGAATATTGATGTGAATTTTGCCACCTTGAACATTATCATAACTTAGCAATATATTCTAAATCATTGATGACAGAAAAACAAATATTGAAAAGATGTCCCTGTGAATGCTTCCACTCTGATTTTCTGGAAGGGGAATGAATTGGGTTCAACAACCCAATAATATAGGCATTGATCTTAAAAAAGAATGTTTCCCTTTTTGATTTTAACCCATTTGTACTCATCCATTGGCATATTAGTAGCTTTTTATGGTGGTAATAAGCAGTGGACTGTTGACCAAGCTCTTTCAAATAACTACCCACTTTAGTAGTCTGTGCTGTATCAGTTGAGGAAACAACACAGTTTATGCAAAAGTCATTCATAGGATTTGGTTACATCACATCTGAATTTGATGGTGGATAAAGTTTTAATGCTCAAGTGTTGATTACTGTAAATGCTTTGCCAAAGTTGATGTATCTGAATCTCCATATAGCTATGTAATGTGAAAAATAGAAATAATTTTTCAAGGCACGTTAGTGAGTGCCTTTTTTAAATTATATTATGTCCTTAAAGGTGGTTATCCAGCGTTAAACAGTATTTTAAAAAGATAGCAAATCTTTGGTTTTGGTCACTTACATTGTGTAAATACTGGGTTATATAAACATAGAAGATTAAAAATAAGAGTGTATTGAAATATGAACATGTGATTATGAAACACGATTGTTTTCTGGAGGACTATCCCATTAATGTAAGGAAGATTTTAAAATGTAAAGCCTTCATGTTAACATAATGTTACCATCCCCTTGGGCTTCTAAATGAATTGAAATCAATGTTCATTATTATATGGTACCTGTAAGAACCACATGTAGATATCCTGAGCAAGTTTTGATGAATAATATCTCATTTTTTCTCTGACTAGCTATACACATTGCTGTGGGATTGTGACCACTGCCAGATAATTTCATATTTAACATTACTTACATTAAAGTTTTTCTTACTTGTGAAAAACAAAAACAATATTTTAGAGCATCCCAGATTTTAAACTATTAGTTTCATTTTCTTTGAGAATAAAAGATTTTTGTAAACTCACAGTTAAAGACAGTTTTGCTTACTTCAAGGAATCCCATTACTTCAAATATATTCTTAAAACATATTAGTCATTATTTCCATGAATGGGAAAAATGAAGATCCCTCCTTGAGTTTTTAGTGTGGCATTCAAATGCTAGAGCCCTTTGCTCTGCAAGTTTTTTGTTTGTTTTTGTTTTTGTTGCTGTTTTTTGCAACTCCCCTCTGGTTTGGGCTGATAATGACATATTTTTATGATGTTTAAGTATGTTTTCATGCTTCCAAAGAAAACTAAAGAGACTCATTGGGTTAGTAAGTCCTGATGCATATTAAAGAACTGTCAAACCCAGTTAACTGAGCTATCACAAGCATATAGTACACAATGAAATTGCTTATTTACTTAAAAAAAAAGGATCTAATCGGGAGCATTTGGAAATGTGTATATAATTTATAGGGCTGAGAATCAGTACCCTTTTAAGGACAGTTCTCATGGATTGAGCTGGGAATAGAAATACAAGTAAAATCTGACTTATTTTCTGCATTAAATTCTTTTTCTCCAAGGATGCTGAAATTTTGAGAGTTCCTTTAATTACTTCATCCTTAACTATTTGTTTCTTATGCACAGAATAAGTACAGTCTTAACAGCAGGTGTTCTTTTTAATATAAGAAAAAATGTCGGAAGCCTTTTAATCTTAACATGCTACTGTATATGAGCTGCTTATTTAGAGTTATTAATAAATAAGATATTTAATGGTACTTGGGTGGTCGATTTGTGAATATATACTTTTTTTTTCTTATTACAACTTTCAAAATGGAGACTTTAGAATAGCCAGAACTCCTTTATTTAACATCCTGGGAACATTTATTATGTACTGACCATTGGAAATGATTAAACCTGGCCAAGAAATGACTTCACTTTTTAGAAAATATAGCCTACCAATCATAGAACCAAACTTTAAATATGGTTGATGCATGGGCTTAGTGTTTTCATCTTTTGATTTCTGGCACTGTTGTGGTCTCCATTGATAAAAGTTAATTCCACAGGACTCAGGCAAGAGGGCATTTATTCTTTAGTCCTCTATGGGCCCCAAACAGAGATTGACGTGCAAAATGTGTTTAAGAAGGGCATGTTGAATGAAATCCCCATTTACTCATCCTTGAAATTCCCATTTACAAATCAGTCTGTGACAGAGTAGGGTGAATCATTCTGTATTTACTGAACAAATCCTAAAAGGATTATGATTGCATAAGTAAATTTTGGAGGTGAGACGCAGTTATTCAAAACAACTCCTCTTTCTCAGAGTGTTTATCTAGACCTTCGGGATCCACAGGATGTTAAGAAGAATTTCACAGCAGAATCACCTACTATTAGCATCGTGGTAGAGATCTAGGGGAGATGTTGCTAGACAAATACAGGGAAGTCATATTATGTCTGTATGAAATGGCCAGTTGGAACATGATATGCATCTGTAAAATGTGCCTGAAATTTGGAGGCAAACTTTCCAAAATTTATCAAAACTATGCACCCCAACTTGTTCTGTTGGTACTTCAAAGGGCAAATAACACCATTGGAAGTAATCTTGGAAATACCTCTGAAGACTACTAAACCTTAGGTATGTTAGACCTTTTAAGAGAGAGGGGGATATAAAAAACTTCCATAGCTGCCTACATAGATATAATCAGAAAGGGAGATTTTTCCTTGCAGAACTGAAGCTTAAGTTATTGGAGTGAAGGAACCATAAAGAATTATTTTCCTGGAGGCTAGTTGAACCAGATGACACCTAGACTTTGAAAGATAGATCTTGCACCCACAATAAAGCTCCATTTTGTTTAAAAGGAGCTCACCTGCTTGGAAGAGGGGTGGAATAGTATTATATGTCAAGAATCTATCATAAGTTCAAAAACTGTGAGTTTGGTAGCCCATGCATAGTTCCAAAAAAGGATCCAAGAACCAGGATCCAAAAATAATTTCGTTCAAACTTGAGTAAGGAGCTCAGTCTGACAATTATAGCAGGGAGAAGTATAACTTCTGAGCTTGGAAGCAAACGTGAACAAAAACCAGGACAAATCCACATCAGACATGATACACATAAGTATTTACAGGGAAAGCATACAGGCAGGATTGTATATGGTGACAGAAGATACAAGTAGGAACCAGGTTGACAGTCAACAGCAGGAAAACTTTCTAACAGCTAGAGCTGCTGACAGTGGGAGGCAGAAACTCTTAAGGTAGTGAGTCCCCTGTCCCTGGAGTTTGGACCATTGCTTCACTGCTAAGTTGGGTAGGGATAAAGAGCACCAAAAGGTAGAAG
Organism: Lynx rufus; assembly: GCF_022079265.1. Classification (NCBI taxonomy): domain Eukaryota; kingdom Metazoa; phylum Chordata; class Mammalia; order Carnivora; family Felidae; genus Lynx; species Lynx rufus. The sequence continues at coordinate 65,742,031 of NW_025814823.1, forward strand.
ATTTAATTCAGCAAATATTTATTGATTGCTACTTTGTAATCGAAGCTAGATTTACCTGTAGGATCCTTTGCCAGCAGCAGTTCTGTGATCTGGGGAGCATTGTATGAGAGGGTTCAGGTGGAAGACCGAAAACTGAGTGAGCAATTATCATATAGTGTGGTGTTCTGGATGAAAACGATGATATGTTTTCCATGGGGAGTGAGAGACAACCCAGGCCAAGTTTCTGTGGTTTAATTTATTCTGGAAACCGAAATACATGAGACATGCATGTGAAGATGAGAATCTGTGAAGTCATTAGTAGGAAATGAAATTTACACAAAGGCAAGATAAGAGGTGCATTTTAGAAATATTGATAAATGAATGTCAAATCGCGCATTTCTTAGGAGGCAGTTTCGTTACTTTGGCAACATAGACATTATTCCTCATTTCAGATAAGCAGTGTTCCTTTAATTCCCACCTGTGGCTTTTCTCACGGTGTCTCCAAGGGACATTAATGCTTAGATGAAAACTAATTAACATTTTAAAATGTAATATATATACATTGATTTAGGGGGAGTTTGTTTCCTTAATTTTCCTGTCAATTGCAGCATGGAAGGACATCATGGTGATTCATTCACTTACACTTCTTTAAAGGGGGTAGTTTTGAAATGTTTAATTCATCTTGGTTATATTTTCTTTTCCCAGTGGCTGAAATTATTGAAATATGAGCTGGATACTATTAACTAGGGTTTACAATACAATGATTTCTTCTACTGTCAAGTTACGTTATACTTGTGAGTTTAAAAAGCAGGTATAGGGGCAGCTGGGTGGCTCATTCGCTTATGCATTTGACTGTGCATTTCAGCTCAGGTCATGATCTCCTGGTTTGTGAGATTGAGTCCTTTGTTAAGCTCTGTGCTGCCAGCGTGGAGCCTACTTGGGATTCTCTCTGTTTCTCTCCCTCATGCACATGCACGTGCATTCTCTCTCTCTCTCTCTCTCTCTCTCTCTCAAAATAAATAAAAGAAATAAAAAGCAGGTATAGAGACAAATGCATGTGAGTTTTTAAACACATATATATGATATATATATATATATTATATAGATATATGAGCTTTATTGAGATGCAATTCACACACAATAAAATTCACCATCTTAAAGTGTACAGTTATATGGATTTTAGTATATTTGCAGAGTTGTCCATTGATTACTACTAATTCCTCGCAGAACATGTTCATCATCTCCAAAGAAACCCTATACTCATTAGTGGTCATTTCTATTACTCCCTTTCCCCAGTACTTGCCAACCACAAAGCTGCAGTGTCTCTGTACGTTTCATATAAATGTGCTTTTTCTTTCACTTAGTGTAATGTGTTCAAGGTTCACCCATGCTGTATCACATATCTGAATTTCATTCCCTTTTATTGCTCAACAATATTCAGTAATATTCCATTGTGTGGACACTCCATTTGTTTTTCCCTCTATCAATTGATAGACATGTGCCTTGTTTTTACTTTTTGCCTATGGTGATGCGAATAATGCTGCCAAGAACATTTGTGTACAAGTTTTTGTATGAACATATGTATAGGAGTCAAATTGCTGGGTCGTATGGGAACTATATGTTTAACTATTTGGGAAACTGCCAAACTCTTTTTCAAAGTGACTGTGCCCTTGTACAACTCCACCAGTAGTGTGTGAGGGTTCTGATTTTCCACATCTTTGACAATACTCATTATTTGTCCTTTTGAATACAGGCATCCTAATGGTTATGAAGGGCTACCTAATTGTGGTGTTGATTTGCATTTCCTTCATGGTTAATGATGTTGAACATCTTTTCATGTGCTTTTTGGCCATTTGCATATTTTCTTTGGAGAAATGTTCAGATCCGTTGCCCATTTTATAATTGATTTAAAAAACTTGTTTTGAGATCTAAGAATTCTTTATATATTCTGAATACAATGGTATATATGATATATATATATATATATATATATATATGGCTATATATATATATAATGGTATACATTATATATTCTGAATACAATGAATATATTTATATATTCTGAATACAATGGTATATATGATATATGGTTTGCATGTATTTCTCCCATCCTGGGGGCCCTCTTCTTACTTTCTGGATCATGTTCTCTGAGGCACAAAAGTTTTAAATCTTGATGAAGTCCTTGATTTATTTACTTTTTTTTCCTTCGTCACCTGTGCTCTTGGTGTTCTATTAAAGTATCTGTTGCTTAATCTAGAATCATAAATATTTACTCTTATGTTTTCTTCTAAGGGCTTTATAGCTTTAGCTTATTTTTCGGGCTCAGCTCCTGTAGCCATACACTTTCAGATAGCACTTGTGTTCTCTGTGAGGCAGGGGTCCGACTTCATCTTTTGTATGTGGATGTCTATCTGTGTTAGTGCAATGTTGAAAAGACTGTCTTTTCTCCCACTGAATAGCCTTGGCACCCTTGTCAAAAAATCAATTGACCATAAACGCAAGCATTTATTTCTGGAATCTCAATTCTGTTCCATTATTCTCTGACTCTCCTTTTGCTTGTACCACATTGTCTTGATTACTGTAGTTTTATAACAAGACTTGAAACTGGAAAATGTGACTCCTCCAACTTTGTTCTTATTTTTCAAGATCGTTTTGCCTATTTGGGTTCCCTTGCATTTCCATATGAATTTTTGGATCAGCTTGTCAATTTCTGCCAAAGTGGCAGCTGGGAGTTTGATAGGTATTGCATTGAATCTGTAGATCAATTTGGGGAGTATAGCCATCTTAATTTTGAGTCTTGTCATCCATGGATATGAAATATCTTTCCATTTGTTTAGATTTTTAAAAATTTCTCTCAATGATGTTTTATAGTTTTCAGTGTACAAGCCTTACTCTTTTGTTACATTGTTTTCTTATTTTTGATGCTATTGTAAATAGAATTGTTTTCTTAATTTCATTTTCAGATTGTTCATCATTGTTAGTGTATAGAAAAATACAAGTGCTGGTTTTTTCATTATAAGAATTTTTTTTAATTGTAAGGTAACCACATCTAATTTCTCAAAGATATTACTGCCTCCATTTTCTCTGCTTCCTGTTGTTAAAATAAGAAAAGCTGTAAAAAAAAATCACAGAAAATCTAAGATGTGCTCAAGTTTTGTGATTTCCATTTAAGAAGTGTAAAGTCTGAAATGTGTCTCTTTTCAGTGTGTGCTGTGTAGGAAATCCTCAGCATTTTTGGTCTTTTGTGAGATGTGAGCATCTTTTGTCTTCTTCCATCATGTTGAGCCTTCACTGTTGGAACTGAGCTGCTCTGCTTTGCTGCAGGTCAGCTTTCGTGGACAGTTAGTGTCATAACAGGACATTGGTCACAAGTTGTCTTAAGTGTTTACTATAAAGACCTCAACTGTGGTTGAGCAGCTGTGTTCCAGGAGCTTTCTCTTTTGTGAAGCATTTCATGTTAGCCTTTTTGAGACAAGTCAAGCACCTGCTCCTTGTTCTGTACCTGGGATCATTTGTGTGTGTGTGTGTGTGTGTGTGTGTGTGTGTGTGAGAGAGAGAGAGAGAGAGAGAGAGAGAGAGAGAGAGAGAGTTAGAAGTCTTTCCAACGCAATGGTTATTTTTCTTTTTGGTCATCTTGTTTGCTCTCGTCCCCTCTCAGTAACTGTCAGGGCCCAAGTTGGTTTATTCTTCTGACAAGAATGGGAAGCACTGTCTTCTGGCCGTGTGGCCCTGCCTCCATTTTGACCAGTCATGTGTGCTTGATGCCACGTGATGTGACTTGTCCCAGCAGTTTGCAGAAGTCACCCAATGAATCTTCAGTGTGACTATACTAATTGCCACTTACTCACTCTTTTTAATGTCACCTTGGTAAGAAATACTTCAACACAAGGGTTTTCCCCCTAAAATTTCACTATTATTTGGGTACTGGAGAAGATACACCCTTGTACTTCACTTGGCCTTCTAAGATTGTCAGGAGATATTTATGGAAAATGTATGTCGTCTTAACATATTTTAGTATTCTTTTACCATTGTCTTTTTTTAGTTGAGGTAAAGTTGATATATAACCTTATATTGGTTTCAGGTGTACAACATAATATTTTGAGTTTATGTATGCTATAAAGTGGTCACCGCAATAAGTTTAGTTACCATCGGTCACCATACGGTTGGGCCCCATCACCATTTTTGCCACCCCCGGCCCCCCTTCTCCTCTGCTAACCACCAGTCTGTTCTCTATAAGTGTGGTTTTATTTGTTCTTTTGTTTTGCTTTATGGATTCCACATATAAGTGAAATCATACAGTGTGGAGATTACTCAAAAAAAAATAGAACTACCATATGATCTGGATTTTCCACTTTTGTGTATTCACCCAAAGAAAATGAAAAAAACACTAACTCAAAAAGATATATACACTCCTATGTTCATTGCAGTATTACCCACAATAGCCAAGGTATGGAAACAACCTAAGTGCCCATTGATGGGTGAATGAATAAAGAATGTGTGGGGTATGTGTGTGTACATGCTGAAATGCTACTTAGCAATAAAAAAGAGGGAAATCTTGCCAATTGCCACATGTGGATGAAACTTGAGGCTACTATGCTAGTAGAAGAAGTCAGAGAAATACAATGCCTTGTGTATTTTGTATCCTGCAGCTTTGTGCAACTCATTTACTAGTTCTGTTTGTGTGTGTGTTTGTGTGTTTTCGACCATCCTAGGATTTTCTATATACAAGGTCATATGTCTGCACATAGAATTACCTTTATTTCTTCTTTCCAATCTAGATATCTTTTATTTCTTTTCCTTGGTTATTAATTGCCTTTGTGGAAGTGTGATTTAGAAAAAAAATTAGGGGTGCCTGGGTGGCTCAGTGGGATAAGTGTCTGACTTCGGCTCAGGTCATGATTTCACAGCTCATGAGTTGGAGACCCATGTCGGACTCTGTGCTGATAGCTCAGAACCTGGAGCCTGCTTCAGATTTTGTGTTTCCCTCTCTCTGTCTCTCTGTCCCTCCTCCACTTGCGCTGTCACTCTCTCTCTCTGTCTCAAAAATAAACATTAAAAAAATCAATCAATTAATAAAAAATTAATTCACCAAAGGTAAGATGCCAACTAATTGGTTGTATTCTCCTACATTTTACTACAGTTAATTGGAAAATCTGTTCATGGATGGTTTTAGCAGATAACACAATGCAGTTTATATAAATCAAATCAAAAGTAATTTCTGTCTCCAGAAAATACACTTGAATTTAGAGATATATTTGTATTTCTGATTCATAAGCATAAGTTAATGGCTGAGAAACTACTTGCTCAGGAATAAACACACACACACACACACACACACACCCCTAGAAAGAAACAAAAACTCCAGGTGACATCAAATTTTTAGAATATGGAAATACTCAAATAAACTTCAGCTTTATTAAGGGAGCTCAACAATATCTTTGCTAGAGGAGAATGTGGACTCCAAATTGAGACGTATGAAATGACCAGTGTAGCCAATGCTTTTGTCATAATCAAATACTGTTTATTCCTATGTGGCCAAATTTAAAATATAAAGCTTTTCTAATTATATTTAAAATATCTTCATTAGATGAATTTTTAAAATACACTACTTTTGCTGTCTGTATTTTGCTTGCATTTTATTTATTTATTTATTTTTAAAATTTTTTTAACGTTTTTATTTATTTTTGAGACAGAGAGAGACAGAGCATGAACGGGGGAGGGGCAGAGAGAGAGGGAGACACAGAATCGGAAGCAGGCTCCAGGCTCCGAGCCATCAGCCCAGAGCCCGACGCGGGGCTCGAACTCACGGACTGTGAGATCGTGACCTGAGCCAAAGTCGGACGCTCAACCGTCTGAGCCACCCAGGCGCCCCTTGCTTGCATTTTAAAATATCAGAGTGTGTAGTAGGTTTTCCTTAGGAGACCTCAGGTATGACCAGGAGCCCAAAAACTTGGCCTGGTAATGCTCAGACAACAGACAGCCACTCATTCCAATAGCCAGTTGGGATTATTCAGGCCGTGATTATTTATTTGTAACCAGAGGTGTTTTGGGGATTATAGTACTGGCAATTGCCTTATTAAATATTTATTAAATGTACAGTCTACATTTTCATTTGAGCAGGGGCTTGGAGACATTCATTCAGTTTGGTTTCTTGTGATGAAATCCTGTAGTTTGGGCTTTCACAGGCTTTATTATTTTTATAAGAAACTCGACAAACAGCTTTAGATTCTCAATCAAATCAATATACTGTTTTAAAGTAACCACTGTCCTTCTTTTAAGTATTTGATGTGATCACTATGGTGAAACATATCACTCAGTAGTAATGCAACAGTGATATTTTAGACTAGAAGAATATTAACAGGTTTGATAGACTTTATATTATGAAAAGTCATCACCCACGAGTTATTGTGTAGGAGTGAAAATACTCCAATTAGTTTTTACCCATGTTTGAGAATTTCTATCCAGCCATCCATCTATCCTTCCTGCTATCCAGTAATATTTAAGAGACTTATAATAATAAACTTATAATCAGTACTGGCCTTCTGCCAGTGCTGCAGATAATTCTAATTTGCAATGATAATATTTTAAATGGTATTGCTATTCCCAAACATATTTGCTAACATTTATATTTTAGTATGATTGAACAATTGATGGGATCCCCCAAATATTGTTTGGTCTTGTATGCTTTTATTTTGTAATTAATTATTTGGCATTAAGAATGTGATGTGGCTTATGGTAGGAACACTGTTTCTAAATTATGATATTATGATATTATGTCATAGAGGGCTTACTGTTTATTTTTGAGAAAGACAGAGCACGAATGGGGGAGGGGCAGAGAGAGAGGGAGACACAGAATTGGAAGCAGGCTGCAGGCTCTGAGCTGTCAGCACAGAGCCCCACACAGGGCTCGAACTCACAAACCGTGGGATCATGACCTAAGCCAAAGTCAGATGCTCAACCGACTGAGCCACCCAGATGGCGTTAAAAATGTGACTTATGGTAGGAACAGTGTTTCTAAATGGTGGCTGCGTTATGATATTATGTCATAGTGGGCTTTCTTGATAATCAGTGTGACAAAAATCATTTTAGACCAAATTTCTTTGACACAGCTGGAGCCCTAGTTCCTTATTTGGAAATGAGTTAAGTTGCGTGTTGTGCATTTGAAAATTAAGACCTACCTGTATAGAAAAACAGATTAATAAAGAATGGATGTATTCTTTACTGTTGGTTTTGAATCATTTAATTTTTTTACTTATCTAGACGATAGCATGATGGTCTTAACTTAATACTGAGGAGAGACCTACTTTTGTTAAAAACTTGCAAAAGATTCCAGAAAATTCGGTGTTTGTATATCCAGGGTTTGTCGTTTGCTTTGCTGTCTGCCTCGGCAATATTTGCTGTTTATTCTCTCATCTACTTGGTTTGACATCATCATCTTTTAATAACAGATGTCATTGTTTTGTATGGCATGTTTATTACTTGGCATGTTTATTACTTTAGGAAGTGCAGTTGATTTTATTTCTCTGAGAATGTATAGTTGAATAGTTTTCAAACGGGTACCTTAGGTAAAGCTAATGTGTCAGTGTGCCTTATGGAATGTGTGTTACTGGTATTTGTAATCTGACTTACAGAAATCTGTTTGATAAAAGGTTGTATAATCTGAGAGGTTTTTCTCTCTAATTGTGAATAACACTATGATCATCTTTTGGGTTCATTAAAAATCCCTGCTTAGAGTAACATCCCCTTAAGTTTCCCTATGTAAACAAGATTGTGCTCTTTCATTGCATATTACCAATGTCATTCTCTCTACTTCTTTATAGGTTTTGTCTTACTGATTATACTTTTTGAAGGTGACATTTTATTTAGAAAGTAATATTTGAATCTCTGCCTTTGAAAACAATGTCAAACTTAAAGTATTGTTAACTCTGTTGTAGTCTGTTTACTTGAAAGTATATATGTAATAGATTAAATGGTAATGCAGTGTAGTGGTATAATAACTCAAAACTCTATGATGTTGGCAATTCCAGTGTTAGTGATGACTATTAGTATGACAGAAATACTAAGGATTTTCAAACACTTCTCGGCATTTAATTAACATCCACTGTGTATTACTCCCAAATATCTAATGAACTGGTAGAACTATTGTTAAATACATAAACACATACAAACATACATAATAAACGAATTGGCTTATAGTTTAGCAAGGGATGAATCATTAATGAAACGCAACATGGTAAAGACAAGGAGACATTGACAGGTTGATGTGGTAACACGAAGAAGGGGCTGTTGGTCCTTAGCCCACCAGGAGGTGATAAACAGAGACAGTAATGGAAAGCTTTGTAGAGGGGTTGAGACTAAGTTTTAAGAGATGAATAAAATGAACCAGGGAAACCAGTGAGAGGAGGACAGGCGAAGGGAAAGAAAGACACTCTAGCAGAGAGAGGGGTCATCAGGCACAAAATACATACAGGTGGGGGAAAAGACTAAGTCTGGCACAGAGAGTGACAATAAAATTTTGTCCTAAGCAAAAGCATAACTCTACCCAATTTAGGGTTAAACTGGCTCAGGTAGATAGCTCATGTTGGGAAGAGGCAGTTGGCGGAGGATGTGCCATGAGAGAGGATGACCAGTCATGGGTTGATTGCAGGGGTTCTGGGAATGGACAGTTTTCGGGGTCTCAAGAAGAGAGGAAATATCGCATGGCTTTTTACCACAGTTTCTCTGGACACAGTCCTGGTTTACGGTAGTTATCTTATTTTTATTATGAATAGCCCTCCTTCTAGCCCTTTCATTCTAAAAAGTGTCTTTATTGGGGTTCTATTTTATTTGTTTATTTATTTATTTATTTATTTATTTATTTTCAACGTTTATTTATTTTTGGGACAGAGAGAGACAGAGCATGAACGGGCGAGGGGCAGAGAGAGAGGGAGACACAGAATCGGAAACAGGCTCCAGGCTCTGAGCCATCAGCCCAGAGCCTGACACGGGGCTCGAACTCACAGACTGCGAGATCGTGACCTGGCTGAAGTCGAACGCTTAACCGACTGCGCCACGCAGGCGCCCCTTGGGGTTCTATTTTATATGGTTACCTTAGACCTAACTTTGGGTGATGATGGAGGGGGAGCACATGAAGTGGCTCTCAGATTCCTAGTGGAATCTTCCAGGTGGATGACGTTGCTTCTAGTGGAAATAGAGGTGATAAGAAGAGCCAGTCTATGGAGTTCAGTCATGAGATGGGGTAGGGAGGTGGAATTTATTCTTGTACCTTTTAGGATTGCAGTTTATGCAATTCCTTCACGCATAATTGTCTAGGTGGTGATGGGATGTGTGAACCTGAAGCTCGCTGAAGCGATCTGGGGCAGAATTCAGATTTAAGAAAGATTGTCCTGTAGGTAAGATCATTACACCCTTCTTGTTATCCTTCTTGGGTAAGCTGGGGATTTAGAAGAGAAAATGGCTAAAGATAGAATCCTTGGAAATCCCTATAGTTTTGGGTGAGTGGAGGGAGCATAGGTAGAAAAGACAGAGGAAACAGTAGAACAAGCAGGAACATTTTGGTGTGAGTATAGCCAAGGAAAAGAATTTCCAAGATAGAGAACGGTGTCCTTAATGTTCAGTATAGCAGAGAAAACAGTAAGAAAAGGACCTAACGGTACTTGTGGGATATGGCAGTTCAGTGGCTTTGGGGGCCTAAGAACAATTTCATTTGGGTAGCCCTGACCTGAGGAGTGAATCAGAGGTAACCAAATGTCTCAGTGAAGGTAGATCACTTTTTAAATAATTGTACATTTGAAGTAAAAGAGAGTTATGGCATCCAACTGTTAGTGGTCCTCAGGGGCCAAAGAAAATCTTTGAGAAACGTGTGAACACTTCCAGACTCGCATTGCCCAGCAGTGTTTTTGGACTACTGCTGACAGGTGTTGCATGAAGAAGTGGATTGTCAGCCAGAGTTTGAAAAACTGTGGGTTCAACAAAGTAAAACCAGTATCTTTTCTGGGCGTCTCAGAGCCAGAAATGTGCTGCTATGCTTTGCTCATGTCCAAAACAGGAAATACAATACGCAGTGTTTCCTACTCATTTTTGGAAACTAAAATGCTTTTTTTTTCAAAGATCCCCTAGTGCCACAGGACTGGAGATCATCTATAAGTCAGGCATACCCTGGTGTGATGGTGAGGTATGACACTAACTAATCGTGTGATCTTAGGCATGTCACTTCAACCTGCTGAGCCGAGGTATCTCTTCTGTGAAATGGAAATCATCTACAGCAGTTTCTAGCCCCACCCATTTTTTTATGGCCAGAGGCAGTTCTAATCAGTGTTAAATATCTTCACTGTCATCTCTACCTGATCTGGCAGTACTGTTACAAGGCTTAAAAAATAAATATGTGAGAGGCGCCTGGGTGGCTTGGTCAATGAAGCATCTGACTCTTGATTTCAGCTCAGGTCATGATCTCACAGTTCGTGAATTCGAGCCCCACATCAGGCTCTGTGCTGATAGTGTGGAGTCTGCTTGGGATTCTCTCTCTCCCTCTCTCTCTTCCCCTCCCCCACTTGCTTGAACACTCTCACTCTCACTCTCTCTCTCAAATAAATAAACATGAAAAAATAAACATGTGAGACAGCATAGTACCTGGGAGTAATATTTTTTTATTAATAATTTATTGATACTCACCATTATCATCCCAACAAACACATTTAAGAAACTGTTCTTTAGTTTAAAGGGGAAAAGCAGAGAAGATAACAGCGAGAAGGAATGACGAAAAGCCACGTACATCAGCTTCCAGACCCCTGAATTGAGTGTGAAAGGGTTTTTGAGAAGTCTGGGGGTGGGGGGCAGCACAGACAGTACCATAGGTGCTAAGTTTGGAGGAGTAGGGGGTAGGGACAAGACAGGAAGTTGAGACACAACAGAGGTGTTGACTGAAGAGACTTTGCACTGATCATTTATTTCTCCGTCTATACCTTTCTGTTTCTTTTCTTCTCCCACGTCATTTGTATTTGAACACAACACTGTTTTCAGGAGAGAAGTAGGATAGGCATTTAAAAACCAGATTCTTTTCTTTCCCTATTTTCTAGAAACAGACAGTAAGATGTGAAATCAATATGTCCTAGGGGAAGCAACAGTAGTCATTTAAGAAGCTTATCAAAACTGCATTTAAATTTAAATGAAATTTAAATTTTAAACCGGTTTCATTTATCGAAGGTTTTAGAAAGCAAAATCCATAAGCTGTCTTCTCCACCTTATCACATTGCTAAGGCTTTTTCAAAGTAAAAAGTGCATACTTATATACTATTTTTTCCTTTACCCTTGTTTGAAGTTGGTCCACTATTCTTTTTTAACAAAATTTAAGTAGTATTAATCAAAGGTCTCAAAGGTTGGGTTTTATATAAATACTGCTTTATAGAGAGAGGCAACCTGTTGTAGTGGGGGGGATATATAGACTTTGGAGCCAGACTGCCTGGCTCTGTCACATACAAGCTCTGTGACCTTGGGTAACTTACTTAATCTCTCTGTGCCTCAGCTCCTTCATCTGTAAAAAATTTTGGTAATTTAGAACCTAGTCTACATAGTTGTAGATTTGAGAAGTCAGTGTTTGTAATGCTCTTTAAAATGGGCCTGGCATGGGGGGTTTATTTTGTAAGAGCATGTGTGTGTGTGTGTGTGTGCGCGCGCGCACATGCATGTGTATGTGGGTGTGTTTGCATGTTCATGTGTGTTAGTGTGTGTTTGCATGTGTGTGAGTGTGTTTGCATGTGAATGCATGTGTTTCCATGTTCATGTGTGTTTGTATGTGCATGTGTGCGTGCACACGTGTGTTTCCATGTGTGTGTGTGTTTGCATGCATATGTGTGTATGAGTGTGTTTGCATGTGCGTGTGCGTTTGCATGTGCATATGTGTGTGAGTGTGTGTTTGCATGTGCATGTGTGTTTTCATGTGCGTGTGAGTGTGTGTGCATGTGTGTGCGTGCATGTGTATATGTGTGTGAGTGTGTGTTTGCATGTGCCTATGTGTATGTTTGCATGTACACATGTGTAAGAGTGTGTTTGCATGTGTGTGTTTGCATGTTTGCATGTGCATATGTGTGAGTGTGTGTTTGCATGTGTGTATTTGCATGTGTGTGAGTGTGTTTGCATGTGTATATGTGTGTGAGTGTGTGTTTGCATGTGCATGTGTGTGTAAGTGTGTTAAATATAATAAAAAGCCGGGTCTGTTGGGAAGAAAAATTCAGAATTACCAGTTTCTAAAATTCCTGATCTGATTATTACTAAGCAATTTGAGAATTATTAACACCAACCCAAATTGAATTTCTCTTCACCGTCCTTTTGGCGTGTTCATCCGAGAAAGGTTCTAAAGGCTTATGAGATGATGACATTGATGCCATCATGCTGTTCAGACATGAGTCTCTCTGGTTGATTTTGTCCGTGTCTCTTTTATGACTAAAAGATTAAAACAACAGAAATCTAGATTTTTCTCATGTTGGATGAAAGCATAATGTTTTACTTTTTACATTGGATCCGATAGCAGCCCGGAGCATCTACATTCATATTGTGTTCCGATTGCTCATGTGCAAGCTACAGGAACACCATTTTCTTTATCATTATTTGATGAGACGTGTCACCCCGCTTTATGAACAGCAAATTCTTAGCTCAGGGAGCAGCCAGGGGCAGGTCATAAAATAAAGGATTATAGAGCAAAGATATTAGTGAAATAGAAGCATCAGCACTTCTTACTGTATTTAACTCAAAGACGATGAGGTCTGCCTGGGGAGCTAATACTACTTAACTGCGTTTGGGCGAAAAGCCAAAAGGAAATTGTATTTCAAAGAGAGGAGGTCTGGCATTCCATATGCTGTGTAATCCTGGTCAGTTAACAGAGATGTATGGCCATTTAACACGGAAAATAAAAGACTAAAAATGAAACTTTTATGTTGAAGAACACAATGTTGACAAAGTTGGAGGCTGAAGGGCAATTGATAACATATCAGGGCCTTAAATTATTCAAGTGAAGTTTGTAGGGAAACAGAGCCTGCATCTTTGACTGCGGGATAAGTCTCACATGAACTTAATTTGTGCTCGGCATTCTCCGAGCCAGAGAACCAGGAATGATGATTGTGCAGATGGGTGAACAAAAGGTCATTTACAGAAATCACCTAAGTGTCCGAGAGCCAGGACTACCCATAGGGAACTCTGGATGTGCTTCAAGTCACAGTGTGCCCAGAGAACTCAGATTGCAGGGGGAAGAGAGGTCAACACACGTTCTTGGATATGGTGGGTATACTGTGCTCAAAAGTTGCTCACTTTTTGGTCCTGGTTAGCGGGCAGGGGATTCTCTCCTTCTTCACCACTGCTGTTTCCTCGGGTTACTGAACAGCTGAGGCCGGTCACCCCGGTTGGCCGTGGCTTGAGGATAGCTCCAAGCTGTGAAATCCCAGCTGTTGGCTGCCGTGGTTTTCTACATTTGGCAATTTGTCCTTGTGCTCTGTGCGAGTTCTCTGAAGCTGCCAGACAGGCTGTGCAGGTACTGATCAAATGTTGCCCAGCTCTGGGCTTTGTGTGGCTTGTCCAGCTTCTGATTTTTTTCCCGCTAGTCACTTGGGCTACATTTGTTCCTGCACCTAGAGTGGTTGGTGCACTGGTGAAAAAACAGGCTTTGTGCCCTTTTAATGGAAGGTGTATGACTTGGATTTCTTGGATATACCTACAAACACGTGAGGATGTATTTGAAAACGTCTTGTCCCTTCCAATTGTAGAAGTGTATGTTCTGCCTCCTTGATGGCATTGATCTGTTGATGGTTTTGAGTTTCATTGCCAATAAGAGCGTATGCCTCAAAAACCTGATTGCAGGTCTTTTTGTCCTCAAAGTGCGTTCTTAGGCTGGATTAATTTGTCAGCATTCCGAAAACAATATCAGGATTTAGGGCAGATGATGTAAAATGTCTGTGTAGAAAGTCTTTTGTTCTATTTTATTTTTTAATCCATTCATGTGTTTCTTCATTCAGCATTTGTTTACTGATCCTGGAAGTGTATTTAAAATAGGGAGACAGAAGTTCACATCATGCTGTCTACAATCCTTAATCTCTTTTCACACACACACACACACACACACACACACACACACACACACCACGTCATTTCATTTTGCCGGGTAGAGGCAGCTCCAATATCCAACAATGCCTGGTTAAGGAGCAAAATCGACAGAGTATCCAAGTGATAAGAAAAGTTTATTGACAGATTTATTTTATCCGAAATCCAAATCCACTCTAACTAGACGTATCTGTTGTGGAAAAAGGGCATTTGTCAGAACAAGGCAAAACTGTTAGACTACACTTGAATATTCTCTCAAGGTCATGGTTCAGCTTCAGCTGCTGTTAGGGTTTCTATCTTCCATATGCATGTTCACTTCATGAGGAAGGACTGCTGTCTTGGCTTCTGAGCATATCTTGAAACAGGATTGAGTTAGGGCATATACCCTCTTTGATCTAAGCCAATGGGATGGAATATACTTGGGGGTGTTGGCTTAAATCAGTGAGGGCCCTTACTTGGGTAGGGATGGGGTTGGCTTCTCCTGCACGAGGGAGGAGTCAACATCTGAAGGAAAATTTGGATATTTTTAAGACATGGGAATATGAAGGTAGATGCTACCTAGACCACACACAGAATTCTGACATGTCATAGCAAAGCTGCTGCTAGGGGTTGAGGTCCTCAGAACCTCAACAAAAAATAAACACATCACTCATCGTTTACAATTCTTTTTCTAATTTTGTTCATGTTTGACTCTTATAGCCCCAAATTGCCTTTTTTTTGTTGTTAAGAAGTTAAATGTAGCTTAGGGGTGCCTGGATGGCTCAGTGGGTTAAGTATCCGACCTGGGCTCAGGTCATGATCTCACAGTTCGTGAGTTCGCACCCTGTGTCGGGCTCTGTGCTGACAGCTCAGAGCCTAGAGCCTGCTTCCGATTCTGTGTCTCCTTCTTTCTCTGCCCCTCCCCTACTCATGCGGGTTCTCTCTCTCTCTCTCTCTCTCTCTATCTCTCTCTCTCTCAAATAAATGAGCATTAAAAAAAATGAAGTTAAATGTAGCTTAACTGAGATTTTGTAACTGCTTTTGAATCTCAAGTACATGCAAAGATGGGTGTCTGCATGGACTTCTGCCAGCATCTCCCCGACTTTATACCTGCTTGTAAAAATCTTACCTAATCTTCAAGGCTGGGCTCTGATGACACCTTGGCCCTATTTCTCAAGTGGGAAGCCCTTGCTCCCCAGTGCTCACTGCGCTTGGTGCTGGTCATTCCCTTGTCATTTTTCGATGCTGTGTCCTCTTATTTCTTGGCATTCTTTGGCATGCCTTTGCCCACCCTGAGCAGAGAGGACACAGGATGCTGGTGATTCTGGGCCAACATTGGGTGTAAGGTGCAGGGACAGAGGGCACAGGAGCACGGAGCCTGGCATGCTGGCCAGGGAGCAGGAGACAGACTAAATGATTTATCTGTTGGTGGGTCTGGGCTTACAAAGAACTTGGACACGGGTGAGAGAGCAAAACACCAGGAGCCTGGAGAGAGAGGGTGGCCGTTACGGTCAGTGAAGAACTCCAGAGCATCAGACCTTTGGATAAGGGAACATTTGAGGACAGTTCAGGGCAGCATGTTATGCCGAGGCCAGCAGGGAGGAGAACATCTCAATCTGTGTGTCTGTGAAGTAGTGAGAAAACTCATTTCTATGTGCAAGGCATCCAAACTGTAAAAAAAAAAAAACAACAAAACTGTTATGTATTACTTAATATTTCATGGGTGTGTATCTATTTTGCATCCTCACAGATCATTTTTTTAATTAACTCATATGTTTTATTTGGGTAAAATGGCAAATGAGTGGAGGCATGCTGGAAATATTTCTTAAAGTTTTTAAGCAGCTCTGCTTAAGCATTATTTTTCCATAATGAAAATCTTGCTCATGTACAGTGAAAGGGGTTCCATATAATCACTTTCTAAAGAGCGTAGAAAGTGTTACGCTTAAAAATAGACAATGAGCACGAAGAACATGAAGTTTCCAACAGTATTCGGACCTGTTTCTCCCAATTCTGTTGCCCAGTCTCCTCCCACAGCAAAGCCTCCTACAAAATGTCACACCCAGGGAACTAATCCACGTGGATGTGTTAGAAATTACACCTGAAAATGGCAATTACCTCACTCTGAGTCTGTGATGCATTTTCCTATTAACGAGAACCTCCCGGTACTTTATGTTCATCCTCGGCAGTATTTAAAATCCTTTTCTTAAATGAGGACTTTATTTCATATGTTTCTGAATTTTCCACCTCTAATCAGTGAATTATTACAAATACAACGTAATCTGCTCCACATTGCTTCTGTGATCAATACGTTATTTAATTAGACAGGATTGCTCAGACTGAACACGTAAATGTAATTGGGATTGGCTTTTGAAGTCAGAGATGGTGTTTCCTAACATGCATACATCCTAAACTTCTGGGCAGTAATTTCATGCAGACACTTCTTAAGAGAAGCAGCACCATAGGGAATAATCAGCCCCAAGAACTATACCCAGCAGAAAATTGCTCATCTTAAATAAGGCAGAGAACCAGAAGTGGTGAGGGAGATTTCTTCTTTGAAGGAACCTGGGCTTGGGGTCCCATAGGCTTATTTATTTATAGGATGGAAACTGTTTGCAAAAATTTCACATGAAGTCTCCTCTGAATTTTCGACCTGGCCAAGTCGACATGCAAAATGAATGGTAGGTCATTCTTTATTTTAGATTTATGCATGACTTTGTCCACTTGGATTTGTGTATCTTGGACCACAGGGCTGACATAGTGCCTACCAAAAGCTACATGAAAGACGTAATAGGAAAATTAAAAAGCAACACTTGGAAGAATTTACACACGTGTGACAAATTTATTCTCGATAGGGCTGGACTTGGGTAAAATTGTGAAGCAGGTAGAAGAGACTTTTATAATCAATGCGTTGTTGAACCCCCCTTCAACATAGCCTCAACATGGTCTGTTTAATCTCCCATCCTGGCTCATTTATGACTTCCAGTAGTCTATTCATATATTTTATCTTACTTAATGTGCACCTGTTAGACAAGGTGGAAGCTGAACCTCGGAGCATTTTATTACTACTGAGTGACAGTATCGAAACTGCCTTCCTGTCACCGCTGTGATGACTCAAATCTCTCTTGTGCTACACACGTTTATCTGTTGCTCACACAAAAGTTGTCATGGGTCTGGGTGAATCTTTGGGGCGAGGGTTAGCAAAGTTTTCTGTAAAAGGCCAGAGAGTAAATATTTTAAGCCTTGTGAGGCAAGGGGCAAAATTGAGTAACTCTTCCGACTAGAAGGGTAAGAGTCATTATCATATATTACATTTCCAATGTGAAAACCACTTTTAGCCAGTGGACCATGAAGAACTGGCTGCAAGAGGGATTTGCCGAGGGTCATCGCTCGCTCGCGCCTGCTCTTGGACAGCGGTCTCCGCTTGCTGGCTTGGCCGATCAGGCCATTTTCGTCTTATGAGTCCCCTTTGAGAGCATGTGGTTTTGCAATCACTATGGCAGTGAAAGAGTGGCTGGAGGGTTGAGCACCAGCAGTTAAATGCTTCCATTCAGAAATGTCACACATCATTTCCTCTCTGATGGCACTGGTCACAGCGAGCCTAGGGACAGCCTTAAAGTAGGACTGAGAGAAGAATCCCCGTTGTTCCGGGAAGAAGAGGCGAAATAAATGTGGGTGAATGATGATCATGGCTATTATGTATGGTTGCCCGTTCCTCTCGTGTATGTACCAGACCCTAATTCTGGAGGATACAACAATGGAATCTTGGGAGAAAAAACCTTATAGATGAGAGAAGGGCCTCATAGGAATGCTAGGGCTTGAGTGGTAAAGCAAGTGGTACAAGTGATAATTTCTACTTAGAATTAACAGATCGAATGCTAATGAGTTCAGTGACTATGTGTTATGTATCATGTTTTTAAATGGCACCAGCTTAGAGCAGTTGTTACATTTTTAGGTAGACAACATTGACATTTTCATATTTATGTTGAGATATAGTATGGAATCACTTGTACTTTTTGAGAAATAAGATTAACTCTTTAGATTTAGCACCTGTATTTTTCTCTTTAACGCAGTATTCTC
This sequence comes from Lynx rufus, assembly GCF_022079265.1. Taxonomy (NCBI): domain Eukaryota; kingdom Metazoa; phylum Chordata; class Mammalia; order Carnivora; family Felidae; genus Lynx; species Lynx rufus. The sequence continues at coordinate 65,760,151 of NW_025814823.1, forward strand.
TCAGGAAGGAAGTTGGTATTTTACATTTCGGGGAGGACAAATTCTCAAGGAGAATAAGCCTACAGAACTGTAAATTTCATTCTTCAAAACATAAAAAAAAAGAAAGAATATAGTGTCAAAGTGCTGGAAGATTTTGAATAGGAGAGATTGAGGTGCCTAGGTGGCTCAGTCAGTTAAGCTACTGACTTCAGCTCAGGTCATGATCTCATGGTTTGTGGGTTCGAGCCCCGCATCAGGCTCTGTGCTGATAGCTCAGAGCATGGAGCCTGCTTCAGATTCTATCTACCTCTTTCTCTCTGCCCCTCCCCTACTTGCGCTCTGTCTCTCTCTCAAAAATAAACAAACATAAAAAAATTAAAACAAAATACAGGATGCTTGGTTAAATTTGAATTTCAAATATTGAATGGGGCATATTTACACTAAAAAATAACTTATTGTTCATCTGAAATTCAGATCTAATGGGGTTGGGTGCCTTGTGTTTGTATCTGGGAATTCTATGCAGTATAGTAGAGATTTGAATTAGTAGATGGTCTTTAAAGGTTTTACATATAGTTCCTTCTCATTTTGTGTGGTATTTGTGTTGCATAACATCCCCACTAACAGTGAATTAAGTAATACTGGAGTCATTGCTCCTAGGAGAAATAGAAGGTTAAGTTCCTGTGAGCCTCTGGTCACGACATTGCATCAACTGTTAAGTAGATAACCTTGTATAAGTTTCTATATGTAAGCAAATATATATGTAAATAAATAAAGGAATATTTCTTATAATTAATTATATTCAGTTTTTTAAAATAATTATAATGATGCGGTAACTGAGATGGACTTAGCCATAAATTTCTTTGGCTTTCAACCACACCATTGTGCTGTCCACTATGCTTTTTTTTTTTTAATTAATGTTTTAAAAAATTTATCTCAGGAACCCACGAATTAAGCCACTATAAATGTATTGTGACTTTAGTATTTAGTATTTTCCAGACCAGCCTCACATAGAGATCTGAGAATTTCCTCTTCCTTCTTCTGGCTGTACCTTATTGTTGATTCATTAATATTGACCTCACACACAACACTGTAACGTGTGCCTGAATGAAACTTCTCTAACAAATGTGTTTTTTTAATAAGGCGCATGACAGCCTTCTTGTAGTTAGGACTGAGCGTGAGACAGCCCTTGAGCACTCCATTTGAAACGGTGAAATTACCAACAGAAAGCAAAGATGCAAACGCTGTGGCACTAACTAGACCGCGAAGGGACACTAGTTTGCAGTGTGAGAGCCGGCTGAATCAAGAAGGCACAGCATTGCCCAGTTCAACCTTAGTTTGGAAGGTGCACATTGGGTGGCTAAAATTATCCACCAATCTGTGCATGTCCACAAATGACATGTGCCATGAGTATTTGTTTTGAGGGCACAAATACACTTGAGAAAGTAGGCAAATTCGCTTTATGGAATCCACAAATAATGAGGAACAGGAGTATTTGATGCCTAAATTAATAGATGAAGACAAACTTAATAATTAGGATACCTTGAAGAAGAATATGCATTGACCCCAAATGTTCTGCAAATGATAATTCTTTTTTAAAATTATTCTTATTTATTTATTTTGAGAGAGAGAGAGAGAGAGAGAGAGAGAGGGGGAGGGAGGGAGGGAGGGAGGGAGGATGAGCGGGGGAGAGGTAGAGAGAGCAGGAGACAGAGAATCCCATGCCAGTGCAGAGCCTGATGCAGGGTTTGAACCCACAAACTGTGAGATCATGACCTGGGCCAAAGTCAGACTCTTAACTGACTGAGCCACCTAATGTGCCCTCCCAAATGATAATTCTATCAGTCCAGAATCCTCACTGTGTTCCATGGCCAGAGTGGGGCACTTAGTTTAACTCACCGATGCTGTGAAGTTTATGTTGTTGTCTTCACTGGTCCAAGATCTCATAGCTTATAAGCAAGAGGGTTGCAATTCTTACCCATTGCAAGGAATACTCAAGAAAGGGTCTTCGACCACATTAGACCTCCTAGTAATAATTTGGACATGCCTGTAAATTTCTTAGTGATAATTTGATGTTGCCCACAAACCTTAGTTTAAGGAACACTTGATAAATCATATCGCAAATATCAGCCTCAACCTTTGGTAGTGATTGTGTTACTATAGTTCTGTGGCAGCAGTGACTTCACCACTTATCTCATAATTTCTTTTCTCAGTACTTTCTGCTCCAGACTTTGGGTTGCCAAGGAGTATGCATCTGTTGTTCTAGCTGCATATTGCCTACATGAAGTTATAATCCTCTGTCAGTGGCATGGAATGATTTTCACAGTGACTGGATTTATGTCACAAAGGGAGGATTAAGAGTTCAGGTGGAGACTGAGCCACAGGAGCCAGATAAATATTGAAAAATGGTCTGTTTTCATGCAAATGTGCAGGTAATAATGAGAGAGGAGACTACATATGGAAAATATGACTCCGATCAAAGTATTTTAAAATATAAGATTATCATTCTAAAATTGTATCATCTTTTTTCTGTGTAATGTTTCATTCCTGCTTTGTTCCTCCTGAAAAATCCCCCAGAGACATAACAAAACCCCCTTTGTGGTTATGATTACCAATTATGGTTCATGGTATATAGTCACTGGCTCCTCCTTGTCTCTTTTGGGTGGAATATCCACACTTTCTTTTAGAACTAAAAATGCCATGGCCATTGTTCAGTCGTCAAACGTGGACTGTTGTATAAGAGATCTGGTATCCAAGGTCTGGATGACCTATGGGCATGTCCATACTGAAAATCCTACTGAACTCGTACAGCTTTTATTTTAAAGTACACACAAAGAATTTTACCTCTATCACCAAACAAAATGCATTCTCTGCCATATTTCTGAGAAAATTGCTGATTTATTCATTCCAGTCTTCCTCTTCGTTTTCAAACAGAAAGGAAATTTTTAGAGTATCTACTCTGATAATAAGGCAACTAGAAGTTAACAATCGTGTGATCTTAATATTTTCTCTTGCTGTGTACACAATAAATAAATATAGCTGGTATTTTTAATTATTGATATTATGTTACTAAGATTTTAATCCTTTGTTTGGAATGCTTAGCACGGAAAAGAATTTCCAGTGTCTATTAATGCAATTTTTTGTGTTCATGGAATAAGATACAAATATGTGTATTTGATGTTTGAGCTTAATGCTTAAGCTTCCAGTCACCATTTCTGCTTTTTGTTATTCTGTTCCTATTATAAATGCAGGATGTAAACCCCAAAATATTTTGAGGGAAGAGCTACTGATAATGTATTGATCTTTAATGATCAATTTAGTAGAGGCTTTAGTGACTTAAAAGATTACTTCTGTATCGAAATGGTTAAGAGGTATTTTACTCTGATGATTAGCATCAATTAATAATAATTATTATTCTTTCTAAAAGATTTTTTTTCAGTATTTACTTTTTGAGAGAGAGAGACAGAGGCAGAGTGCGAGTGGGTGAGAGGCAGAGAGAGGGAGACACAGAATCTGAAACAGGCTCGAGGCTCCAAGCTGTCAGCACAGAGCCCAACACAGGGCCAAAAATCATGAACTATGAGATCATGACCTAAGCCGAAGTCGGACGCTTAACCCACTGAACCACGCAGGCACCCCAATAATCATTACTCTTATAATAACTATTCAAGTAATAGTAATAGTTGTTAGTTTCAGTTCTCTTTGGCATTCATTAAGTTTGGTGAATGGTGTGTATATTCCTTCACCATTTCAAAATATGTGCCAATGTGGTATTAAGTTCTTAAGCAAGCATTTGACTTTTGAAAGAGCCATGTTTTTGTTTGTTTACTAATTGCACTGCTTTTGGAGTTAGCTTGGTCATTCTGTAATTGTTCTTCAGATAATGCAGGACTCCGTATTTAATTTGCCTCTGCTATCTGTGATCGTGAACTACAATTTCGATCATTTGTCACTCTGAACATCTCCCTGTGTAAATTTGCCAGGGCGTTCGCTTTGCAACCGCCACTCTTATTTGAGGCTGATGGCTTCTTATTTAAATTCTTTAAAGTCACGTAATACAGGAACAAACCAGTTACTGTAGCTGTTTTCTAAATGAGCAAGAAATGGGAGAAGGTGGGCAAAACTAAACTGCAATGAGACTTTATTCCTTAAGAATTCAGATATATTTTAAAAGGGTGACTATCTCCAGGTTGACCTGAACTTTTACAAGTCCCTCTGCACATGTGCAGAGGAAATGTTTTATTTTATGGGGCTGATAACACTAAGGAGGTGCACAGTCTTGAAAGAGCCACCTGAATCGTGAAGGAAGGAGTCAGAAGGAAGTCTAGATTATGTTCAATGGAATTTTATGGCATCAGTTGTTTTCTTCCTAATAGATAGATATGGTCCAGTTTTTTTTTTTTCTCCCCTTGTCTCCTTGTCAGCTTGTTTAACTGAATGGCTTTCTTGCCTGGCTGGCCCATTAGGCCAGCTTTACTTAGACATGGTGTACATGTGATGAACCTGACTAGTATCAACGAACAAATAAAATGCATCTCAACTGTTCTCCTTAAGCTTGTGGCAGCTATAAATTGTCTAAAAACCCAAACTGTTTATACTTCTGGTAGTTTTCGTCCACAGACTATGTTCCTATTATGATGAACAGTATAGTTGAGAGAAACAGTGTTGGAGCACCAGTTTGTAAGTCTCCAGCCTGATCTCCAGGGCCAGGTCTACGTTGCTTTTAAACTCAGTGACATTATTGTTAGATGAGCATTTATGGATCCGTTCTCGTTCCTCTGGAACCCAGAACCCTCAGGCCGCTGCCACCCATCAGGGTAGCCCAGGGCCTTGGCCCCTTTGCAGCCACCTGGTTACAGCGCCCTTTGCAGTATTTTCCCACCATCCCTTCTACTCTTAATGCATCATGACCTGTTAAAGTTCCAACCTTGAAATAGTTGCTAAAATACATTTATGCTAATTTTGTTAAATTAGAGAATATTACCAGGGCGTGATAATCTAATGTGCCCCTTCCCCCAACTTATTTTACTGAATTCATCCCTTCATTACTTCACAATTGGAAGTACTGACATAGAAAATGCTGGTGCCATGAGAATTTTAGGACTCCTTTGCCCTCATTTTTAAACACTTTCTTATAACCATGGTGAAGTTCTTGTAAGACTCCAAACTAACCTTTTATTTCTTGCCCCCTGGTCTTTGTGTAAGCTGCTACCTTGTTTGAAATGCCTCTTGACTTCCCTGGTTGTTTTCTACTCACACATCAAGATATATTAAATTGGCCTTTTATAGAAAGATTTTTTTAAACAGTGTTTCCCCAACCCCTTCAATCCATTCTGTACAATTTATAGCATTCTATGTATCTCTTAACATTATCCCACTTCATTTAAAAAAGTGATACCTACTTTTTTTTTTTTTTTTTGCTTTCCCTCAGAGGATTATATCCTTTTGGGTGGTAAAAACTGTGCCTTAGTCAACAATGTGTCCCTTTGGTGATGAGCCCATATATGATAAAGAAGAGGCATTCCATTAAAATCTGTTGATCAGTGAACACTCACTCAAAAATTGGAAGAGTAGAAAAAAGGCAGAAGTCTTGAGTTGGAAATAAAAACCAGTTATTCTTAACAAGAAAAGTAACAATATTGCTTAATTATAAACTAAAAGAAAATAACTACGCTCCTACTAAATGCAACTCATGTGTGGTTTTCTGTACAGTATTTAATTTATTTCTCAGACAACTTGAGGAAGCTGCGGATCAGAGAAGTAAAGTTATTTGTTGAGATTCATATAACTGGTAAATACACAGCCAGGGCACAAAGCCCAGTTGTGTCTACCCTAATCCAGTTTTCTTTCGTTACACTATAAATCTGTACCTCTCTGTGTGGGAAATGAATCATGATGGTTAATTAGCTTAACGAAATAATGGACCAGTGTCATAATGTGTTTTGTTGCTATAGCTTATTTCAAGACACATTTGATGGAAAGGGATCTGAAAGGAATCCAAAGGGAGTTGAGCTGGAATTAAGATTTCACTAAAAGGAGCTATAATTTTCATAACATTTTACAGTGATACAATTAATATAGTAGCATACTAGCTAGCTACCATTTCATATTAGCCGTGGCCTAGAAAACCCTTTGGCCTTTACTCAACCTCTTTATATGTCGTAGTTATGTTCTATAAAGTATCCTTGCACCCGGATCAGTGGACACTGAACTTCTGCCCTGGGGGACATGCAGGTTAGGTTCTGAGCCTCTGCTCTCAACATTTCATCAACTGTCAATGTATAACCTTTTTATTTGTTTATAAATACGTATTTGATTTATTAACACCGAACTCACGGTCTACAGCACAAGAACCCAGGTGTGAATGAAGCTTATCTAACACACGTGATTTCCCAGTAAGGCACATCAAGCCTTCCTACTCTAGGGACACCAGACATCAGCACCCCAACACAGCACTTGAGGGCCATGTTAAACAGCCAGATCACCAACAAAAAGCACTAAAGTGCAAAAAAGAAAATCAAAAAGGTGGCACTAAATAGGACACTACAGGTCACTTGTTTATGTCATGAGAGCTAAAACAAGGTGGAGAGTTGCCTTGTACGAGGTCAGCTGGAAACAGTAATGTGTGGTGACTCAAAACTTTGCTGCTCTGTGCATGTGTGTGAGTGACTGTAAGTGTGGTGGGCACTGATTTTGTGGTTACAAATAAATTTTCGCAATTACACAAATTCGCAAAAACAGAATCTGCATCCGATGAGGATTGGCTGCGTTTCCATTATAAAATAGCCCCGTTATTCCTGTTCCTGAAATTTGCACCTTGTGGTTACTCTCCTTTATCTCATTGTCCTTTTCCTGTTGTTACTGGGTACACTTACTGTCCAGGCTATTTCCTGTAGCTAGTAGGCCTCGCTGTAGGCAGTTTGTTCAGATAGGAGAAACCTGTCTATTGCTTGTTTGCATGGCTCCAAGCCCACAGGCCAGGGCCTGGAGAGATCTGTCAGTAATGGTGTTAGGTAAAGGTTGGGAGCTCTCAGTTAAGCCTACAGAATATATTCTATAAGGAGTTCATTCGTCTTGAAGATTCTCAAAATTCGTTATGTTGTGTAGTTGGTAGATGGTTTTAAAGACTTTCAGCTAGCCAATAAAAAATCATATATTTTCTCTTGGGAAATATTGCACTTATCTTATTCCAGTAGGATTTATTCCCATAGGAAAAACTGAGAGTTCACTAAATAGGTAGCTATTAGGAGATTGCTCAAAGCATCATGAAACTGGCACATCCAGAAGCAAGGAAGTGGTAAAAGATGACTTTTCTATACAAGGCCAGCTTCCCCATGCACACTCTCATTCCCCTATGGGAAGGTTAGACATTTCTCGAGGCTACAATAGCTTTTCCAGGCCACCAGTGCATCTTTTAAGCTTTAATTTTTGAAATGGTACCCTAGAGATCTTATAATTGAGGCTCTAAGCAGACAATTAATGGTTCTATAACCCATTTATAAGGATGGTGGTTTCTATTTAAATACCCTGGCTCTAAATTTCTTTCCATTCACACTATAGTAAATGTGATTTTAGAAGCCTAGAGTGTGTTCAGGACTCCAAACTAGGGCTGGAACGTTTATATCCCTCTGTGTGAAGTATCCCTGAGAGGCAGGTAGAAAGGTAGGAAACAGAAGTCCTAAGAGCAGCTCTGCCATTGTCTACTTGGAAGCCTTGACCAACCATTCTGGCTTTTTAGATTGATGTTGTAAGGGTCAGGTTACAGTCTCCTTCTCTTTCCTCATTTCCCCCCATTGATCGTTCCTTAATTTGCTGACAGTTTCTTTACTCCTTGTCACATATCAGACCTTAGGTACCATACCCAAATTTTCAAATCTTTTAGTCAAAGAAAGTGAACACCAGTTCCTCCTTTCCCTAAATACTGTAAGATACTTGGTATTATGATGAAACATCTTTTAAATAGCTATTTTAAAAATTCCATAGCTCAACTCACTAAATACCTTTATTCCAATGAGCAGCTTCAGTCAGTGGAACTTAAATATTATGAGAAATGACATAGATATGAAATAACTAAGTGTTACGGATCTCTATATTATGGTTTGTTGATCTTTTTTCTTTTTGGTTAGTCAGTTTTGACCAAGGCCAGTAGAGTCTAAGATATTCATTATATGAGCTGAATTAGTATTCTCAAAAGATGTTTTCTTCTGCTCTGACATGTGGAATATTTTTAGAACTATGTGAAAAAAAAGATCACTTATCCTTTTTAGGGGGGATTGACCAAAATCTGAAATGTTTTTGTGTTTAATAAGCACACTGATTAAATCTCTTCTTTCTCTCCCAACTACTCTGTATATCACTGAGTGTATGAAAAAATAATGTCCTCTGTAGGTTAAAAGTCCAAGTTATTTAGTTAGGAGATAGCAAACTTGAGAAATATAATAGTCGTTCATTTGACAAATATGAATTGAGTGGCTACTATGTTTTATGCACTGTTCTAACAAGCTAGGAATATAACTTCTGGACTCATAGGCTTATATTCTAGGAGGGGGAGAGAGGAAATAAACCAATTAAATAAGTCATATAGAATTGCAAGCTGGTGATAAAGAGTATGGGAAGAAATAAGCAGCATAGGAGAATAAAGAGTGATGGGGAGTGTGATTTTTTTTTTTTTTTTTTGAGAGAGAGAGTGTGTGTGAGCAAGGTAGACAGGGGGAGAGAGAGAGAATCTCAAGCAGACACCACCCTCAGTGTGGAGCTTGACACAGGGCTTGATCCCACGACCCTGGGATCATGACCCGAACTAAAATCAACAGTCAGATGATCAACCAACTGAGCCACCCAGGCACCCCTGAAGGTGTAATTCTAGAAGGAATAGTCAAGAGTGGACAATATGACATCAGTTGCCAATAGTACAGTGGTGAACAGTACAGAACACGGAAGTAGGAACTGCCTGGGAATAGGGACATATGGTTGTTATTTACACTTGGGTGGTCAGGGAAGGCCTGACCAATGGGTGACGTGTCAATAAAAAACACGGGGAAGTGGAAAGCAAGTCTTTCAGTCAGTATCCAGAGAAGAGTGTTTCTGGCAACGGGCGAATATGGTGCCCAGGGTGGGTGGGAATATGCCTGGCATGGTGAAGCCAGGGCGGGGAGGCTTTGGGATGGCCAAAGGAAATAGAGAGGCTGGCATGATACAAGATGAAGTCTGAGGAAAAGCAGGGACTGGAATCACATTGAACCACAGAGGCTGGATTTTATTCTGAGACAGATGGAATGCCTTTGAAGTCTTGAGTGAAGGACAGAAATGATTTGGCTGCTGTGCTGAGATGTATTGTATGAAAAGTGTACAACTTTAGAGCCCCAGCAGAAGTGGCCAAGGGGTGGTGAGCAAACCTTTCTGAGGGTAGGGGAGAAGTATCTTCATAGACTTTGATGGGAATAGCAGAAGAAAGACATTCCAGGTGGGGGTGGGGTGGGGGTGGGCGGAATCTGGGCTAAAAGTTTTCAGCATAAAGCCTGAAGACTGGCCCCGGCCTGTGCTGAGGCTGGAGAATGTGTACGTTTGGGCCTCACTCTACTAATGTTGTGAGACCCTGAAGACTTGAAAGTGAAGGAGCTGTGTGGGCGCTTGTAGGAAGATGGCTTCACTAGCAAGATGGAGAATGAAGGACAACAGAGCAAAACCTCGGGAGCAGGAGGGAGGCAGGGGTCCCGGCGCACTTAGTCCATGCCGGATGGAGTGGACAGAAGAGGAGGGTGCATTTGGAAGGTGTATATTGGTCCAAGTCATTTGAGTCAGACCTTAAGACTAAAAGAACATGCTGTGAGTTCATTGGAACGGCATACCTTTAAAGGTGGAAAAACATTAGTGGCTGTTATTTACCAGGCACCAAATCTTGGACTGACATGTTAAAAGCGGCTCCCAAAAATGAAGTACATTTTTCATTTAGCACAAATACCAGATGAATATAGTGTAGTTGTCATTAAAACTATGAGAGCTGGGTTACTGTTGCCTCTCCAAATAATATACCGTGGTTAACATGGACCCACACACTGGTCTGCTGATTTTTTTTTTAAAAGTTTATATATTTATTTTGAGAGAGACAGACAGCTCGAGTGGGCTGGGGAAGAGAGAGAGGGAGACAGAGAATCCCAAGCCTGCTCCACACCGTCAGCACAGGGCCTGATGCGAGGTTTGAACTCACAAAACCGTGAGATCATGACCTGAGCTGACCCGAGTCGTACGGTTAACCGACTGAGCCACCCAGGTGCCCCTGCTGATGTTTTTCTTGAACAAAAATGCCACTGAGTACAAAAGAAAGAGTGAACCTTCATTTAACTCAGTGCGCAATCAGAGAGCCAGCCCATTGTGAAAGTCTAGAACAAAGCACAAGTAAACATAATGCCTTCCATTGATCCATTAGCATGCTCAGGAAGAGAATTGCTTATTCACAACGATTATTATTTTCTCAATGCTTCTGTCTAAATATCTTCGGAAATACCAAGACAACTTGCCTGAAACATGTGTCCCTGTTGTGCTTCACAGGCACCTTTGGAGTAAAGGTTTAGCGCCATTTATTCAATGTCGTTTGAACAGCAAAAGGAGTGAAAGACACACAGGTGCTTGTCATTGAGAAAAAAAGAACTCTCAGATATTCATGAAATGCCTGCTATTGCATTTTAATTTGCTGTAGGAAATTGCCTACTTTGTGAGTCATTTTTGCTTCGCATAATAGTTCCGTCAGCTCAGTTTGGTTTCTGATTCTTAGGAGCCTGTGCAGATGCAGATTTCTCAGATTACCCAGTACACATATTTTTCTGTTGAATCATAAATTGAATTCTTTTCATGAGAAGGTAATTTATACTTGAAGGCATGTTTTTGTTAATAAGCCACGTATGTTTCTTTTGGTTCTCCTGAAATTAAAAAAAAAATTGTGTATGTATATATTTTTGGCTCCCCTCAAACCTATTTTGGCATAATTTTGGTTAGGAGAAAGAAGAACACGCTAGTTATTTCTGAGGTTATGTGGTTACCGTAAGTGGATCAATTTTAGGAGGAAATTAAATTTGTAGCTAAATGGTTAGGTTGTTTAAAAAAACTGGCGTTATCCAGATGTTAGACAATAACATGCTGGAAGGATTTCCTGTACGTGAGAAAGCAGGTGTCTGTACTGTCAGACGTATATTATATATCTAAGAACAGTGAGCTACCTTTTCTAAGACGTGTTTGAAAATCAAGTAGAAAAAAAACACTATTGCAGTGCCACATGTCCATTTAACTCTAGTGGATTAGCTACATTAGATGCTCCTGGCTGATCTACATTAGATGCCAAGTGGACCTGATTTTGCTAGCTATTGTCCTTGGGAAAACTGAGCCATTGCTTTAGACGACATTCCAAATTTGCTTCCCTAGGGTAATGTGGATCTTTTCTTTTCATTGGTTTTCCCCTGGATGTAGATTGTACTGGTAGTAAAGAGAGGCAAGATGAACACTTTTGCGTATTCACCTCCTCCTTTTAATTGAAGTTAAGCTTTTTGGTCTATAATTGGATCTCCTCAAGAGAACAGTTCTTGCCACCTACCCAAGTCCTCCGATGTCCCTGGGATTTAGAAACCAACTACATTTACCTTTGAGCTTTTGTCTTCTCTTCACCTCCTGCCTTCCTTCCACTGTATGATTGTAAAATGCATATGTTCAACATAAACGTAGCTAAAGAAAATTGGTGTCCTTTGCTCTGAAAATTTCTTGCAATTTTATCATTGTCATCTCATAATGCTCTAATTCCAGGTTTTACTTTTGTGCCTGGTAATTAGTAAATGTTGGTGTTTACACAGTGAACCTTATGATGATCTGCTCTGCTGTGTTCATTAACAATGCAGCCAAGAGATTCAGAAGTAGAAGCCCAGATTTGGGCTTTAGGTAATTACTCAATAAGTCCTGCCCTCTGGTCGTCTCTGAAGTCACCCCAAGAGCATAGTTGTGGGGTTTGTCTGATGCTGGGCTCATCTGGTTAAACCTCTACTCCATGTAATCTTAATATTTTTCTAATCAGTCCTTCAATAAAGTCCTCCTATATGTTAAGAATCATCCTCACTGATGATTTTCCTAAGTATCAGACAAAAAGACAAAAAGAGGGAATTAATCCTTTGCTGAGTAATGACACATTCATCTTGCAAGTGGTAACCACAGAGGCTTGGATTCTTTGAGCAGATTGGTCTACCAGAGATCTGTGTGCCAGGAGGAAAGCCATACTCTGTGGGTTTAGAGAGATTTAAGTGCACTGAATCAATACAAAAAAGGGTCAACTATTGACAGTCTTAAGGTCTATTTCACCTTGTTTAAAGATGCTCCCAAAGCACAATAAGGTCCATAACCACTCCATAACCTTGTTGACCAAGAGTAAAGAGACTCCAGATGTCTTAGGGCAAGAGCCTACAAGAAGCCAGAAGCTACTTGATACAAGAAACTTTCAGGGCAGGGATGTGAACACATGATGAGTGTAATTTATCTTTCCAGTGCATTTCACATCATAGATAGACCTATGCAGTGGTCATTAGAGCTGCTCACAAATGTATTGGTTGTCTTCTTTATGGGCACAAGGTAGAATTTTATTTCACTGTTTCCTTTCTTAAGTTAGGTGTGGCTATGTGACATATTTCTCTATGAAATGTGAGTGGAAATGGAGGGTCTTGCTTCCAGATGGGAGTTTCAAGAGCCAGACTGTGGTTTGCCTTGAGAAGGGAATGAGCCAGCCTGAATTCTTGAGGGAATATGAAGGGCAGAGCTCCCTACCAGCCCGCACTGGACATAATCTTAGTGAGACGTAAACCTTTGGGGCTGTTTGTGATCTAAAAATGACATAGGTCATCCTGACTATTACCATATTCTATAGCTTGTTAAAATTGTATAAAATAACACGTTACCAAAGAATGATCAATTTTATTTTTACAGTACATTTAATAAACATGTATCCAGTGACTTCTTTTGGAGATGAATTGCAGTTTGCGTCCGCCTCTATTAATAGCTGGCTTCAGAACCTTGGGCAAATTATTTGAACTTTTTGAGCCTTAAATGCCTTTAGTTGTAAATGAGGGCAATACCGCTTGCATAATAGGTTTTTTCCGAGGATGAAAGGGTTGATTGTATATCATTCACCAAGCAAAATGAACATGCAAAATATGTTTATTCTTACCCTTCCCCCTGTTAAATACTGCCTAGTGAGAGTTTGAGGTGTCATGTGAAGTATCTTATAGGAGTATCTTGCCCTCAAGTATCTTATAGGAGAGAATATAGATACAAATAACCCCACATGTAATACAGTGTAAAACTCACTACTTAGGAAGCACAAAAGTATTCCCTGATGATGATATATCTGTAGAAAAACCATACAGAAATCACCACAAGCTGGAAACATCCATACAAAAATAAGAAAGAAAGAAAGAAAGAAAGAAAGAAAGAAAGAAAGAAAGAAAAGAAGGAAAATACTGAGCAGCAGAACTCAGTGTTAAGTCAGTAAGTCATTTTCTACAGAAATCCCAAGCTATTTCTTTTTAGCTGTTCCATCAAAATCCATCCGGGGTTCAACAGTTTTACTTACATTCAACGTTTCAACTTTCAGCTTACTTTCAACGTTGGTAAAAGCCCTTTTAGAACTTTGTTACTATAGAAGCTTGCCATGTGAAAAATTCATCAGCAGTGGGTTTGAAATCTTAAAAGTGTTATGTCTTTTAGAAGAGTGGCCAGCCCAGCAGTATCCAGAGTAGACTGAAGGTTTCACATCAAAGGAGAAATCTGCACAGCTCTGATGTTGTCAACCCTCTCCACATGCACGGTTTTCCACACTGCACCCATTTTTTCATGTTTCATTAGCAGCCTTATGTCTTATCCTTCACATCAAATGCTAGAGCAAGGACCCTAGTAATGAAGTCACTGAGCTCAACCTATTCATCGGATCTGGTCGTGGAGTCAAGACATTCTGGAGTGTGCAGGGAGAGGCTCTCCAGACAGTAAAGTTCTTACGTTGCCAAATTACCAGGACCATTTGGTCAGAAGTGAGCATGGGTAATTGGAAACATCCTGAATACATTTTCTAAAGGACAATTACAGTTTGTCAACACCGGTAAAAGGTTTCTGGGGGAAAAAAAAAACCTAGAAAACAGCAGGAGAAACTGGTTTTGGGGGCAAAAAGTTATAAAAGTAAGAAGAGAAGAATGCTTTCAGGATAGAACAACATGGGATATACTAGCATGCACAAATCGATGTGTATAAAGCCAAAAAGATGTTTATTTTGCAGTTTTATATTTCCTTATCCACTAAGAACAGCAGGTGGAGAGGAACATGAAATATGGAATGGAGATTTAGCTGCCTCTGGCCCCTTCTGAATCCTTAAATTATAAAGTCGCCTGCAGTGTGTGTAGTGGGTGGATAGGAATGGCTGTTAAAGAGGTTGGTAGATGGTTTTCCAGAAGTCTCATTGGAATAGGAGGGTCATGGCCATCAGCAGATCAATCAGGACATATGTAGTGGGGCCAAAGCCAACCATTAGTACAAGGAGACTTTTGAATAAATCTCCTATACCAGGCAGTGCAGAACTCTCCCACACTTGCAAAGGGAAATGTGGATTTTAAATGAAAATCACTTTGAGCTCACCTGTTGTTATTTTTGGCTGCATTCATAGGCAGAGAGAATTACTATGTAGTATTGTCACCAAACTCCAAAGGGAAACATGAGCTTTAATAAGGCAGCAAAAATCACCTGCTACTTCTCCTACTGTACTTCATATCTTAGAAACATCTTCTTTCATCACAAGGTTGATGGAGTATCTAAAGAAGACTGGATATAGTCTTCGGAGGAATAAAATGTAAGATAATGAATTATTTCTTGCTTCACATTTAATTTCCATGGCACTTTGAAAGCAATGTGTTTTCAAGGCTAACTCTCCTTTCAGGCAACTTGATGATAAGATGTACTAAATTTTCATATCCTCAACTTGAAAAAATTAATCTCTTTTAGATTGTAATTGCTTTGGATTTAATCTTAAAGTTTATGACTGTAATTTTCAGATGATGTGAATCACTCTGTGGAGGTTTTGTTAGTCATTTGTTTGGAATTAGATTTTTTCCATTTGCCGTAATTAATTCATTCACATTTGGTACTCTTTGCATTTTTATGTTCTTTATATTTTATTTTGGGGAATTAATTTGGAGAAAAATTAACTCCAACTAGACTTTGATGGTGGCTGTTATTTTTTAGTCGTACCAGCCCAGAGTTGCATTTAAAAAATAACTATTTCCGGGGTACCTGGTGGCTCAGTCAGTTGAGCGTACAACTTCAGCTCAGGTCATGATCTCGTGGTTCGTGAGATCGAGCCCCACAAGGGGCTTGCTGCTGTCAGCACAGAGCCCGCTGCAGATCCTCTGTTCCCCTCTCTCTGCCCCTCCCCCACTTGTGCTCTCTCAAAAATAAACATTTAAAAAATATATTTCATACTTTTGTTCCAACCATCAACATACCGTGAGTTTTCACCTGTCTCTGTACTTGAACAAGAGTTCTTGATAACTCTGATGAGTGGTAAGCACCTTTCTTTGGGTAGAGTGATAAGGAGTAACATGAAAAACATCTTAAAGTTAGGTAAGCTCTGTCTTTAAACCAGATGCAAGTCAGCAATTTTAATCTATTTAATGCATTTCAGTGGATGTTTTTGTTTTTCAGCAAATTCCCCTCTTTCCTAATTTTAGTTTTCAATAATACTCAGGGATTCAGTTGAAGGGTACTTTTATTTTGCTATTATTCTTTCCCCCATCTTTATTGATGTATAATTAACACATAAGAAGGGTATTATTTAAGGTGTATGATATAATGGTTTGATATAGGTATACATTGTGAAACGATTACCACAATCAAGCTAATTAACACGGCCATCACCTCACATAGTAACCTGTGTGTGTGTCGGGGGGGAGGGTACCCCATAGAGAGAGAGATCTGGCAAAAGTGTAAGATACCTGCTACAGCCAGGTGGTAAATTCATGGAGTTTTGAATGTCAAATTCTTTCGTTTACTGAACAGTTTTAAAGTCTGTCTGGGATACCAAGACTCTTTTAAGGGAGTCCAAAGATACAGGAGCCAATAGAGATTTCTGTCTGTGAGAGGGAAAATGGTAGTGGTTAGATGCTGCTTCCTCTCTGAAGACCTCCCAAGATGGAGTTTTTGTCATTACTTTGTATCTCTTTTGGAGGCTTCCTGGCTTCTTTATCTCCTTTATGTGCCTGCTTCTAATGTATACCTATGTATGCACTTTCTCTTGAGCATAGATTGACCATCCTCTAGACCTGTTGTCTCTCCTTCCCTCTCCTCTGCGTTTCCAATCTCGTGGTGGCACCACTGCTGTCCCCATTAAGGAAACCCCACCACCAACTTGGACATCTCTTTCCCCCTTGCCTAACTTCTTGAAAAGAGACCCGTTGGCATCCTGACTGGGGCACCATCTAATATTTAAAATATGTATCACTGGACAGTTCCCAGCAATTACCTTAGTAAGCATTGAGTTTCCTCACAGTGAGCTGCAAAATAATGCTGGCAGATGGGAAGTCACACTCACCTTGGGACTCTGTTGGGCTTTTAGTTAAGTTTCTTTGAGCCTCAGTTTCCTCATCTGCAAGTGGGGAATATAATAGGGCCTTTCACACAGAGTCTCAAAGAATCTAACTGGGATGCTTAAACAAGATGAAAGAGGTGATAATACTTTGTTTTCCAAGTAGTAGTTTAAATTATATTTATTATTAAGGATTGTGTTGATTAGTAATGAAGTATGAGACATTATTATAAAATAAGCATATTTTTATGCCTACCAAGAGGTTGGCAAACAACGCCCAGTGAGCTGAACCCAAACCTGATCCCTGTTCTAGTAATAAAGCTTTACTAGAACATATCTGTACCCATTTGCTCGTAGATAGTGATTTGTTCACTCAGGCTGCATGGCAGAGTCTAGTAGTTGTGATAGGGACCTTATGTACCACAAAGCCTAAAATATTTACTATATGTCCTTTTGCCAACAGTTTGCCGACCTCTGCCTAAGACAACTACCAACAAAATTGTAACTTTCTGGGTATCCTTCTAAATTCTTACTGACCACTCATCAGTTTAAATTATAAAACACATTGGGGCACCTGGTTAAGTGTCCAGCTTTGGCTCAGGTCATGCATGATCTCATGGTTCGTGAGATTAAATTAAATTTAAAAAACTTAAAAGAATACGTTTTGGAACTTGACCCAACTTTTTTGTATATAATACCTCATATGTGCACATATGTGCATCTGGGTGTTTTTGCATGTACACACACCCATGCACGCACACCCTGTCTAGACAGACACCAAAGCGTTCCCCTGTAAAACGAGGACAGTTTCCATACATTGCCAATGTCAAAAGGCTTAAATGATATTTTGGTAGTTCAAGGATAATATATAAACACTAAACAAAACTTTAATCTTCAATCTCAAAATCACAGTCCTCGTAATAGTGTCTTAGTTGACGGAAGGATGAAAAGTAAAGTGGAAACACTTTAATTGCATTTACGTAGATTATTTTTCTGGTATGATTATGAAAGTTAATATATGCACCAAAGTGTATGTTAATATCATGATAAACGTTTTAGTTTAACTGCATTCCAGTCTGATCGACTCTGTGCGGTAATGATACCTGCTTCTTCGTTGGCCAGTCTAACAGTCTAACAGATCAATGAGGTCTATTACAGTCATTCCCAATTCAGATGGTAATTAAAAGAAAGAATCTGAAAGATACATCTCTAAGTCACTCTATATTCCTTGTGAAATACAAAAAAAATGTGAAAATTCAGTCTTTTAAAGAACACGTTGCTATAGAGTTTTTTTCTAACTGAAATGAATCTTGTCATCAGCTAAAACTGAAATGTATTTAATTGAATTTTATAAAATGAAACAATGTAACCGTCCTCTGAAAGACATATTTGACATCTTAATTTTCTTGCCTATTCTAACATAGAAAGTATCAGCTCTTCATTCATCACAGAGCTTTTACTAAACTTTAGTATGTAAGCTTATGATGAATGATTAAGACACACCAGGCCAACTGGGAAGACTCTAGCTTTCATTTGCAAGAACCATAAAAAGCTTTGACTTGCAGCTGTTAGAAGCAAGTTAAAATATTATCAGAATACCACCAACTTGCAAAGCACAGCTGATATATTACTGGTGACTGTGTAAAATTATAGCATTGTCCAATCCAGGAACCAGATGGCCCATCTCCCTTGATTTGAGAAGTGCTGGGTGACTGCAAATTTTACTTGCTGCCCTAGGCTTTACTTTTTCTTTTTAACGACTGGAATCTCAGTTTTAGATTTTGTAAAGTCTATGCCAGGTGACAAATACGAATGTTACAAAGTCACTTTCTCAAAAAATTCATTAATTTCCTTTAACCAAAGGACTGGTTGCAAGTAAAAATAAGATTTTGATCAGTACTAGTCTTGCTTGGAAGAAATCAGTAAGGATTCATTCTCACAAGCCAATTTGCCAAAATAGACTCTTAAAAACTTGAGAAATTTTAAAAACACTTAAATTTTGGAAAAAAATCTTTCTTTTTAAAGCCGAGAGACATAAGGACTCTTCATGTTTTAATCCTTCTTTGAAGGCATGTGCTTTTGGGTAAGTGAGTGGCATGTAGGTAACATATGCAAGGTGGAAAACATGTCATTGATTTCGGAATCTGTTATAGCGGGTAACCTACGTGGATGAGATAAAGGATGCAGATGTGTAGAGAACACATTGGGGGCAGGAACTCCACCTGTCTGCCTGTGCCTTAGGAACTAATGAGTTGGCCCTCAGGATTTTTTTTATTTGATCTCCCACTGTTGGTGCTGTAAAGGGGTTTTTCTGTATTGAAAAATATAGGTCATTAAGGCCAACATTTGGTTGATTCTGGTAGTTGTCCTAGTTCTCTGAGAATAGCTTGGGCCAATATTAATTCCAAGTTTAAGGGTTTACTGTCAAAGTTGTGTTAACCTGATGACTGTGCTTTTGTCTCCCCCCCTTTTTTTTAAGTTTTTATTTTAATCACCCCTTGCTCATCACAAGTACACTCCTTAATCCCCATCACCTACTTAACCCTTCCCTCCCCCCTCCCCCCATAACCATCAATTGTTCTCTATTGTTGAGTTTGTTTCTTGGTTTCTCTCTTCTCTCTCTCTTTCTCTCTCTCTTCCCATTGCTCATTTTTTTTTTTTTTGTTTTTTGTTTTTTTGTTTTTGGTATGTGTGTGTTATGTGAGTGAAGTTATATGGTATTTGTCTTTCTCTGGCTGACTTATTTCAGTTAGCGTTATACTTTCCAGCTCCATTCCTGTTGTTACAAATGGGCAAGATTTCATTTTTTTTATGCCTGAATATCTATATCTATATCTATATCTATATCTATATCTATATATTAATAAATATATATAATATATATTGTAAATATATATTCTATATTTATTAATATATAATATATAATATATGTAGTATATATAATATATATGTATATATATTAATATATATATATATATATATATCACTTCTGTATCCACTCATCAGTCATTGGATGGACACCTGGGCTGCTTCCATATCTTGGCTATTGTAAATAATGCTGCTATAAATATAGGGGTTCAGGCAACACTTCAAATCAGTATATTTTTTCCTTTGGGTGAATAACCAGTAGTGTGATTCCTGGATCATAGGGTAGTTCTATTTTAAATTTTCTGAGGAACCTCCATCCTGTTTTCCAGAGTGGCTGCACCAGTTTGCATTACCATCAATAGTGCAAGAGGGTTCCTTTTTTCTCCACATCCTAGCCAACACCTGTTGTTTTGTATGTTGTTGATTTTAGCCATTCTGACAGGTGTGAGGTGACATCGCATTGTAATTTTGATTTGCATTTCCCTGATGATAAGTGATGATGAGCATCTTTTCATGTATCTGTTGGCCATCTGGATGTCTTTGGAGAAATTGGACCTCAGGGCTTTATCTGTATAGTGTGGAGGTCCCATGAAGCAATCTCTCCATTATCTTTTGCATTTAACATACCAGAATTTTAAAATTTAATTGTGTTTATTAATGGATATAATGTAAATATGTGTTTGCATATATTTTAGATTTTATATTTGAGAACTACTTTGATTAGGTCTTGAAATTTCAGGAAATTGAAGGAAATTTTTTAGCCGAATACAACTCACTCTGAAAATTTCACCTATAATGCATCTTGTTGAAAGGTGTTAAGAATTTATTGAGTTTATTTTGTGAGTCCTAAACTGGAATGATACTGCATTTCCTTTCTAAGAGAGATAAAACGTCTAAGAATTCGATCCAGGGAGAGATTTTATTTTTTTTCCTTCCTTCCTTCCTTCCTTCCTTCCTTCCTTCCTTCCTTCCTTATTAATTTATTTTTGAGAGAGAGAGCATGAGCAGGGGAGAGGTGGGGGGGGGTTGGAGGGAGAATCCCAAGCAGGCTCTGCATTGTCAGCACGGAGCCTGATGTGGGGCTGGAACTCATGAACTGTGAGATCATGACCTGAGCTGAAACCCAGAGTCGGATGCTTAACCAACTGAATGACCCAGGCATCCCAAGATTTTATTTTTAAGGAGAAAATATATCTACTAAATAGACTTGTCTTGATGCCGGTAGATCGGCATTAGTAAAGCTACTCAATGAGCTAATTCCACTTACTTAAATGAGGACAGCCCTTGGATTTTCTTGCAGCACACTATTTTGGACCCATTAATGTTTCAGAACTTCCTTAAGTTGGCAGGTGCCTGTGTATGCCAGTGGACTACACGGCAGGCTGATTAACTATTGCTTTTACAGTTGTCACTTCTGCTTTGAACTGTCTACCACACCTGCCTTATTTCTGCAGGAGGGGGCCCCGTGGGCCTCCACGGCTCCTAATCCAGCAGGGCCAACCTTGAAAAATGTTAATAGATAGTGACAAATACTGAGATAATACATGGCAGTGTGGTTATATGGGGTGATCGGTGGCACAGCGGTATTTGATATGCTCCTCATTTAGTTCTCTAGTGGAGTTGGGCTCACTGCCCAGTTACATGTTAAAAAGAATAATGACATACATGAGGATGTGTTTTCAGGCAGCTGTTAACGGTAGGCTAACTCCAAAAGTTGGGAAGAAGACAGGAAGTACAGTTTATTTTATCACCTGTCAGCTTTTTGGTAGACACTCTCTTTTTCATATTTTCATTTCTTAATCTGGACTAGATGCCCATAGAATGACTAGGTTTTGTTTAAGTTGTCTTTACCCTTACCATTCCTTTTAAAATTAGTCTCAATTACCTCCTACTGCCCTGTGTAATTTTTTTTTTTTACTTTATATTTCAGGAAAAGGTTGTGAAATATGTTTAAATGGACCAGAATAATTACTGAGTATTTTTGGTGGAAGACTAGGCTGTGTCCAGGCATGCGCTTCTGGGTTGTCTGATTCTGTGGGATCGCTGCTCCTAGCATCATCTTTGTGCTGCGGTACAACTCTGTATATTTAAGGTAGTTGGAACAATGTGAATAACTCTTGTCCAGAGACACACAAATTAATTTTGTCCCATGGAAATACAATTGATTTTTAACTTTCAGTCCTATCCCTACCCATCTTCCTGAAAAAAGCCAGTTTTATTTTTCTTGGTAATTCATTTCAGCATTATTTTATGCTAATATATGTGTGGTTCCTTGAATTCATTTTGAACCACTAAAATCTTACTGGGTCTCTAATTAGTTAATTAGTTAAATGAGATCCTTGACATGTTTATTTTATATTTGTAGGAATTATGAATATCCCCTCTTTTAAAAGCTGTTCTTTATTTATTTTGAGAAAGAGAGAAAGTGCAGGTCAGGGAGGGGCAGAGAGAGAGGGAGAGAGAGAATCCCAAGCAGAATCTGCACTGTCAGCATGGAGCCTGACGCGGGACTCTAACCCACGAACTGTGACATTGTGACCGGAGCCGAAGTCGGACACTTAACCGACTGAGCCACCCAGGTGCCCCTAACACTATTCTTTTTGTGGTGGAGATTTTGGGTATGCATTTCATTGCCTGTTTATCGTGCACTGGTTGTGCCAGTAACTGGTGAGAATCTAGCTTTTTGAAAGACCATGCTCCAGGGAAATGAGTGCTAAGACATCGAAAGGAAATCTGTGGATGTAGGAGGTGTGGGTGATACCAGTTCTTATCTAGCCCTTCCCTGTGTTCTACAGGTAGGCTGAAATATGGAGGCATTTGTTGGCTATCAAATTTGAACTTAGCATCTCTGAGCCAAGTCTCTGCTTTGCCATGTGAAGATGTAGAAGCAATATGTGGTAGTCTAAAATGGGAGGAGCTCATCTTTCACATCTCAGTTGCTACTTGGGAGAACATTCCGGTGGTTTCTTTTAATATCAGGGATGAAGGAAGTGAAAGGAACAAGGGGTTTGACGTTGAGAAATTTATGTATCTGATGTCTCTCTGACTTTGGATCAAAAGGGAAAAGAAATGATGTATATATATATATATATATATATATATATATGTGTATATATATATATATATATACACACACACATATATATATGTATATATATATATAATACATATACATATGTATAAGATAATACATGTATATATAATACATATACATAATGTGTATATATATATATATATATATATACACGTGTGTGTGTGTGTATATACACACACGTATATATGTATATATAATAATCATTGTGCGCCAATAACCAGGCACTTTCCTATAGGCCATTCTATTTCATCTTCTCTACAAGGCTGGGATTGTGGGTATTTTGTCATGCCTGATTTCATGTGTCACACAGCTACTAAGTTGAAGTTCAAGAGTTCATACTCATTCCTCCGTGCTTTCAAAGACCAAAAAGTTTTAATGCTGATTTGTGAAAACTTTCCTATTTCTTTAGTATTTTTCCCCTGCTCTTTTTTGTTTCTTAAAAGAATTAACTTCTAAACACTTTCTACCTTGTCTCCTTTTTAATGGTTTTCCTCAAAATCCCTGTGGGGTTTCATGTGTCCCAGCAGACTAGGTACACCGCAGGACTGGGCAGGGGAGGGAGCGATGCAGATGAGTTTGAATCTGGAATAAGCCTGAGGCAAATCCGGGCGAGACAGTGTGGGAACCCAAGAGCATTACAGAGGCCCTTCTGTGAGACTTGGGCGTAGAGAGAGAGAAGTCACAGATGAGAGAGTGCTCCTGTAAGTGCAAACCAGTTTCATTCGAATTCTAGGTTCATAGCACAGGAGCTCTGTGGACTTGAACCTCATGTTCTTCATCCAGTAGAAATTAAAGATAAAAATACCCAAGTCTTTCAGGCAAGGAGGGCCTAAAATAACTAGCAACAACACTAACGGGTAGCTTCGACTTACCCTGCCTAGGTCCCAGAAACTTCATCCGCCCCTTTAACCACAAATCACCTAAAATAGGCATGCAATCGAAGAAAAACATAGTGTGCTTGCTAAGTGAAGGTGGTTTCCAGAAGGAGTGGGCATTGGCGGTAAGTTGCATCACCTCTACATACGTGTAAATTGGTGTCATTAAACCTACCTTGGAGTGTAGCTTAATGATTAAATCAGAGAAGCTTACAGATGTGAAGCAGACTGTGTGTCATTGTGTTTATAATACTATTTTATTATTGTTATTATTATTATTGTTATTGTACTATTATTTATTGTATTATTCCCCCAGTCCTGGTGTCAACCTTTCCTCAGGACATAGCCTCGGACAAGTTTACATTGGTCTATCCCTTAATATGGAGAACAACATTCATGCTTACATGTTCATACACAACATTTAGTTGAGCCCCTTAAGTCATCCACATATTATTCTTAGCCTTTGAGACAGTCTAAGCACTGAGACTTCTTTTACACCCAAAGGGTATGTGAGAGAAAGAGGAGCCATCGTGCTTGAAGCTGGAAAATAAAATGAGCCCCGCCACACGTGGACTTCCATAAAATGGGGGTGGAGCTGTGCCATTCAACTCTTCAAGCACCAAAGCCCCGCCCATGTCTGTAATTCTCTGCTGCAGTTTGAAGTGACAGGGTACCTTTACTCAAGTCAGTACTATATGTGAATGTCCCTCCCCGTGTGCTGGTGGGATTGTAGTTACAATCGTTCTGCAGGAGGCAGTAATTCTGCAGAAACCTTCTTCAGGGGAACCAGGAATGTGCAATTAAAAGTCATTTTTTGTCCTAAATGGCCTAGACCCTTCTTAATAGTAAAATCCGTATCTGGTTGTTAGCTCAAACTGGAACTGTAGACTCCTGACAGGATTGGTTTAGGAAGCTTCCTATGGAAGCTTCAAGTCTGGCTAGATTCCACCACTCCTTGTACATACAATGTCTCTCTCTTATGGCAGAGCAGTCATGGAAAGCAAAATTAATTTGGAGGGAGAAGAAAGGAGAATTTATTGTGAGTCTCAGGAGGACACGTGCTTCCAAACTTGTAAATTACAGCCATTTGCACAGTGAGGTGATGAAACAAATCCTTGCCATTCCATTTGCTCTCCACAGCGCATTGGGCAAAGTGTCAGGAACATGCCCCCCAAGAGGTAGCTAAAGATTCTTCTCAGAAAACGTGCTATCAAAAACCAATTGTCTAAGAGCGTGGGTTTGGAAAAGAAAACGAGCCTGAGTGTTAGCGAAATAGAAAAGCTTCTAGGAGTGTGTCTGGGAAAACTGTCAGATGTTCTTCTAATAGGTTTGTACAGGTTCACTCACCTCTGACTCGCTGTCTTATTTCTGGGAATTTCTCCAGAAATTTGGGAGTATTATGCAGTATAAAGGCTTGGACTCTCCTAAGCACTTTAAAGGGGAAACTGAGCTAATTCTCAGCCTGTTCTGGAGGTATTCTTTTTCTCCACCTACCTCAGAGCACTAACAGAAGTGTACCTGGGACCTTGGTTGCACTTGAGGTTAATCAATGGTATTTTCAAACTACAGTACAAGGCTGATCTTCTGTGGAAAATTTCACAGTGGTTAATTATTTGGAAGTGCCAGAGGGATCCCCTTGTAACAGTAGGCACCCAATGCATGACCGGATAAATGAGGTGAATGTATGGGTGTTGTGAATCAATGAATGGATAATCAGCTGATAGTTTCAGCTCAATGGCTCTCACTCCACTCACATTTATGTATTTCCTATAAGTATGTTTAGATAGCGACTGTATCTCATTGTAGGGTCCTAGAGTTAAAAAGGTTATTAAGTTCCTTTAGTCTAACTCATTTTCAGGGCAGATATCCCTTCTGAAACCACATTCTCACCATGGCAGTTGGTAGGTACTTACCAAGGAAGCAAGATATCCTGACACGAGTGATATCCCCCACAAAATGAAGACTTATCTAGCATCCTGCTCAACTTTAAATGTTCTCACTGATTCTTTGATAGCTGAAAACAAAACAAAACAAAACAAAACAAAAACTCCATTTACCACGAGGTGAATCTAGAATCTAGCTCCATTTTACTCTACACTTAAAATATCATTGTACAATGCAAATAGGCTCTGAATTTTCTCGAAGTATGACTGTTAAGTAAATCAAGAAAAAATTGTATTTGTTTCATTTGAAAATTTTTACCGAGAGTTGGTAAATTTTTTTTCAGAAAATCTCATCACTGGGAGCAGTATCGTTTGTGACACTGATGTGGCTGGCAGTCCCACACACTTCTCTTAGCCTGTGTGTATAGCTGTTGTGTTCATGGCGATAGTATATATTGGCCAAATAACTGACTACTTGTTTTGCCCCCAATTTAGCCATTGTCCAAGCATTTACGTATTATTAACATGCATATCATTCATGGTGGTATACTTTTAATATGTCTCTTTTATATTACAGTTGGGGTATTATATTCTTTAAAAAAATGTGTATGGGTAGTTAGACACCAGGAGATTTCTTTAAAGCAATGTAATTGGGATTTCAAATTCAGTATTTTAATATTTGAATTCGAACTGATATGAGGAACACTACGGACTTTGTATGACAGGGTTCCTGGGACTCTCACCAGCTTTGCTGCCTTCTGGATATGTCATGATTCAGCAATCTTTCTATCAAAGTAGTTGTTTCTGACTAAACCCGATATGCTCCTTGTGTTCTACTTAGTGTAAAGTCTATTACTTGCATTATTGTATCAATTCATTTTTATTTCATTTATTGGCTGGATCAGAATATAGAGAGCATCATTATGGGCCGGGAGCTAAGAGGCAGTGGGGGTGCAGTTGATGAACAGATCTCAGTCCTGGCCCTCAATCAGACTGTGCTGCTGTGAGGGACATGGATGGATAGACTGGTCATTGCAGTGCAGTGACACGTGTGTGCAAGGGCCATGTGCATAGCTAATGGGACAGCAGCTGGTGGAGTGGCACCTGACCTAGACTTGAGGATCTGGGAAGGCTCTAGAGAAGTGGTGTTTGAGCTGAGACCGAAGGATAAGAAGGGAGATGGAGGGGACTGGTAGAGGGGCGGAGGAGAAGCTCTCCTAGCTTTCCATGTAGAGGCAATAGCATCGCCAAGGTCAAGAGTATAATTGAGCATGATAAGCTGTGCTGCCAATAGTTCTGCTTGGCACAGGTCTTAAGAAGGAGAGTAGCAAGAGATAAATGGAAATACAGACTTCTCCATGAATATCTTTAATTCAAACACATTGGGATGAACACCATAATGAATACACTGACCGCAAGTAATACAGTTGTGGATCAGGTAGAGTAACCTCAACTAAGTTGATCAGTGCAAGTTTATTGGAAGAGAAGTGATTTCAGTTCAAGGGATGTTTCAAGGATTAAGAATGTGAACCCCAAATACCAATTGATTGTGCAGGGAACCATGCGGAAGTCCTGAAGAAAACTCAGTAAATCACATCATATATTTTAAATTGGGCTAAGTTGGACGGTTAGCTTCTTTGTATTCTATTAATTGTCTACACATATCTTTATGTAGATGTTTTCTTCTCATAATGCATTGAATATGGCAAGTCTAACCACAGAGTTAGACCACTCCTTTTGGATTAAACCATGGCTGAACTTTAATCACAGAATTTTTGAATGATATTGCTTGCCTATACTGTTGTCACCTGAACACTGACATTTTAAAGCCCCAGGTTGGAAAGGTGAACAGGCACAGGCTGAAGTGAACTTTCTGAAACAACATCTGTATCCCCAAAATGGAGTGGCATCACCCTCTAGCCTTTTCATCAAAACTAGGGCCTGGCTTCTGAGACTTTTCCATTAATGTCTATTCTGAAAGAGCCACTCTGATAAATCAATTATTTCCTTGGGTTAAATGATATTGACTTAATCACTTATTTTGGACATAAGGATTTGAAGTGCCAGGTAAAAGCAAAGTTACATATGATTCTCATCTGCATTATAGGTTATAAGTGACCATTGATTCTGTCTGCTTTGAAGCAGTCTAAGAAATATATCTCGAGAGATTATGAAGAAAAAAAAACACTGATTATTCTAGTGTCCCCTAATTATTGGGTTTTATTCCTATTGGGATTTAAGTTTTATTTATTTATTTGTTAAATTATTTTTTATGTTTGTTTATTTTGAGAGAGAAAAAGAGAGAGACAGAAAGAGGGAGGGAGGGAGGGAGAGAGAGAGAGAGAAGCCTGAGTGGGGGAGGGGCAGTGAGTGAGGAAGACACAGAATCCGAAGCAGGCCCTAGGCTCTGAGCTGTCTGCACAGAGGCCTGCGCGGGTCTTGAACTCATGAGCCATGAGGTCATGACCTGAGCTGAAGTTGGACGCTTAACCAACTGAACCACCCAGGTGCCCTGAGATTTGAGTTTTAAAAAGAAGCATTCTTTTAAAACATTATGTTCTATGTCAAAACATTTTTAAATCATCTTTATGCAGCATGTTCTTTAAAATTCAATGTGGCCTTTCATTGCTCTTTTGAATGCGTTGGGATATGTGCTTTAATTTCAGGAGAGTTTTTCTTCTACTCTCTTCTGAGGTTCTGTACTCCTTTTGGTTTAAAACCATGGCTGAGCTTTAATCACAGAATTTTTGAATGATAATGCTTGCCTATGCTGTTGTCACCTGAACACTGACATTTTAAAGCCCCAGGTTGGAAAGGATGCTAGAATTTATTATAGCATTTGAAGTATTCTCATTTAAAAATCTGGGTCCCCATATGCAAATTTTAGAAAGAGACCTCTCGCCCTTTATTAATTGCAAATGTGATCCAGCGGGGAAAGGACCATGTCCTTGCTGTGGACCTCCCATCACTCATCAGTGAAATAGAGACTGAATGATATTTACCTATGGGCATCTATCTTAAATGATTAGTGGGAATTAGAGTAATTATTATAAATTAATGTCTCTATGAGTTGTAAAAGGTTAGATATTATAGAGTTTCATTGTCATAGAGGCAGACAATTAAGGAAATATACACTTCTAGACTGTACCATAGATCTTGAAACATTTCTAGCCACTTTGCCTTTTATTACTTTACTCTGTATGATATGATCAGTGTTGCAATCATGGTTTTACAGATGCCTACTAAAATTGAAGTATTTTATGAGGAATAAAAATAATTTTTCATAAAGGCTTACATGTAGTTCAATTTGATTAGGTTCTTAATCACTCTCACCTGGCCTCGGCCCCTTTACTGAATTGTTCTGCCCTAGTTTACAGTCACTGGACTTTGAACAGTAAATTCTAAATTTGCAGGTGAGCTGTCATATAATTTAGTAAGAATGCTGATCTGCTGTTATCAGGGTCAAAAACCAGTACTTTGTAAATTGGTTTATTGTGTATTACTGCAGGATCACCGAATTCAATTGTAAGAATGGCTAAGTTTGAGTTAAGCAAAGAGGGTTGTGGGATTACAACTGCAATAAACTTGAAATTGATCATCATCTGTGGTTGAACTTATGGGAGGCAGTTGGTTTGATTTATGCAATATGAGTCAAAGAAAGAAAAGATGTAAGTCAGCATCTCTGGTCAGCTGACTTGCACAGGGTCACTGAGACCCTGTGAATTACTGTTTGCCTGGATTTGGCAACCGGTGTTGAAGCAGCTTAACTCTAGATCTGACCAAGCCTGCCCATAAAGATGCCATTCAGGCTGTAGAATTGTAGACACCTTTGAGCAGTTGAATATGAATTTTTAGAAATTTCTAAGACAAATGGCAAAGGAATTGTGAGCAGTCACGAAGGTTGCTGCATAGTTATGAATGTTACTTTAATCCCCCTGTTCCAGGTTAGTAATTAGACTCTCTTATGGGTTCCAGGACAGCATGTTTATGAAACACAAGTGGAAAAGAAGCCTGTGTAAAAATTTTTAGGAAGCATGGTAAAGATTAGACATCTCTAAGAATTCTTCCAGGTAAGACATCATAATATTATTGAAGAATAAAGCGTGCATAAAGTCAGTCCAACATATATGAAGGAGTGTTGGTTATTTAGGGTTTCACAAGCATGCATTAGGAAGTGGGCTCTTTGTCCTTTCTGTCACCTCTTAGGTACAATATCAAACTTTGACTTCCAAACGTTTGCCCACAAATGGCTGTAAGAAATACCATTGTTCATCACAACGTAATGCTTACATAATATACACAACGGTGGCAAAACTCTCACAAGAAACAGCTGTGCTTATTAATTCATATGATGAGCTCGGAAAGACTCTATAAAACTGAAACATGAATGCTTTGCGAACACCTGCCAAATGATTTTAGGTCCTCCAGTTTGAAAGATACTTGCGCCAAAAAAGAAGCAGGTGAATCCTTTACTTGGCTATCCCTGCTCGTCATTGAAACTTGGCTACATGGGCAATACTACTCTTGCCTAGAAATCAAGTAGGTAAGCTACAATCAAAGGGCTCCTGTAATTACTGCTGTTCCTGTAAAAGCCATCAGAGTCTGGCAGGTGTGTAGATGGTGAGGATTCTGTGCTTTTCTGGAAGGTGGACCTTAGCACATAGGTGCACCTTCCCATGCTGGATTCTGAGTTTCTTGTCCAGTAGCAACAAGCATAACCTACTCTTTGGGTGCTATTGAGTGGTGATTAAAGAAGGGAATGGATGAATGAATGATTGAAGAGAGCCAAAAGAGTCAGATGCATCCAATTCAGTGTTATACAGAACCTCCCATATGCAAAGAGCTATGCTAAGGCAATGAACACTTCAAAGGTAAATAAGACGGGGCTCGTAATTACTGGTCATGGGTGTAATAACAGTGGGTATGAGCAGGTGGCGATGATACATGTAATGAAACTTAGGTCTTTCATAACAGTAGCATAGGGTAACAGCTTCCCTCTCAAATCTCTCCCTGATTCCTGGAGTAGTGGCAACAGTGTGTGACTGAAAATTGCAAAACAGGGTCGACCACCTTGGTTCATCATGCTGGGTGATAACTTTGCTTGTGACGAGTGGGACTTTTCCTGTAAGCACACAGTTTAGCAATGGTCCACACTGTCTGCCATTCTTAAAATAACTACTCTATCGCATGCCTCCTCATCTCTCTCAGGGCAATTCTTTACTGTACTTGTGGCAGTCAGAAATGACTGTGAAGAGCACATTTTCCTTTGAGGCAAATAGACCCATAGACCTAAATGTAGGTTGTGGAAATGGCAGATTCTTGTTGGGCTAGGGGCTTTTTAATTGAATTTGGGAACCCAGCTAATTGAAAGAAGAAGCCAATTAACAACATCCAGTACCTTTAGCTTCAGGTAGTGATGCACTAGCCGTGACACGTTCTAGCTTACAAGAACTGATTATTACGGTTTTCAAGACTTTTGTGAACCTGTTGTTAAGCACAGGCATGATTAAAATTTAAATTGTACAATTTACAATTAAATAAATTATATTGGAAAAGTAAGGTAATAAATACTCAAAACTCATCACCTTCTAATTATTTCATTATTAGTTGTGCTCTTGGGGGCTTGTGTAGCTGTATGGAGGAAATGTTATGTGATGGTGTGCTGCTCCACAGCTTTTCTTTCTTTTTTTTTTTAATTAAGTTTTTAATTTTAATTCCAGTATATTTAACACACAGTGTTATATTGGTTTCAGGTGTACAATATAGTGATTCAACAATTCTATACATTACTCAGTGCTCATCAGGATAAATGTACTCTTTAATCCCCATTACCTCTTTCATCCATTACCCTCCCTGGCATCCCCCTCTGGTAACCATAAGGTTGTTCTATACAGTTAAAAGTCTGTGTTTTGGTTAGTCTCTCTGTCTCTCCCCCTTTCCCTTTTTTCATTTGCTTTGTTTCTTAAATTCCACATATGAGTGAAGTCATATGGTATTTGTCTTTCTGTGACTGACTTATTTTGCTTAGCACTATACTTTCTAGCTCCATCCATGTCATTGCAAATGATGACAGGATTTCATTCCTTTTAATGGCTGAATAGTACTCCATTGTATATATATGCCACTTCTTTATCCATTTATCAATTGGTGGACACTTGGGCTACATAATTTGGCTGTTGTAAATAATGCTGCTATAAACATAGTGGCACATGGATCCCTTTGAATTATTGTTTATGTATTCTTCGAGTAAATACCCTGTAGTGTGATTGCTGGCTTATAGGGTAGTTCTATTTTTAACTTTTGGAGGAACCTCCATACTCTGGTCCAGAGTGGTTGCGCCAGTTTGCATTCCTGCCAACTACGTATGAGGGTTCCTTTTTCTCCACATTCTAGCCAATACCTGTTGTTTCTTGTGTTACTGATTTTAGTCATTCTGACAGATGTGAGGTAATATCTTGTAGATTTGATTTGTGTTTCCCTGATGACTAGTTATGTTGAGCATCTTTTCATGTGTCTGTTGGCCATCTATATATGTTGGAGAAATGTCTGTTCATGTCTTCTGCCCATCTTTTAATGGGATTATTTGTTTTTTGGATGTTGAGTTGTATAAGCTCTTTATGCATTTTGGATACTAATCCTTTTTTGGATATGTCATTTACAAATATATTCTTCCATTCAGTAGGTTGCATTTTAGTTTTGTAGATTGTTTCCTTTGCTGTGCAGAAGCTTTTTTATTTCAATGTAGTCCCAATAGTTTATTTATGCTTTCTATTTTTCCTGCCTCAGGGGACCTATCTAGAATCAAGTTGCTGTGGCCGATGTCACAGAAGTTACTGCCTATGCTACATTCTAGGATTTTTATGCTTTCGTGTCTCACATTTAGATCTTTAATCCATTTTTTTTAAATTTTTTTTTTCAACGTTTATTTATTTTTTGGGACAGAGAGAGACAGAGCATGAACGGGGGAGGGGCAGAGAGAGAGGGAGACACAGAATCGGAAACAGGCTCCAGGCTCTGAGCCATCAGCCCAGAGCCTGACGCGGGGCTCGAACTCACGGACCGCGAGATCGTGACCTGGCTGAAGTCGGACGCTTAACCGACTGCGCCACCCAGGCGCCCCCTTTAATCCATTTTGACTCTATTTTTATGTATGGTGTAAGAAAGTGGTCCAGTTTTATTCTTTTATTACCTGTAGCTGTCCAGTTTTCCCAGCACCATTTGTTGAAGAGCAAATGTCTTGTTCTCATTATATATTCTTTCTTCCTGTGATGAAAATTAATTTACCATATAATTGTGGGTTCATTTCTGGGTTTTCTATTCTGTTTCATCAATGTACATGTTTATTTTTATGCCAGTACCATACTGTTTTGATTATTATAGCTTTGTAATATAACTTGAAGTCTGGAATTGTTTTATCTCCAGCTTTGTTTTTCTTTTTCAAGATTGCTTTGGCTATTCAGGGTCTGTAGTGGTTCTCCACAATTTTTGTTTGTTTGTTTGTTTGTCTACTTCTTTGAGAAAAGCTGTTGTTATTTTGATAGGGATTGCATTAAAAGTGTAGATTGCTTTGGGTAGTATACACATTTTAACAATATTCTTCCAACTGTAAGCATGGAATGTCTTTCTGTTTATTTGCATTGTCTTGATTTTCTTTCATCAATATTTTATTTTCAGAGTACAGGTCTTTTACCTTTTTGGTTAAGTTTATTCCTAGATGGTTTGTTGTTTTTGGTGCAATTGTAAATGAGATTGTTTTCTTAATTTCACTTTCTGCTGCTTCATTAGTGTATAGGAATGCAACAGATTTCTGTATATTGATTTTGTGTCTTGTGAGTTTACTGAATTCATTGACCAGTTCTAGAATTTTTTTGGTGAAGTCTTTAAGATTTTCCATGTAGCATATCATGTCGTGTGCAAATGGTGAAAGTTTTACCTCTTTCTTATCAGTTTGGATGACTCTTACTTCTTTTTGTTGTCTAATTGCTGTGGCTTGGACTTCCAATACTTTGTGGAATAAAAGTGGTGAGAGTGGACATCCTTGTCTTGTTCCTGACCTTAGGAGAAAACCTCTCAGTTTGTCACCATTTTTAGCAGGATGTCAGCTGTGGGTTTTTCATATAAGGCCTTTATTATGTTGACTTAGATATGTTACCTCTAGACCTTCTTTGTTATTATCATGCTGCAGAGGCTCCCAAATGTTCTCTGTTCATGGAGGCCTTGGTGCCAGGGCTGTTCAGAGGAGCAGAACTGATGACATACACATACAGATACACAAGGGTATCTGTTTAAAGGATTTGACTCATGCAATGGTGGGGCTGACAGGCTGAAAACTCCAAAGCTGAGGCTGCTGTCTTAAGGCAGAATTTCTCCTTCTCAAAGAAACCTCAGTTTTTGCTCATAAGGGCTTTCAACAGATTGGATGAGGCCCACCCATATTATTGAGAGTATTATCTTTTACTTCAAGTCATACATCTTAACCTTGTGTGTAATACTCCCTTATAGCAACATGGTGATTAGTATTTCACTAAATTGCTGGTACTAAACACTGGGACACAAAATTGTCACAGTGCCTCTGTAATTAGTCCTCAATACCCCTAGGCCAGAAGAAGAAATACTAGCTATTTCTTATTAAATCTGAACGATTGGGAATTTACATCATTAAAAGCTTAGTAGCCATTTGTAAACATTACATACACATTGTAGGAACATTTTAAAAATCTAATTCTTGGGCGCCTGGGTGGCTCAGTTGGTTGAGTCTCCGACTTTGGCTCGGGTCATGATCTTATGGTTTATGGGTTCAAGCCCCATGTCAGGCTCTGTGCTGACAGCTCAGAGCCTGGAGC
This sequence comes from Lynx rufus, assembly GCF_022079265.1. NCBI lineage: Eukaryota > Metazoa > Chordata > Mammalia > Carnivora > Felidae > Lynx > Lynx rufus. The sequence goes on from NW_025814823.1 coordinate 65,794,284, forward strand.
CTGCTTCAAATTCTGTGTGTCTCTCTCTCTGCTCTTTGGCTGTTTGCTCTCTCTCTCTCTCTCTCTCTCTCTCTCTCAAAAATAAACAAACATTAAAAATTTTTTTAAAAATTAATTCTTAAACAGTCACAGCTATTTACTAATGGGCAGCGCATAGCTTCTCAAAGCCTAGAACCAAATCAGGCATAGCTACCATCATTTCCTGTTTCATACTGATTTTTCACGTGCTATCCATGTGAAAATTAAGGAAGTTAAGGAAAATTAGTGAAAAACCGAGCTTCACAAAGGTATGATGTCATTGAAAGAATGTAGTAAAATCTGATGCTGAAACTTGAACTCCTTCCAACAGTTATTTTGTACAGTTTCTTACAAATGTTGAGTTTCTCTGAAAATGTAAAATATTCCATGATGTCTCTATTTCGCTGCTGTGGTTGCATGGATCTTGTCACAGGTGAAAATGGTAACAAGGATGAGCTTTGGAGACAGATCTTTCCTAGCTTAAAGATGAAGCTACTTAATCTTTGTATGATTCAGTTTCCTACTTTGTAAAATAAAGACAAGAAAGATCCTTCACAGTGCCTGACATAAAGGAGGCGCTCAGAAAATGTTGGGCGGACAGAAGGTGTACCTTGCAGTGGGAGTGCGACGGGGAAGTAGGGCTTCTTATCCCTGCCATGGCATTTTGCTTATCCTATTCTCAGACTCCTAGAGATGATAACTGAAGTTGTCTGTGCTTGTATAGCTTTCATTTTGATTCTGAAATACAGAAGTAATGAGAGCAAGATTTCTTTACTGTCTTAGGTCTTGAAGAACTGTCTTGAGGCCGACAAATTAACATTTTGCGTGTTGAAGAGATTTATCATTTGAGTACTTCCTATATAAACATTTTATGCTGAAATACAAACTTGGTGAGTCTTATTGTAAAAGAAGTGAAGAAGGGAAGGTCTGCATGGGCAGTTGCTGAGTTTATCAGAATAGCTGTAGGTCGATCTTTTGGAAAAGAATGTCCAGTAATGCCCCACCATGCATCTTCCCCAGCCCAATTTCAATACGCGTCTGGGCTGGGGTTCGTGTGGCCTTGGGATCACCTCTATTTCTAATGTTTTTGGACTCTGTAAATACTTTAATGAGCAAAACACAGAGATATGATGAGAAGAGGCTTGAAAGCTCCAAAGAACAATAAAGTAACTACTTCTCTTTCTTTCCCCATGATCTAGGGACAAAATCTTTTAGTATCATTAAGCGCTCTTCCTCTTACGGGTACAGATTAATCAGTTGCATTACTACGATTCTTCAGTTGCCTTTGAGATTATATTCTACTCTGGGCTCACATTCATTTTTTACAAAAATGTTTTAATAAGTTGAGTCCCTGGTGTGTGGCATATGTTGGATCATGGAATCACATTGTTATCATTTGCTGTTGACCTACTGGTGTTTAATCACAGTTTTGCTGGGCTGTTTGCTATATAGAAGAAAGGTTGTAGCAATTCAAATTTTCTTCTGAGATCTTTCTAGTCTTTATTTTGTTTACAAAATTTTTTTTAATGTTTATTTATTTTTGAAGGAGAGAGAGAGAGAGAGACAGAGTGTCAGTGGGGGAGGGGCAGAGAGAGAGGGAGACACAGAATCCAAAGCAGGTTCCAGGCTCTGAGCTGTTGGCACAGTGCCCAACGCAGGGCTCAAACTCACAAGCTGCGAGATCATGACCTGAGCCAAAGTCAGACGCTCAACCGACTGAGCCACCCAGGCGCCCCTATTTTGTTTTTTAAATACTGGGAAGCAATATGCTATGTAACTGTGTTTGTGTGTGTGTGTGTGTGTGTGTGTGTGTGTGTGTACCTACCCATACAAGTTACTAATAATCATTTTTTTTAGTGTTTGTTTATTTTGGGGGGGGTGGTCAAGGGAGGCAGAGGGGCAGAGAGAGATGGGGAAGGAGGATACGAAGCAGGCTGTATGCCGATAGCAGTGATTCCGGTGCGGGGCTTGAACTCATGAACTGTGAGGTCATGACCTGAAGTTGGACACTTAACCGACTGAGTCACCCAGGTGCCCCAAATGTCTCAAAGTTTTACACGTATGAAGTAAATAATAAATTAGATGTATTTATTTGAAGACAAGGAGAAACTACCTGTATTTAAAAATGATGAGAGTATTTACAAGTTTAATACTTCAGTAATATATTAGAGCCAAGGTAAGATGTGAGGAATGGAAAGAATCACATTTCTCTCTGCAGCTGCCTCCTGCTCTCTTGGACCATCCTGCCCTCAAGCTCTGCCCATGCCCCATCCCCCATATCTCATCCCTTGTTAATTCTGACCATACCTTCTGTGCCCTTCCAGATCCCTAACCATCAGTTTCTCTGAAAGAAGAAAATAAGGCGATGGTAAAGACCAAAAACATTGGCAGTTTGGAACTGCGGTCTGCACCATCTAGGATGGCATGTTTGAAATAATCGCTGTGCAATTGTTGGAACAGATTTACACAATGAACTTACTGGTTTCCTTCAGAGGAATTACTTTTGCAAAATACGGAGTAAAAATTTTATAACTAAAAGAATTAGTATTTAAAGTCTTTATTGGGAAATTGACAACATCAAAGGATGACACTAATATAGGTTATTTGAGTGATAAGATCCACTGAAGTAGAACATTCATTGAATTTTAAAACTTCTGGGAAAGTTTAAGCATTCTGATTACGGTCCTGAACAACTTCGCTAAAGAAGAGCAGCCCTTAAAAATATGAAAGGATCATTTACAATAACGCTTCCCACTGATAAATGTTGCACAAGTGCTTATTTGGAGGTTTTGGGGATGTGAACTTAGAGAAATGAACTAGAACATACATTTAAAGACTACTGCGATCTTATACTCTGCCGCTCCCAATGAGCTGGTACAGGAGCTCCACGAGACTGAGAACAGCCCAGGACTATTAGCTCCAATTTAAATTCCTTTAGCTATCATAAACTCTGGGCAAAAGTTCACTTATTCTAGAGTATTTTACCACCCTAACTCCGTTTCCCTAGATGATTTTCTCCAGTCAACTTCCGAGGCACCAGATGAACAAACTGAATGGTTATTTGAGGCAACGTACCCAAAGATGAGGAGAATGTAGCTCGGTATCAGGCACGGCTAATTGACTGTGGGCATTTTAATAGTTCAAGGATGAGAGAAGTTTGGCATAGACCATGCACTCTGAAGAGGGCCAAGTCTAAAACAAATACTGCAGTGTAGTCAAATGGAATCTGGATGTTCAGAAATTAAAGTGTTCTGTTTTGGGAAATGTTACCATCTTCTTTATAGTTTTAGATTTGATTTTCTACCTACCTTTTAGGAAAGGTGAGGTTAGTAATCTCCCTCCATACTCCAAATCTCTATAAAAGCCAAGAGTTCGGCTGTAAAATGTGATGCATTCGGGGCACTTCATCTTGGTTGTTTGTTTGTTTGGAGTGTGCATTTTGAGGTCCCCATGTGTCACCTCTGAGGGCAGAGAGTCTGCCCCACAGACCCACAGAGGCTGACTTCTGTGGTTAACGAGGTCCTCCTGTCTCCTGCTCTTTCCCGCCATGCCACTCACCAAGTCTATTCCTGGCGGTGTTCAGACCCAGGGCCATCCCTAGAGAGAGAGCACGATCTGGCAAAATCACATTTCTGCTGTCACCTCTGTGTCTTGGAGTGAAAACAAACATCTGGGCAGGCATTTGGGGAAAGATGTTGTAAAGAGTGACACACACAGTTAAAGGAGGCATGTAAAGGGAGGAAGAGCCCGTCTCTACTTTCTTAGAAAACATGACAATTTATGGCCTGATTGTATGTCCTTCAGCCTTTGCTCAATCTCTAACTTCCTGTTGGAACTCCCTTCTTCCACATCTATAATTTCCCTTATTTAGTTTAGAGCTAGTGATGAGTTTGATAAAAATTCAGGAACCTGGGAATTTACTGGCATGAAATTCAGGTGCCCTAAGAAAGCATGCACCTTTGTAGGCTGATTGTCTAACTCTGCACCTGATCTTGATGGATAGGCACCTATCGTCCTGAGTTGCATGTAGGTTTCAATAAATGTTTGCTGAGTGAAGATGCCATCATCATTGTTTCAATCCCACATTTCCTGCATTTATGGTCTCTTATTCTGATCTCCTGGAATGAACTATTTACTATTAGCGATAATATTAATGATCTTGGAGGTACCTATTGGCACCCCAGTTGAGCTAAATGTTGTATATTAGTGATCTTGGACATATCTAGCGATTACTGTTTAGATCTTGGAGGTATGTAGTGGCACTCCAGTTGAGCTAAATGTTGGATCTAATTATGTAATAAATAACGTAGAGAACCTACGGGAATTTGAGAGAGTGCGTGGGAAGCTTTTAAAGGATAACGCTTTCTTCTGCTTCATGAGTTACAACTTTGGAAAAGGCTCATTATTATATCAAATACTCATAAGTGTTAGAAAGTATGTAAGCCGAGTAAAGTTATCAAATTCTTGCTATTTGGAGAAATTGGAACAGGACGGGCTAGAGGTAATTCTTTGTGTAGCAGAGTAGGCCATGTAGGATTTCAGAAATGTCAGTAGTTCACATTGCAGGTCCCTGCAACAGTGGTCTCTGTCATGAGCGCTCTGCTGTTTGAATACTAAAGCATCCATAGACAGTACATAAATGGGGAGGTGGGGCTGTTTTCTGATAAAAGTTTATTTATGGACAATTGAATTTGAATTTTGTAAAATTTTCATATTGTGCAAAATATCATTCTTTAGATTTTTGTCTCCCACCATTATTGTTCTCAGGGCCTATAGATACAGATGGTGGGCCAGATTTGGCCCAGGGGCCATGTTTTAGACACCCCTGTTCTAGGGTCAAAAACAAAATAAATGAGTAAACCTACTAAGAACAAATTATGCAATTGTCCTAAGTCTTTCTGGCCATTTGAAATTATGAGGTTACTTTGGCAAATATCAGTGACTTCAGATTGGGGGAGAAAACGGTACTTCAATAGGTCAGTTCTTCCACAAAACCTTCTTATCTAGTCTATGTTAGAGAGAAGACAAGGCTCACCCTAGATTTGACCACGTGTTTTACGTCCCTGATGTTGTATGCTTGGGAGCATCATCATGGTCTCTACCTAGACACTCTAACAAGCACTTTGCATAAAAGATTTACTCTTCCTCCAGTAGGATTCTTCAACACTCTGGTAGTCTGTCCATCTCTTCACTGTCTACATGCTTGTCTGTCTGTCTCTTCATCTCTGCCAGGGCCTGCGTAAAGGCGTTGACTTCTTGGGGACACTTCCAGTTCTATAAAATATCTAATACTGCATTGAATTAGAATGGCAGCCAGTTATACATGCCTCCATGACCTGTGCGCGCGCACACACACACACACACACACACACACACACACACACACACAGCTTGGTTTAAAGTCATCCTATGAAGAAGTAAGTTTTCTTCCTGTTTTTATTTATCACTTGACATACAAAATACTGATTTTCTTGACGTGATTAGAAATTACCATGTTTCCAATCCAATTTAATTTCATGAAACCATGGAGTTTCTTCCACCAATATCCCAAGTATAACTATTTACCTCAGGTCATACAATGTTTATTCTCTTTTGGTCAGCTTGTCACCAAAAGTCCTATGCATTTTGCTGAAAACTCATTTGTAATGATTCAGAAGTAGAATGTAGCCCTGATGTACTAAATCTTGAGAAATGGACATTCCATTTACTCACGATAGGAAGGGGTGGGGGACGGACTAGGTAGATTTTTGAAAATGGTTTATAGCAGGTCAGAGAAAGGAGCGTTATGCAGAATTGTTAACGCTAAAAGCCCATTTAATCTGGATACAGAGTTTTATCCTTATAAGTTAGTTTTCATATTTTATAAAAAGCAAATTAGAAATACAGGCCATTTGCTTTTGATAAAGCTATTTTTCATCCTTATCAGTGTCTTAACCTCTGGAACTCTGCTTCTTACTGGGATGTGAGTATCAGAATGACTTGGAGAAAAGTCGCAAAATTCATATTGTTCCATCCTTACCCAGTTTGGTATTGTCAGTACCTTCCAATGAGTACCTGTTAGGAACATACCTGTGGTTGAAAAAGGATCAGCGACTGCAACAAGCAGGAATAAATACACGGTGGAGAACCATGGGCTTTCTCAGTGACAGGGACTTGGAAAGAATCTATTCTAGGACTGGGATTTTGGTGGGCTGGTTTGGGGGGTTGGTTCAGAAAAGCAGGGCTTCCCCCTAGGTTGGTCAGATGCTGTCAGAAAGCAGAGGTAAATCTACAAAAAGGTATCTCAACAAATCTCATCAATAAGGAAAGAGAGTAGTGTGAGGTTCAGTCTGTAAACGGTAAAGAAGTACACTCGTTTTGCCTCAGAGAGGAAGTGTTCAATACTTTTTGGATGGCATAAGGCCTTGTTTTTGTCTGTGCTTAACCAAAATTTTGAAATGACTTTGGTTTATCTCATTTATCGTGGTCTCGGAGTAATTTTGTCTGGGGTTGGTATTCTGTGAGATTGTTTAAGTGTAATAGAGTATCATGACCTAGCTGTGAGTTGCCATGCCGGCTTCTGAATGTCAAGGGCAGCCTGTTTTTCTTTCTGAATATATATCTATCTCCCGCTCTCCTCTCTAGCACAGTTGTAGTGGCTACTACTTTTTAGTGACGCGTTTCCAAGTTTTTATTTCAAAATACTTTAAATGTACAGAAAAAAGCAAAGATACTAGTATGATACACATCTGACATCCATCAAACAACTTCAGAAGTAAACAATTATAGATTAAAGTATTTAAGCTCCTCTCTCAAATCCTAATTTTTCCTGGAAGTGAACTGTTACCTCGAATTTGATATTTATCATTCTCAAGTACAATGCATTTTCATTTCCTTATTTAAAAATATACATATGCTGGGGGGCCTGGGTGGCTCAGTTGGTTGAACGCCCGACTTCGGCTCAGGTCATGATCTCGCGGTTTGTGAGTTCGAGCCCCATATCGGGCTCTGTGCTGACAGCTCGGAGCCTGGAGCTGCTTCGGATTCTGTGTCTTCCTCTCTCTCTGCCCCTCCCCTGCTCATGCTCTCTTTCTCAAAAATAAATAAACATGAAAAAAATTTAAAAAAATATATACATATGCTATTTTATGGTCTCCCTTCCTCCCAGGAGTTATATAAGATCTGACTTTCGTACACATATGTTGGCATTTTTTATTCAGGCATTGTTATAAGTAGGAGCTAAAGCATCAAACAACATAAACAGGAAACACTCTACACTTCACACAGGGTCACAGGATGTAATTTTGTAGAAGTACCGTGAAACATTATAAATGGATTTTAATCACCCCATCAATTACTTTGTACACTTGGTTTTCAGTGCCCTACAGTGACTTCAATCACAGGGGCAATTGGTTGGTTTGGTTTATGAAGATGTTGGGTGGTTTTTCCTTCTTCCCTGCATAGGCTCTGCTAAACATTTTGACACTAACAGAGCTACATCAATTGGAAATGCACATTTTCTGCATTAACAGACCATTTTCATTTCATGAAGGAAAGCTTCGGCCCCTCCTTGCAAATAGTCCTGAAGAAAGCAGTATCGCCAAAAGCAGTGGCCTGGTATATCCAGAGATAAATATGTTGAATTAAATACCTGACTTTCGTTACCTCTTACTTTATATATCCGTAGAGCATAAGCATTAGTTAAGCCCATCAGCACCTTCCTCCTTCCAGGAGAACATTTTCTCTCTGACAAGACATGTCAACGTGGGGAATGTGTGGCACATGAGACATGCCGTGAAAAACATACTCGCTTTCACCAAGAGAAAAGGTGATGCGTTCTGATAGATGGACAGGCAGAGCCAGAACACCAGGAATGATACCTGTCTTTTCTTGCCTTTGCTGCCACACAGACTGCTAATGAGGCTGAGTGTCTTTTGCGTGGCTTAAGGTTTCCAAGGACACGCTTCCAACCGTATGATGTCTCTTGTCATCTAGTGTTACTTGGCATGTTTCAAATTAAAGCAGAGACATCGTCATGGTCTTCTGAGGTCTTTAATATACTCTCATTTACGTGGCATGGCCAGGAACTAAATATCACGTGTCTTAGTCTGTTTGGGCTTCTGTCACAAATATCATAAGCTGGGTGGTTTACAAACAAAAGACATTGACTTCTCACACTTCTGGGGGCTGGGAAATCCATGATCATAGCCCTGGTAGCCACGAGGCGAGTGTCTGCCACCTAGTTCACAGACACCATCCTTCGCTGCGTCCTTCTGTGGCACAGGGGAACCCTAGCTCTCTGGGGTCTCTTTTATAAGATCACTAACCCCATTCACGCCATAATCACCCCCCAAAGGCCCCAGCTCCTAGTACCGTCACCTCAGCATTAGCATTTTGACATAGGAGTTTGGGGGCACACAAACACTCAGACCCCAACATCAGGTTCAATGTTTGGGATGTTAAGTCCACCGAGGCCCAGATAAGTTCACGGGGAAGGCCGGACAGGGGTGGAACAGCATCCCAGGGTGGAAGGGAAAGGTCAGAGAAGCAATGTCCGCAAAGTCCTTATCATTCCATACTGACATTTGCCCTCTCATGGCAGGGGAACACTTAAGAATCTGCCCTCAAGAATATACATGCTGCACCACGGAAATGGAAGACAAGTTAAGCCAGCAGAGCAAACTCGAGTTCGAGAACCTCGTGGAAGAGACGAGCCATTTTGTGCGCACCACTTTCGTGTCCAGGCACAAGAAATTTGACGGTAGGTGGACCAGCTTCTGATTCACTTTGTTCGAGGTGTGCTTTCCTGAGGATCTTGGTTTTATGTGAAAAACATTTTTTTTTGAAAGCTGGTGCTTTCCTCTCCCTCTTAAACATTTATAACTTTGTCTATTTTTAGAAAAAGCATGAGCTTTCTTGACAATTCTTAGAGTAATATGTTACAAAGCCTGCGTTAACAAAGAGCTGTTTTGAGTTTGTGGTTTTGCCTGTGAGATTTATTCTGAAAGATTGAGCTTAATTTTTCATGATTAGAGTGATTCTAATTCAGGTTTTGTCACATCATAGCTTGTCTTAATTTTTCATCTGGGGATTTTCTTTAAAGTAATTAAGTGTCATTTAAAATTATTTGAAATATAGCAACACTTCCGAGAAGACAGGCTTGTTTTAAGTGCTAATGACACAGACTCCTTTATTTTGGAGTTTGGCCCTCCAATAATGCAGCCACATTTTGCCCTGCAGTGACAGTGCATTCTGCCCAACGTTTAAATCCTGTATTGATTTCCTGATTATAAGCAATCAACTTCATTTCTATATTCTATTTGTTAAATAAACAGTTGGTATGAGAAAGCACAGAGAGTGAAAGTGATTATTACGAGGATGGCGACATTGAATGTTCTCATCAGCACTTGAGAAAAATATTCAAAATCAATCTGATTTTCGTAAACTGAATTAATAATGATCATGATAAAGTTAAAATTCTTAGGTGGTTGCATGATGTTTAACGCTCTAAGAAATGAATGCACGTGCCGTGGCTCATTGTAAACCAGACTCGCAAATTGTGGCAAACCTTCCTGGTGCCTTTGGGTCTTATTAAGTTGTCCTTGGGCAGTGGGACTGCCATCATTTCCCTTATCCTCTCCAGTCCATGCACCGCAGAGCTAGTTTAGAAAAGGCTCGCCGAAGTTTTGATTTTCCTTTCTCTTTTCTCTGTAGTAGGTAAAATGTTCTGCTTCATTGCGGCTTTAACCTATTACAGCAACACCAATTCCTTTCAAATCAGCCCTCCTCGTCCTAAAAGGCAGGTCCAACCTGGTGGTGGTTTCAGTACTTAAGCTGATGTGACATTTTCCATGTAAGTCAATGGGACTTCCTCTTATCTGCCAAGTGTTTGAACATTTGCATGGTCTTCTCTGCCCCTCCCTCTGTGTTCAGCTTTATATGTGGAGGTATATGAAAACAATTCCTTATTTAGAAGTGACACTGTGCGTGTTGGCGGGGGAGTACTTAGTTGTTGCCCTTGATTGACAGATTACAAATTCGGTGACATTCAGGAGCCCCTGAAGGGGCTCTGTGCTGGAGGAACTGTAATGTATCACTTCACATTGAGGCAAATTGAGACGCCTTATCGTTTGTTACAGAAAGCACGGAGAGCGATCTGGTGTTGTTGACTTTTACCTGTCTTTGGAAAACAATTCTAGTGCCTTTTCAAAGCTGGACTCCAAAATTCCGGAAAAGGAATTCTGGGACAGGCTTCGTGATACACAGCGTATATTCCTTTTAATGAAAATACTTTGTGTCTGATAGTTTTATGGGGAGCTGATTCATTTTTTTAAATATTTTTTTTGATTGTTTATTTATTTTGAGAGAGAGAGAGCCTGAGTGGGGTGGGGGTCAGAGAGAGGGAGAGAGAGAAAATCCCAAGCAGAACCCGACACAGGGCTGGAACCCACGAACCCCTAGATCGTGACCTGAGCTGAAATCAAGAGTCAGATGCTCAACTGACTGAGCCACCCAGGGGCCCCTGATTTATTTTTTTTAAATGCTATTTAAAAGGAATGAGCCTGATACTTGTATTCTCATAGCAATGACTTTTAACAATGACTTTTTTTTCCCCATACTAATGACTTTTGTTTTACTAAAGAAGCCTCCATCCCTCTCTCTCTCTCTCTCTCTGTCTCTCCAGATGTGTTTTAAATTGTTTTAATGTACTTGGGGGCACTATGTCAGTCGGTTTGACAGGATCTTGATTTTTGCTAAGATTAGATCTGACATGGGGGTTGACGAATTCTTTTTTAACAGTGCATCTCAGGTTGGGATGGGAGAGAAGTTGAGATTTTTTTTCAAGGAAGCTATCGGCCAGACTTATTTTTAAAAATCAAAACGTGACCCTGATGAACTCAGCTTTTGAAGAGCCTGTCTTAAAAAAAAATTATGAAACTATGTAAATTTGGAAGTCACCATTCTAACTTCGGCCGCTTCTTTAGGCAGTTACATGAAGGTCAGCCACGCAGTTGTAGGACTTATCTTCTCATCCCGTGAAGGTGGTCCTGCGAAGTCACCTGTTGGGGAAAGGGGTACATTCACACAGCCGGCTTTCCGTTTTCTCCCTTAGCTTTTTTAAAAAAGAACACTTCCTCACTGATGAGTGTCAGTGAGTGTGAGCACCGAAGTATCTAGGATCAGTTGTGGAATGGTACCCTCTGAGCCTTATTTTCCCAGATAAAATCCGTGGTGCCGTGAAAGGCTTGGAGTTTATTTTTAGTGGTTTCCTATTATTCTGTGAGTCCGTTTGCATACTCACTGGGGTCTCTTGATCCAAAGCATCCGTTTTGCGTTTCTGCTGTGGTCCCACGTTCTCAGAGATCTTGATTTGTCATCAGGATTTTGCATGTTTTTGTTGGCTACCTGTTCTCCTTCGGATAAATGACTATTCCATGAGAAGGTGAGCACTCCCTTTCCTACCATTCTTATTTTCATTTAGGTAGAGCGGCAATTTAAGTTGCACCTGATACATGTGATTCAGTCCAAACCATATTCAGAGAGGATAAATTTAGCCACTATTAACCATTAATCTATAGTTGTTTTCCTTATTGTACTTTCTTAGAAATGTTTTGATTCTATTTCACTTTTCGTTTTTTGTGGCAGAGGTGACTCCTAAAATTTGAAATTCCCAAACATTTAATGTAACATAGCATTCTGTTTCTTGCCATGTTCCTTCCTACTTTTTATTAATGTCTTTGGTAATATTTAAAAGAAACACGGTATAGAATTGTAACTATTCATTGAGTGGTCAGAAACTAACCCTGAATTAATATGAATTCTTCCCCACCTTTCCTAAATGATCAAGCTTTGCTTCATACTCCCATTAGTCCAAAACTTTGTAGCTGAGAGGCAATAAATTGAAAGAGTATATAATATCAATTGCAGACATTTTCCTTCTTTGGCAGAGGACTTTCTTATAACTGAGACGCTCTCTTTTTCTTTTTAAACATAGAATTGAAATGTTATGAAGGTATATAAAATAAAAGTTTATATTCTTGGCACTGGTACTTTTGCAAGTGGTTCACAAGGTTTGGGTTAGTTGGTTGTTGTTTTTTTTTTTTTCCTTCTTTGGCCAAATCTCCACCTCTGGCTCGCATCGTGTACCCCTAGAAGCCCATCACCCTGCGGACTGGGGCTTAACCTGCAAAGATTTCCTCAGAACGATTCAGTGTTGCACTCAATTTGCTCTGTAGCCAAGACCAGACCTTTCTGTCACACCCCAGGGGTTACAATTACGAAGACCATCAGGTATACCTGGCAGAGTGATCACAGCATTACTCCCTTGCTTCCTACCTGTCTCACCTCTGCCAAACACCCGACAGCCAGAAGTTCGCAAAACAAGTAAACAAATCATATAAAAACATTCAAAAAGGGGAGGGACATCCTTGTGCACCTGCTCATTTTCCCAGGATTTTTGTGTTTAGTGACCATTTGACCTGTCAAATTGGCATTTGTGTCTAAATCGCCATGATTGTCATGCTTCTAAGTGGCTAATTTTTAGGATTTTAGGAAAATAGACAACAACCACATGCTCATGTTGGTATAGTATAGTAATAAGAGACAACTCCTGGCCCCGTTCCTCACTCTGTATAGATGTTAACCTATCGACCGAAGTGAGCCACAGTGCAGAGCTCTGATGTAAGTCAAGAGTATTAGGCTACAGACTTGGTTTCATTCTCCTCGGTGGAAACTTGGCAAATGACTTACCCTCTCTAGACCCCAGGTTCCTCGGAGCTCTTCAGTGGGGGACTCAGCATTGAGCCCCAGACTGAGCATTCCTGAAGCCCTGCTTATCGTCACTGGTACCCCTTAGACCCTCTAGTGCTTTTCAGTCTCCAAATATGCTAAGATTTCATGAACAGCAGTATCCTCTCCTCTGTCTCTTGTGTCTGTCCTGTCCCAGTTATTGTGGGGAAGAGGTGATGATGTCTTGAGAGGGAAGTGGAATGAATTTTTTTTAATCCTTAAAAAAGAAAATTACCCACCTAAATATAGTCTTGCCCCCAAGGAACCTGGGGCCTAGAGAGGGTAAGTCACTTGCCAAGTTTCCACCGAGAAGAATGAAACCAAGTCTGTAGCCTAATGCTCTTGACTTACATCAGACTTATAAATAGCAATGGAATAGGAACTTGACATTTGCTTGAAATTATAACTAAGCCTTTATTTGTTTCAAGCGGACACTGGCTAAAAATCATTGATATTCCTTTAACAAGGCAACGGTGATATTGTTGGGTAAAGAATCTAGCCACATTTTTGGAAAAGGCAGGAATAGTATTCAATTAGAAGTTGTCTGTCAATTAAAGGGGAACGGGTGTTTTGTGCAAAAATGTTATTGAATCAGCTAAGCTGTATTATTTATTCTCCTTATCTGACAAAGCCCTGGTAGCTTCTGTCTTAATGTGAGCACCAGCACCCTATTCTCCAGGAACGTGCATGGAATATGGATTCTTGAGAGACAGGAAAATTTCGTTGAAGGGATATTTTATTTTGCTTATTTTTCTTCAGATTTATTTGTGCTGAATTTTATTCACATTTGAAACTCAATATGAGAGTTTTTGTTGTTGTTGTTGTTTAGTTTGTCCTTCTTGGTCTTATTATTTTACTTTCCTTCCTGGTTTTTATTTATGCATTTTAATGACACATTTGTCCAGAGATTTTTGCAGCAAGTAAATTTTTAAGAGCAAAAAATAAAAATAAAAATAAAAAAAGTTGAGCAGTAATTTCCATCTTTCTGAAGAACTTATTCTATACTAACACAGTCAGCTCTGATTTTACTGAATGTGGAAATAATTTATACACAGCGACATAATATTTTTATACTGCAAATCTGCTTGTGTTTTCTTTTAAAATATCATTTCTCATCTATATACTGTAGAGATGACAATAATGCAATGATATCTATAAAATATGGTTGAATTTTCCCAGAGAAAACACTTACTTGAATAGGAAAAACCGCTAAGTAGTTTTCCATATGTGGTAGAATCGTCTATATTTCCTGTCATATGAGTGGTGTGTGTGTGTGTGTGTGTGTGTGTGTGTGTGTGTGTGTGTGTGTGATTTCAGTTTGGAAACATTTATTCAGAACCTTATATGTAGAAGACACTTAACCAAGTGGGTAGTAGATAAAAAAGTTGACTAATAATGACAAAAATATGGTCACAATCTGTCATGAAGTTTATCTTACCTCGTTGGGGAGACACAAGTATGAAACCAATAGTAAAGAAGGCAGGATTGGCTGTATCATATGGTGGGAGCCCATTGGAGGCAGAATGGAGGGAACAAAGTGTTCTACTTAGAGGCATCAGAGAAGCCTTTTGGAAGAAGGGACAGACAGGACTCTTAAGGAATAACTTAAGAGTGTGATAAAGAAGGGGCAGGAAGAGACAAAGGCACCATAAATTCTGTATGCATGTCTACAAAGTCCTTGGGACATGTTGTAAACATATTTACTATTGATGTTTTGCAACACTGTTTATCTGTTGACATTTAGCTTACATCTATCATGTAGATATTCTGTAGAATTGTGTCAGTCGTTTATGTCTTCTATTGTTTCATAACAAACAACAACAAAATTTCAGGGCATAATCAAGAAGCATTTATTTTTTCCTGAATGCATCTTTGGATTGTCTAGAGTTTGGCTATTCTGGTCTATGCCCTGCTCACTTTGGCTCTAAACTACTGTTTGGTCTGGTCTGTTCTAGATATTACTGTTCTTTTGGAGGCAGGAGTCTATCTTGATCATTTTCTTCTCATCATGAAGTTTAGACACTAAGATTCATAAGTGGAGGCATGGTGCCCCTTAATGCCCAAAGTAGGATTGGCACACTCTCTTCCCAGGTTCTGTTGGCCAAATAGAATCTCCCAGTCATTCCTTACATCAGTGGAGAAGGGATTGTATGACTTAAAAGTGAAGGTTGGGGAGGAGTGAATATTTCTATATCCTAACTACCATAGTCCTCAACTGACTCCTCTTGTTATTCTCGAAACAACATTTTATGTTCTGCACAGGGTGGTTTATTTGTTGTTGTTTTGGTGGATTCTCTAGGAATTCAAGAGGGATAAGTATTTTCTACATGAAGCACAGGGACATACCTGTTTTACCACTGCCTTCAGTCTCCTAGCACAGGAACAAGTGCTAGCATAACCACACAGGCACACATACGCCACTTCCCCAATGTGATTCAAGAATAAATAGATGTGATATTCCTGTTTCCTACGCTACTAGTACTCTTGTTCGTAATACAGAATAGAAGCTAGCTGTAATTCATGAGGGTTATCGTATTAATTATCTTACAAAATAATTAGCTGAACACCTTTAATTTTGCTAGGCCACCACCTCAATGACATGTATTTCATCTGAAGGACACATCTTTGGAAATCACATTGTCCTGGATTGGGTTTTAGAAATTAGAAACAGTCATACTATCACTGGAGAGTGATCAGTGATCTGCTAGTTTTACAAAAGGGCAGACTTTCCAAAAATAAGAATCAGCTAACAGGGGATTTCAACTTTGGCAGAACTAGTGCAGATTTACAAATCACAAATGCCTTGTGTTTGCACAATGTTGGAATAGATGGTCCATGGTAGGGGTCTTTTAAATGCAAATGTGTGAAGAACCCAGATCTCTGTACAAGTGAAATTTGTCTTTCCTTCCTCCCTTTCCCTTTCCCTTTCTCTTTCCCTTTCCCTTTCCCTTTGCCTTTGCCTTTGCCTTTGCCTTTCCCTTTCCCTTTGCCTTCCCCTTCCCCTTCCTTTTTTTTTTTTTTTTTTTTTTTATCCTGCTCTTTGGACAGATCATTCCAAACTAAGGAAGCACACTGCTGATTTACAGCATCATGTCCTCTGTGATGGACTACGAGTCTTCTTCTAATTCTTAGACCCCTACCACACACCTCAAAGTAAAACACATTATACTCCCAGTGTAGTTGTAATATTATCATCTTATTATCACCAGTTCCCTTGCATGGTGGCTTTGCTGAGCAGCTGTTTCACAGACAAGCCAATTTCTTTTAAGTATTGCTCTATCAGATGCTGAAACCAGCCCTACCAGAAGGGTTCTTGGTCGTGAATGTTAATGAGCAGACAAGTATCTGCTCTCTGACAGGGACTCACTAATCCTTTGAGTAAGTATGGGTAAATTACAGGAGAAATTTTATTTCAGTTAAATTGATCTGCCACTGAATAGAGAAAACTGATTTTCTTATTTTAATGAAAATCAAGAAAAATATTTAACGGTGGTGTAAATTAGAGCTCAGTGGAAACATTTTTGTCTTTAAACCTGAGAATACTCAGCTCAACGTAGACTAGTTTGACTGCATAGTGTATGTAATGATGGTGGAAAATTCATGATCTCTGGTTAGGCATGATGAGCACTGGGAAACAGGGTAAGTCACTGCCTCTAAGTGGGATTTTGCACCAAGATTCTTGACCTTCCCTCATGATAGGGAATCGGAATGAAACTAGGCTTTCCTCCTCCGCTGAGACAACATGGTTTCCCTTTTTCAAATGAATAACATGGTAAAGGCATAAGAAGCATTTATATGCTTTGAGGATTCTGAGATTTAGAAGGAAAGATTCAGATGAGAATCTGAAATGACAAACCTTGCCCTGACAGGAGTCCCTGAGGTGGGCACATTGAAGGAACGAGATGGACAGGAAAGTGATAATGACTGAATGAGTTGATGAGTCCATGTTTGTTTGTTTGTTTGTTTTTTAATATTCTCATTTTTGTATGGTTTCTAAATATCTATAATAACAAAAAAGTTTTTTAACAAGAAATAACTGACTTGGGGCACCTGGATGGCACAGTGGGTTAAGTGTCCGACTTTAGCTCAGGTCATGATTCACGGTTCCTAAATTTGAGCCCTGCATCTGGCTCTCTGCTGTCAGCGCAGAGCCCGCTTTGGATCCTCTGTTCCACCGCCCCCCCCCCCAGTTCCTCCCCCTCTCACGCTCCTGTGCATGTGTGCTCTCTCTCTTTCTCTCAAAAATAAACATAAAAAAATAACAAAACAAGAGATAACAGACTTGAGCATATACAGCATGGGAGATTTTCAGACCGTGAATTCATTGTAGATACCTAACAATGTCAGCAGATAATTGTCACTCTCATGTCTTGTGTATTTAACAACAGTAAATTAAACAGAGAGTGCCATTTTTAAATTTGCAAAGATGAACGGAATTTACACAGACTTTAACTCAGATTGAGGCTACCTAGTTTCTGCTTCCATCCAGCATTTTATCATTGTTTTTCTAGAAATGGCCTCTCCAGTTTATCCCCATGAATAGGCGTGTTAAAAAAAAATCCCTCTATTAAGTATGATTCAAAATGTTGAACTCTAGTTTAGAAGATATATGGGGGGCGCCTGGGTGGCTCAGTTGGTTGAGTATCCGACTTTGGCTCAGATCATGATCTCACGGTTCATGGGTTTGAGCCCTGCGTCAGGCTCTGTGCTGATAGCTTGGAGCCTGCAGCCTGCTTCTGATTCTGTGTCTCCCTTTCTCTCTGCCCCTCCCCTGCTCGCGCTGTCTCTCTCTGCCTCTCAAAAATAAATAAATGTAAAAAAAATTTAAAAAAAAGAAGATATATGGACACCATGGCAAGCAGACTGTTCATATACAAAATTTGGCAAGATTCAGAAGAAAATGTAAAATGTATATTATAAGTGCATTATAAATATCATTTCAATGTTGCTCAGTAGTTACCCAGTAATTTTTAGTTGAATGACACCTACGTGAACTTGGCATTCTAGCAAATTAAAAGGAAAAGACAGCTTGCCTAAGCAATTAATTCCATAGGGTTCCAAGTATTCCATTAGGTAGGAAGAGAATATTAAACCAAATATGGAGGTAGAGTCAGGAACCAGCTAAGCCTGAATGGTTCACAGCACCCTGAGAAATTTTTGGAAATCACTCAACACAGCTTCAGAATTTTCCACTTATTATTCTTTCAAAAGGTTTGTAATATTCATTAAATGGACAAATATTATTTTGAGGATGACTGTATATAGAAGCACATGATCTTCATGCTGTTGCCACCTTACCTCATGGTTTAATTGAATCCAAATAACTTGAAAATGAAAAGCAAACTTTGAAGTCAGGTATCAGGGAATTGGGCCTCCAAGGCCTTTCCATGTTTGAGGAAATTGTAGTTCCCACATATTTTGTTTTTGAACATTTCTTTGCATATTTTCTCCATTTAGGAAGAATAATGCTGTGGTCTTTACAGGCTTGGGTTCCCTCAGCCCTTCTGTCTCCTTCTCAGTGCTGATGTTATGGACACCTGCTCATTTTCACTTGTTTCCTGTTCTTTTAAAAAGTGAGATCAATTGCCTATTCCCTGTGGAAGTCTAAGCTCTCTAAGTATAAGCATTAGGTCTCCTATTTCTGTTTTACCTTCCTATGCTTGACTTACTACAGAGCATATTTAATAATGCTGTGGTTTTGTCTGGCTATGGCACTGGCCTGCACAGACCCAAGGGCACGAACTGGTCACATGAATTACTTAGGTTTCGATAATAAATATCACAGAAGAAAATGACAAGCTTTGATTTC
This sequence comes from Lynx rufus, assembly GCF_022079265.1. NCBI lineage: Eukaryota > Metazoa > Chordata > Mammalia > Carnivora > Felidae > Lynx > Lynx rufus. The sequence goes on from NW_025814823.1 coordinate 65,812,879, forward strand.
TAGTTATCTGTTAACTCTTAGGGTCCATAAACCTGGGAGTCATATTTGATTTCAACAGCATTTATTCCAGTGGACCTAATGGAACTAATTTAGACTCCCAGAACTATGATGGTCTTTATCTCAGGGTGCAAGTAAAAGCCCTTACCTCAAAAAGCAGGACGAGTGTGTACTTCTCTGTCACACACACACACACACACACACACACACACACACACACACGTGTATGTGTGTGTGTGTGTGTGTGTGTGTGTGTGTGTGTGTGCATGAATATGGAGAGGTTAAGATGCACATGAGTCACCTGGAGGACCAGTTAATGTATAGGTTGCTGGGCTCGCACACTGGAAATTTGGATTCTTTGGTCTGCATGGGACTCAGAATTATTTACCTTAAGCACCCCACATTAGTCTAAATATCCTGGTTTAATTGAATTGAGAGGTCAATTGCCAGGACATAGAGTAAGGCACAGAAAAATGACAGAGGTTTTTCAATCTTTGCTCTATCCTATTAAACACTGGGGTCAGGGCACCTGGGTGGCTTAGTCCATTACGTATCCTACTCTTGATTTCCGCTCAGGTTGTGATCTCAGTTTGTGAGATCAAACCCGCATTGGACTCTGTGCTGACAGCATAGAGCCTGCTTGGGATTCTCTCTCTCTCTCTCTCTCTCTCTCTCTCTCTCTCTCTCTCTCTCTGTTGCTGTCTGCCCACCCCACCCCCTCAAAATAATAAATAAATAAACATTAAGAAAATAAATATCGGGGTCAGTTTAGGTCTGCCAGTAAAAGGTCCCTACTGTGTTAGGTGGGATTTAAGTACCTACTGTTCATCACACAGTGTGTTTTATACGTTAAGCAAGACTCTTTTTTCCCTCTGATTTTGACAACGAGTTACACTCGATCCAGAGCTCATTTGCTCTTTTGCAGATCAAAATTATACTTTGTTTGAACTTTTAACATATTTGTGAACTACAAAATTTTCTTTTTATCTGTTATTTTCTAGTTCATAGGCTCTAACAGATACTTATTTTTCACACTGTAGAAAATGCATTTTGATTTCTTTGTGTCTTTTGTTATTGTTTGTTTGTTTGTTTGTTTATTTATTTATTTATTTTTTACTCAGATGATATTTTTGAAGCCAAGCAACTTTTTCTGAAGAGCATTTTCTGATCATAATTAACATATGCTTTTTGTAGAAACCTTGAATAGCTTAACTTTAAAGGATTGAAAGTTTCTTTAAATTTATGCCAACTAGAGGGGAAAAAAAAACCTCATGACACTGAGGTAAAAATGTAATAACCACTGTATGGTTTCTCACGAAACTTTATTCAAATAACTTCTGAAAAATAAATCAATTTGAACTTTTAGTTTCTGTGTAAAGTTGTTTATAAATATGAAATGAAAAGTAGAACTCAATCCCTGCAAGGGGGAGAAGATTTTTCTGTTTTCTGTTGTTGGTATTCTCCTCACACTTTATACTATTTTCTCAATACCACTTTTGACCACTTTTACTGTAATCGAGTCGATGGTCTTGATTTAGAGTGCACATAGAATTATGCGGATTATGTTCAAATTATGACAACATAATGCTAAAGATTTATATGATCCAATAAATCATGATTTATATTAAAGAATAGGTCAAGGAAGTACTTAAAATGAATCCTCCCGTGAAGAGGTTTATGGAAAATAGAGATTTAAGGAAAAATGAGATGAACACTTTTAATGCCCTTCTTGACCCCTGGTTCACAGTTTTACCAACATGGCCCAGGGATCATCAGGTGAACCAGACTTGCCCTCTCTCTCTCCCCATAGTGCCCGAAATATTTTAGGAAGGAAAGTGGCTTCTAAGACTATTGTCAGGCCTAGAGCATTCCAAGTCCCCCTACAAACAGCAGACTAGCGGTCAGACACAGCCTGCTGACAGTTTCAAGTTTTAGCTGGTCTCTAGTGCATAAAACTCTGGATTGGATTCTGCAATTGGAGAAGCTGGGGAGCCAGTTTTAATTAACATTAGCATTGTATATCTTTAAATTGCTAAATGCGTTCCCAAAAAGTATAGTCACTTCTTTTTCGTTAATGTTCGAGATGATCATTCTCTTGGCTGCTTCTAAATCAGAAGAAATCTCTCTCTCTCTCTCTCTTTTTTTTTTTTTTTCCTGTGTAGCTTCTAGGTGTCTATTGCAGTCTGTACATTTTCTTTATTTGCTCATTCATTCCCCATAGTTGGGGAAAAGTCTACTTTGTTCATGATGTTATGCCATGTTCTATGAAAAACAAACGAACAGGGGTGCCTGGGTGGCTCAGTCAGTTAGGCTTCGCCTTCAGCTCAGGTCATGATCTCGCAGTTTGTGAGTTCGAGCCCCGCATCGAGCTCTGTGCTGACAGCTCAGAGCCCGGAGCCTGCTTCAGATTATATGTCTCCCTCTCTCTCTGCCCTGCCCAGCTTGTTCTCTGTCACTGTCTCTGTCTCTCTCTCTCTCTGTCAAAAATAAACATTAAAACAAACAAACAAAAAATAGCCAGGTAAACATCTCAGGTTTTGGAGTCAGCAGATTGTTTTCAAATATGGGGTTTTCAGTTTATTGATAAAGTGACCCAGGAGGCTTCTTGAACTCTTTGGCTTTCATGTTTTCTCTTTTCAGAATGAGTGTAATAATTGTAGTTTTGAAAATGTGCATCAGGAACCCAACAGGTGTCCAGCAAAAAGTGAGTACTGACGAGTGAGTGTGTGATGCCTCCCTCTTACTTTTCATCCTCATCATCATGCTTGTGTTCTTGTCCCTAAGGAGCTGACAGTCCTACCAAGTCACTTAGACAGGAGCATAAATAACTGTGCCATGAGCGAAAATACAGATAAGATATTAGAAGGGAATGAAATTATTTCATGATGAGAGGACCATAAATGACTTTGTGAAAATACAGAATGGGAACTGTCTTCAAAGCTGGGAAAGATTTGGACATTAATCCAGAAGGATATGGAAATGTGGCTGAGAGGCATGGAGGTGGGAAATCAAGAGGGATGTGGGGATAGTTCCTTTTGTGAAACAAAGGGTGTCTGAATAAAAGAGGAGTAGAACCAATACTGAGGTCCTTGAGTATGTTAACAAAGTGGAAAACTAGTCTATTCTCTGAAAATCGATGGGTGGTCTTATGTATTTTCATTTGAATAATTGCATTGACTGTTGATTTTGAAGTTATATAGGCAAAAGTTAAAATCCCTGTTGAAAACAACCAAGATTACTCTGTGGGATTGGTTCTGTTTAATTGATGACTGACAACGGGCTTGTGGATGAGAGAACAAAATGCATTCAATTGATTCCTTTCTTCCTTTAGTGTGTGTGTCTGGATAATACTGTTTTTAAATAGTAAACTTCCAGGCATCTTATGACTGAATGTGGTTCACGTATGGTAGCAGCCTAGAAGGCTGCTAAATGTTATTTCCATGGCGATTTGTGAGGAATAGCGTGTTTAGGCATAGACTTTTCTTATATTATTCTACTTGTCATGTTCCTCACTACAGTGAATGTGTGTTATTTTTATAATCACACCAATTGTTAGCTGGTTCATCTGACTATGCAAATGAATGTTAATTTGATACCTCTCATGAAGACTTGCCATGTACCCATTCCTCCACTTAAGAAGTTAGTCATCTTGCTGAAATTTTCTCATGATAGCGTCTGGTCCCAATTTCAAAATCAAATTTGTTTTTGGAATTTCTGAATTTCACATTATGTTCTATTTCATAGAATGTTCAATTTCTCTGTCAAATATCTTGCATATAGATTCTCCCAGCAAAATCACGTGCAAATCTATGGACCAAGGACCCTTCTGTAAACATTTCAGTCAACAACAGTGGTGCATGCATAACGGATGATAACTGCCCTCTTGTAACGAATTGAATTTTCTCAGTAACAATTTAGTACACAACTGACTTAGTATATAGATCATTGGGGATGGGTGAATACAAACATTTTCATGCACTCCAAGTCTTTGTGTCATTGAAAATCCCAGTCTCTAGAGCTCTGTTAAGAAGCCTGCATTATGTAAAGATATCCATATTTACTTATTGTACGCTTACACAGTGTTTATTAAGGTCGGTATTGATTTTTCATAGTTGCTTCTTAGTAGTCTTAAACTCCCGTTTTAAAATGTGTGTAACTTTGGGGCGCCTGGGTGGCGCAGTCGGTTAAGCTTCCGACTTCAGCCAGGTCACGATCTCGCGGTCCATGAGTTCGAGCCCCGCGTCAGGCTCTGGGCTGATGGCTCAGAGCCTGGAGCCTGTTTCCGGTTCTGTGTCTCCCTCTCTCTCTGCCCCTCCCCCGTTCATGCTCTGTCTCTCTCTGTCCCAAAAATAAAAAACGTTGAAAAAAAATTAAAAAATGTGTGTAAAATGTGTGTAACTTAAAGGCAGCTAACACCTCCAGTGTTCAAGTTCTTGGACATGGAGTCACTGATACACAGTAGCATGGTGTACTCTTAGCTCCTTGCCAGCGGCGAATGAAAGATGCATCCCTGGGTGACTAATGGTGTGTCTTTATCCTCAGGTTCGCTAACTGTGGTTAGTATGAACCAAGTTCATTTGTGAGGAGCTCTTAAAGAGGCCCAGACATTAAGATTCCTTAGAATAAACTTCATTCGGGCATCACCTGCACACCTAAATGGATGACTTTCTAATGAGTAATGTTCCTTGACTATACTCTACACAGACGATGCCAAGGAGTACAGCAGTCTTCTGACAAAAGTTCTTCGGAAAGGGGCCTTTGTTGCATGAATCCAGGTCTGCTCTGTTCCATTCCTCATCTGAAAAAGAAACACCTTTTGAGATCCATCCGATTTAGGCAGAGTTGAGGAATACATTAAAAACAAACAATCAACAATATATTTTCCTTCCTTGTGAAAATTTTGCTCTCTACCCAGCAGAGCAAGGTGGTTTTGTGGTAGATTAATAAAAGCTACCTTGATAACAAAGCAGAAAGGTCAGCTGTTTATCTTCTTGCTAATGTAAAACCATAAATGTGGCTTTGTTCTCTGCTCTTTTGTCCATTAGCTTCATTTTAAAACCTCTTTCTTGTGTATTTGAACAGCAATCAAGAAATATATAGTTGTTGTCAAGTATCTTAACCTTACATACAGTGCCTCTTTAAAATAAGTAATACAATGGAAGAAAAAAAGCATTGGTAACCTTTCGAAAGGCTAATTAACCGGAGGAGTGATGACTAATGACATTTTTTTTCCACACAAAAATCACTTGCCTTCTAAACAGACATCAGTGCATGGAATAAACCATATTGCCAGATAGCCAGCATTTCAAGTTAAATGAAAAAGACCTTTTTTTTTCTTTTAATGAGGTGATAAGATACCAAACTGAAAGACTATGATTCATTTCTTCCACTGGAATAAGAGGATCTGAGGAAATAAAGCACATTTTTAAAAAAAGTATTACGAATAAAGGGAAAGGTATGTCTTTGAGAAATATCTTTAAATGAGACCAGTCCACAGTTCTATCAATAATGGCACATTAGGTCGCATCAACTAACTCTTCGTTACATGTTTTGTTTTGTTTTGTTTTGTTTTGTTTTGTTCTGTTTTGTTTTGTTTTGTTTTGTTTCGTAACTGCCATTCTTCTGTTCCAATGTTGCTTTCTTGTCCATTTCCCCCCAGGAATCAAACAATAAACAGGTTCGTGAATTACAGTGTATATTTCACATTAGCTAATAGAGCTGGTACTGAGAGGCAGTGACAAATGTACAAAGAGCTGAAAGAGTTTCATTTTGAGTATTTGCAAAACAAGCGCAAGCTAACGGAGGATCATTTGTAGAAAGCTAAGCCATGCTGGGTGCTCATTAGGTAACTTAGAAAGACTCTCTGGTTTGCTCTCTCTTTCCCCCCAGTTGTAGATATTTGTATGTGTTTCAATTAAAATCTCCATTTGCTTCCAGCTGGCAGTGTTAGCATCCATTCCGCCAACAGAGAGCAAAGGGTCACATCCTCCTGAATGAGCAGACATTAAACATTTTTTTTTTTTTTTTTGCCTTCCCTGTGGAGGTACCTTGGAGCCTCCCAACGCGGGCTTGGGGAGAAGCTTCCAAAGGGTCAGATTGCATGGGGACTTGTGCCTTATTTACTGATGGAGCTTCGGTAGCTGCTGGCCCAGATGCTGCAGCTGCTGTCGCTTTGTGGATTGGGGTCCAACAGCAGCTGTTGTTCTTTGCTAGAGCGTGTTTCTGAAATTCCAAATTTAATAGTCTGAGACCCCAGTCATTGAAAGCTACGCTGAAAGTTAATTTGCTGAATCCAAGTTTATTTTCCTACCTAAACCACGGTTAGTGACAGAGCCTTTCCCCTGCGATGCACAATAAAACGAGGAGAGGACTCATTTATTGCCCTTACCAGGCTGGTGAGGGAGAGGATGTGTTGGTTACAGAGCAGGGCACAGGCTTCACAGCCTCGTGATTCGGCTGCACACGGACTATCGGACAGTCAAACCTAGGATCTGCTTGCTTTTGACCTCCAGAGCCTTTGGCAACTCGACAGACTAGAGTTTCTCCATGCCAAATGCTCAGAATTCTACGTGCTACCTTATAGAGTGTAGAGGTGAGATAATGTGCATAAAGCACCTACTATCATGCTAGTCTGGCACATAGTTCACTTTTCCCATTTTTACCACACCAGCCATGTCACTTCTGTGAGGTGTTCCTGATAAACGAAAAGGCTCTTTGTTTCCTTGCTTCACTTCTGAGCACGGACTTAATTTCCTCGCTCAGAAATTCCTACATATTCAAGGGGCGCCTGGGTGGCTCAGTCGGTTAAGCGTCCGACTTCAGCCCGGGTCACGATCTCGCGGTCCATGAGTTCGAGCCCCGCGTCGGGCTCTGGGCTGATGGCTCAGAGCCTGGAGCCTGCTTCTGATTCTGTGTCTCTCTCTCTCTCTGCCCCTTCCCCGTTCATGCTCTGTCTCTCTCTGTCTCAAAAATAAATAAACGTTAAAAAAAAAAATTAAAAAAAAAAGAAATTCCTACATATTCAGAGAATTATGCCTACTGGTTACTAGGTAGAATTTGGGACTATGGTAAGCACTTTTGTAAGCACTTTGTATGCATTCTCTCATTTAGCTTTCACAGTGATCCTATGAAGTTGGCGTTATTATTATTATTATTCTTGCTGTTTTATAGTTGAGGAAGCTCTTGCTTGGAGACATGAGTAATTTGCTGAGTTCACATAGCTAGTAAAAGAAAGAGCTAGGATTTAAACCAACCTACACCCTGTACCAAGCTCTCCTTTCTCCCACATGGAAAGCAAATCCAATTACCTTGAAATGAAGTCTTTGAGCTCTGCTTCTGAACTGAAATCTTCTGTGTTAAAAATGGAAAGCTCTGGTGACTCTACTGTCACTCTGTGGCTTTTGCCATTCCTTGGATTCTAATTGGTAGATGGATTCGTATTTTCAGTGATAAAGATTATTTTGTGAATAAGCCTACCCTTTGGCTTTCTCACTTGGACAAGGTTGGGTATGGTCTAATCAATGGTAAGCTTGACCCACTCACACCAAGATAGATCGAGTTATAGGTGCTATAAACAGAACAACTGATCCCAGGGAAAAGCCTGACCTGGGTGCAGAGGTAGGATCCCAGTTGAAGAGTGAGTCAGAGCTCACATGGGAAGATTGGCGTATGACAAGCATTACGGTGACAGGATCTCAGACACAAGAAACAAGAAAGGGAGCGACTTGCCAACCAGAAGTGATACCCAAGATTCCAACCCAAATAGTAGCAAGTCTGGTAATAGAGTCTGGAAAGTCGGAGTCCTTCATTGCTAATGTCAAAAAGGACTCCTGTACCTACACATGGAAGATGGGGAACCAAAAATAAACAGATTCTGCCAGCAGAAAAGGTGTGCTTTGTCTATTCTTAGGAAAGCATTCAAACTCCAGTAGCATGGAGAGAGTTGCCAAGTTATCAGAGTTATATTCAACTGTGTAACATGTTCCATGTTTTAACGTGAAATTGTGTTATATATTTTATACTTTATCTCATGAAGAAAATGGTACAGTTCATGATGTCACTACTGCAATAAAGATAAAATAGTTCAAGCTTCTGAAGATTCTATAAAACATAAAGTAGCTTTGATTTCACTGATAGTTCTTTTTCTTCCTTATTCCTGGTAAACAGTCCTGTAAACTTTCTATGAACTCTGATGTTGCTTTAAATGCAAATATACTGTTACATAGACAGACAAATAGATAGAGACAGAGAGACAGAGACAGAAAGACAGAGACAGAGAGACAGACACACACACCACCCAGAGACAGAGAGAGAATGATTTGGTCATATGTGATGGTAACTGTAGTAGTGTTTTATTTGGGGAATGAAACTAGCCTCTGGAATCAGGGATCAGAGGAAGACTTTAAAAAAAAAATTTTAATGTTGATTTATTTTTGAAGGAGAGAGAGACAGAGCTTGAAGGAGAGAGAGACAGAGCTTGAGCAGGGGAGGGGCAGAGAGAGAGGGAGACACAGAATCCAAAGCAGGCTCCACGCTCTGAGCTGTCAGCACAGAGGCCGACACGGGGCTCAAACTCACGAGCCGTGAGATCATGACCTGAGCTGAAGTTGGATGCCTAACCAACTGAGCCATCCAGGTGCCCCGAGGAAGAGGAAGACTTTTTAATGTATATCCTTTAGTACCGTTTTGATGTTTGATTATATAGATGGATTACCCATTCAAAATTATTTTTTTAAGAGCAAGCAAATGGAGCTGTGCTGAAGAAAAACATTAATATTCTAATTTAGTTCCTAACAAGATGTTAGAGGCAGCTTGTGAATCTTTTGTTTTCCTACATCTTACTCTCAATTTAAAAGTAACCATGTTCATGTCAAAGTCAATGATAAAACACTTCTAAGTTCAATGAAACGTGTTTTTTTTTCCTCTTCTGAAGAACACTTTTTACCTTCCTAGAAGTGAATGACTTTGACATTTAGATGTTGTACTGTTTCTTTTTTAAGTATGTTTTGTCATATGAATTAATTCCAGGAAAAGGCCAATTCAATGTTTAAAGATTTTGCATAACCAAGTAAGGTGTTAACCAGGAGCTTTGTCTTGGGAATTGCTCACTTCCCGTGTCCCTTATTAATATCCTAAGTCTATTTCTTAACTCTGTGCTGTTGTTTTGAATATTTTAAATTGCCCTACTTTTCCTGTGCTGTTTCAAATGTAAACTTAAAGGCTTTCTTGATTTGAGACCAAGAAAGGCACAGAAGACCAACTTTGCATCAGAATGTAGCATTTTAGTCAGATGATTTTCCTGTTTCAACTTTGTCAAAATGTTTAATTATTGTCATTCTCTTGCATGTCTCTTTCCTTATATTCATTTTTTTTTCCTTTTTCTCCCAAATGCTCCCAATCTCATAGACCATGTGCAGGACTTCAATACCATCATCTCCCCTTGATCTGTGTCTCCATTTCTATTATCCTCCCTCCTTCTTTCTGTTGTCAGTGGGAAGGAGTAACACTCAGGGTAACATTCTGCAATTTAAAACTTCAATTATGTACCTGCTCCACTCTGGCAGGTGTTGGTCCCTCTGCAATTTTGGAAATGAAAAGCATGGAGGGAAAACCCTGAAAGGAATTATAATGGGTCCTGGTTCATTGCTTCTGTGGTAGCATTTTAACAAGAAGCTTCCTCAGGGATCAAGGAATGTATATCCTTTGAATTAACAAATTTAAACTTCTCATTCAACTCTTAGCCTTTTTCCCATAATGGTGCGTATTTTGATCTTGTCTTCATTAGGAGGTGTCTGTTTTGTTGATTTTTAAGGACATCGCTACTCGAATGGGCTTTGAAAATTATATTGATATTTCTTTTGATCTGGGGACCCTGAGAATATTTAAAAGTATAGACTCATTCAAAACACATCTGCTCAGTGAGGTTACTTCAGTGACTGAAGAGAGAGGAGAAAAACAAAATTATGAGGGTGAATTACCTTCTGAAGATGGCCTTGTGACTGACCAAGGACTGAAGCTGACAGAAGCAGACCTTCCACCAGGCATACATTAGTGCCATCTGCATTTGGGAGATGGAGAGGCAGAGATGAGTTGTGAAGTTTTACCTCTGCACCTACTAATGGAATCATGTTTTAGGCCAGTCATAGCTACAAAAGCAGTTACTGCCTGAATATTATTCAGTAGCTTATGTGAGATACGTTGCTACATCTTATGCTTTCAAAGTTAAGTCCTCAATCTCTGTATTAATTAAACATGTTGTAAGTTGTGAACATTTCTTACAGAAACTCAGCATTTTTCAGGATACAGACAGATGAGTTTTGTCTCTATTAAAAGTGGTAATGCTCAACTCATGCGTTTCTAGAAAGCATTTATTAATTCATCACATTTATGGACCCCCTCCTACTTACCAGAGATGCACATTAAGATGAGTCTTCCAAAATAAATAAACTACTTGTCACATTGAAGGTAGTTTTGTTAACAGATATCTACAATAACAACACCATACATGCTATAATAGATGTGTAAGCAATGTTCGGGAATGAAGGGAGACGGGGAGACTGCTTTCATTGGTTAAATCAGGGGAGTTGTTAGAAGAGCTGATGGAGTATTGAATTTTAGCATAGGGATGAGAATTTACTAGATGAAGAAGGAGTTAACTATTTGACGTAGAGAAAGATGAGAGAAAATATGCAGTATTTCAAAATGTATTTGACCTCCTTGACTTTTTGTGAGACATAAAATAATTAGATTGTTGTTGAACTGAAGATGAAAGTGTACAATATTGGACTATATAAGCCCTGAGATTTCCTCCCAATCTAAAAATCTAATGATTCCACATGATTCCATTGTTTCCAAAACAATGGACTTGTGTTTTCACCTGAAAATGCCGATCTGATTCATTTTCATCAGAAACATATACAGGGGACACTTAAGCCTCCATCACTTTTCTGACTACAGGGTCTGATGATTGCAATTATATCTTTCCTTAATATTATTTTCATGTATATACCCTGACTAAGAAATTCTTGAGGAAATGCTATATACAAAGGTATGACTTTCCTGCACTTCTTCACTTCTTTTATACTATTTATATTCCAGCAAATTTCTCCTCCTCCTTCAGCTCCTCCTCCTCCTTGTTCTTTTTTGAGAGGAGAGAGAGAGAGAGAGATAGAGAGAGAGGAATCCCAGCGTGGAGCTAAACATGGGGCTCGATCTCACAACCATGGATCATGACTGGAGCCAAAATCAAATTTCAGATGCTTAACCCACTGAGTCACCCAGGCATCCTCCGCCCCACCAAATTTCTTCTGGGATGAACTTCAAGTACTGGTTAAATTCTACCCTATTTGTTGTCCAAAGAAACCTGTAACCTTAAGTTGGTCTACAGGTATTTTATTTTGGAAGCACAAGAATCAGACTATTTAGACATAATTAAAGTCATTCTATAAAAATTGCTGGTTCAGCTTGCTTAGAGACTTACCATGGTCAGATATTCTAAGCAAGACTCACTGTTCTTTAGCATCCAGAAACAAAAGACCAGTAAACAATAAGCAGGGCTCATAGGGTTACCCCACAAGAAGCTAAGAATAGGCAGTTGATGAAGAAACCAGTAAACAGTACAAATGCCTTGATAATGCTATTTAAATCTAATATGGTTTAATTCGTCAATATCAGAGCAGACATTGGAAACTTTCTGCAAGTGAATGGGACATAAATGAGAAGACAGGGCCATCTGAAGGCATCTGTAGGGACACAGTTTTACACTCTGAAGGAATTTAGAAGCTCCCTCCTCCAAAAATATACCAGTTACCTCTACTTACCATCTAATAGGCTGCCTACATATTTCATTCCACTTTTAGAAGTACTCATTATGCCTTTTTCTAACCATTTGATTAATATGAATTGTAAGTTAGGGAGAAATAATCTCTTTCTTTGGAAGTACTGAGTTTGGGCATGAGCTTGACCCATTAAAAACTTTTGTGCTTAATAGTGAACTTGTGAGTACCTCTCTTCCTTGGAGATGTTGAATTCAAGGGCAGTAGATGGTAGAGTGGAAGGGAAGGGCAGAATTCAGAGACTCTATGACCCACACAGACGCCATGAGGTGTAAAGAAAGAAGGTAATTAGTATGGGCAGGAACCATAGAAGGCAAAGCAGTGAGTAAAATACAAGATCTCAAGAGTTGAGAGAGAAGCTGTTCCAGAGATGAAAATCTAGCTGTGTGTGAGACCACGGGTATCCCAAAGGCAGATCTCTACAACTTAATATAACCTGAGGGTGTCTCTGTCCTGCATTCTGGAGAGGCTCACCTGTTCGTGTTTAATGCTATACTTTTATTAAAATATCGATTTCATTGGTGTTTCTAGAAATTAACGTTTCTGTCCTTCATTAATTGATTACTTTCAACTTTGGACAGAAATTCACTTGCTCCAATTTTGCTGCCTTTTCTTTTTTTCATTCCAGTTTCAGAGATTTTTGAGTAAGAACAATTAAGTTACTGTCTGTTTATCCTAGACTAGTTTGTGGAGGTACGTGCAGGATTTGAGACTTGGCAGGATAAGGAAAGGTTCTCATGCCAGGCCTAGACATATTCTTCCCTACTGCTAATCCTGATGTGTGCTTACAAAGTACACTTTAGAATCTGGGGAGGGCCTCAGGCAAGACTCTCCTAACATCCCAAAGTTAGTTTTATTTTAAATATTTTTGATACTTTCATTTACACAGATAGATTAGGAAGTTACCATAATTATAGAGGTGAACATTATAGAAGGCACCTGTGATGCTAAAGGTGAACATGATTGTAATTCAGTACGGGTTCATTAATGAAATAGAACACTAGCAAACTGTAGAAAGGAGGGTTAGTGCAATATAGTAGAATGAGCATCAATCTTGACTTGTAAATAATTTAGCTCCTGAACATACTTGTCAAATGACTGTCAGAAGTCATTTAACTTCTCTGAGCCTCAACTTCCACATTTGTCTCATTGGGATCATGATAATACAGATAAACTAATGCATGTATATAACATTAAATAGAGATTCATTATTGTCTTCCATTCTTGAACTGAGTGTTGAAAGTCATGAGATTAAATTTAAACGGAAAGGACACAAACCCTCATTCTCTGATCTCTGCTACTCAAAGCATGGAAGGCAAGAGTTGGCAATCACCAAGAGCGATTGAACACCACGTTACCCATGGTTGGAGCTCATTATACTAGGATTGAGAGGAATGTAATTCTCTGGAATCACTAAGATATTTTCAGAGCTTAGTACAATTATAGATGAAAGGGGAGCATTCGCTGCTTTCCTAACTCTGGTATAAAATTTGACTCTTAACAAGAGGAAGAAAGTGATAAAAATCTGTTTTCTTAATTATATTTTATAATCATTGCACATTTTTTCAACATGGCAATATGCCTCATAATTTAAAGAAAACATGGGATGGTGAAGACAAATTAATAATAAGAAAAATCTCTTACTCTGACGTTGTATGAAAATGAGGTAAGGTATCTGGTCTAAGTTCCAATGTGTGAGTTAGCTTTAAAATCTAAAACATCTGTGTATTCAAATGATATTAATTGAATTAATTATTATATATTGTTAATATCTCAGGTGTCTCTAGAAGATTTATTTTCTTAAACATACCACATTATTTAATGTCACCGAATATGTTGGTGGTGCTGTTCAAATGTCAAATAACTGACAAAGTTCTAGGGAAACGCTAGTTTTTCATGCATGTTTAAATTTCTAGTGCACTCCAACTCATCTAAAAGCAAAATCTAGCCACTAAACTATCTTGGACTCTATCTTACATATGAGGGAAGGACTGTCCAGTATAATATGAGGCATACATATCTATTTTTAAAGTATAATTCTATATTAATTAGAAACCCAAGGTCAGATATATACAAGTGAATGCTGACATTCTTGGTTATGGAGGATTGAATTTTAGTTACTCACATTATCATGACATTATTATCAGTAACTACTGGTAAGTTCCTACTTTGCATTAAGTAAATCTGCTTGTTTTCAGTACATGGAAAGACACCAGTGTTAGAGCAAAGATGTATCTAGATCAGGTGAAATTAATATATAGACTTACACAACACACTTATGTAACGGGTGTATCATTTGGTCTCATATAGTCATTTTCGAACTTGAAAATGTGGGGCACTTGGGAGGCTCAGTCGGTTGAGTGTCTGGCTCTTGCTTTCAGCTCAGGTCATGATCTCATGGTTTGTGAGTTCAAGTCCTATGTCAGTCTGCATGCTGGCAGTACAGAGCCTGCTTGGGATTCTCTTTCCCTCTCTTCTCTCTCTGCCCCTCCCCTGCTCATGCTCGCTCTTTCTCTATCTCTCAAAATAAATAAATAAATTATAACAAAGTAAAAAAAATAACTTGAAAATGTGAGTATCTAAGAGAGAGCGAGCGAGACTAAGCACTAGAGAGTATACTGGGTACTAAACACTGCAGTAAGAAAGTAATTTTTCTGTGTAGCTCTGTGAAGTAGGTGAAGTAGAAACAGAGCCGAATGTGTGGATATTACAAAGCGTAAGATTTCTACACGTAACAAAGAACTTTTCCACAGCACTGCCTCCTGAAACTGTGAATTTCCAATGCTGGACACACAAAGCTCAGTTTTCTTCTTCTTTCTTTAATAATGTAAAATAGTAGTTTTCAAATTACTTAGAATAGGAAATAGTTCTTTCAACTGGAACATTTGAACTGGAGCACAAAAAGTATGTAAAGCAGAGAGAAACAATAGGGCACACAAATCAATTTATTTTATAATTAACATGAATGATAATTGCTGATTAATTAGCCAATCCTTGGTTTAACAAGAGCCCTGATGGTGGTCTCCAGTATGTTAAAATCTGGGGTTTAACATTTTTCAGTGTGTATAGCATTTGTTTCATTGCATCCTTTTTTTTTTTTAATCGTGAAATCTGAACCAAATAGTTGAACTGCTTGTGAAGGCCTGGAAAATAGTTTTAATATTAGCCTTTAGTAAAATCCTGCTCTGTAGTGAGAGGGAGGGTGAACAGAGACACATGTGATTTGCCTCTGGTGTGTGTGAGGAGTGGCTGTTGAGTAAATAGAGGACCTGGAGGTCATTCTGAGGTGATTAAAAGTTTATACGGGCAAGATACCCCTGTCTGTCTCTCTCTCTCTCTCTCTCTCTCTCTCTGCCTGTCTGTCTATCTATCTATCTATCTATCTATCTATCTATGGCAATTGTTGTGGATCTGGTTATAGTTATTAGATACTTAAGACTTTTAAAAAATGTCTCTTTATTTTTGAGGGGTGGGGAGGGGCAGAGAGAGAGGGAGAGAGAATCCCAGGCAGGCTCCGCGCCCTCAGCACAGAGTCCCACACGGGGCTTGAACCTATGATCTGTGAGATAATGACCTGAGCCGAAGTCAAGAGTCGGATGCTTAACCGACTGAGCCACCCAGGTGCCCCAAGGCTTTTCTTTATTGAACCATAGTTGACATACGTTACATTAGTTTCATGTGTACAACATAGTGATTGGACAAGTCTGTACATACATTATGCTACACTAACTACAAGTGTAGCTGCCATCTGTCACAATATGATTAGATACTTAAGATTTACAAATAAACATAGCAAATAAATTTTTCAGACAGTAATTTTGAGAGTGTAATAATATGCTTTTATGATCACTTCCCTGCCCAACACTAAAAATAGCTGATCTAGTTAGCCCATCACTGCCACCTTTCTCCAATTTCCTCCCCAGAAGTTCAGCTCTCTGAACACACACACACACACATTTCACATACACACTTATTGCTGCCCGGTTTGAAAGCCCTAATTCTACTGATTAGCTATGCATACATGAGAATTAAATTTAGAATGTTTTGATTTCTGGTAAATCTGCATGGAGGGAAATCTTGTTTCCATTATCTGAGTTGAAATTGGTTCACTTAAGATTTTAATATACCAGAAAATCAATATTAAGAATTCGTTTTATATAATTTTATGCCTCCTACAAATTTATAACTTCCAGAAATCTATTGGCTTTCCTATGAATGTTTCAAGATGTGATGTAGTTGGTATCAGAATCTGCATTGAGGAAGTAAGCCTACAGGGTGGCATTTAACTCTTATGATTCAATGAAATGACTTAAATTTATTTTTTAAGCTTAAAAAAGTGATGCAAAGTTTAGCCTATTTATTAATGTTGTTTTTATTTTTATTTGTTTATTTTAGAGAGAGAGAGCATTAAAGTGGGAGAGGAATAGAGAGAAAGAGATATCTCAAGCAGGGTCCACACTCAGCCCAGAGCCTGACACGGGGCTTTATCCCACGTTCTGGGATCACTACCTTAGCCTAAATCAAGAGTTAGATGCTCAACCGACTAAGCTACCCAGGTCCCCTAAATCATTGGGCGTCATAAAATTTATGGGTTGCATGATAGATTTTCATCAATAGTTTTTCACTACCTTTGCTTATAGTAGGTATTTTCTTCACATTTTTGACAGGGAGGGAATAAAAATTTTGGATGATAAAATAATTTCTGCTGAGTCAACCATCAGATGATCTATTGTATTCGCAAGTAAGATGACAGAAAGTTATTGATTCTCTGGTGTCACTTTTATACTACTTTTCAAAAAAATATGAACTAATAGCCTTTTTTTTTCATGCTCTAATTTTACCTGCACTATAATCCTACAAAGTTGGCATTATCACCGTCATTTTGGCATCAGAATAATTGAGACTTTAAGCCAGAGCTAGGCCAAAACCCTCAGTCAGAATCTGCATCTGGGGCTACGTTCACTGGTTCATAGCTGTCTAGGATATTTGCTGTTTCTTCATCATGCATGTGGTCCAGTTCATTAAAAGAGGATGAGAAAAGATGCCTGTCGACTTTCAAGTCCCTTAAGGGCTTTTCTGTGTACTCTGAAGGGATTGGGGGTGGGTGGGGCAGTATGGATGAATCTTCTCTGTCTGTAGTGCAGAAGGCTGCCTAACTCATGATTCAGAACCATAATGGGTACACTATTTCACATGAGAAATCTAGAAGATTCTAGGAGGAAACATAAAACAAATGAGGCCTTGAGAATGGCATTTTACGAGTGGTTCTCAAAATATGGTTCCAGGGTCATCAGCATCAACATCATTAGTGAACTTAGAAATGCCAGTTCTTGGGCCCCATCCCAGCCAGACTTACTAAATCAGATGCTCTGGAGGTTAAGTCCCGGTGGTGTGTGTTTTATCAAGCCCACCTGACTTAAATTCAGGTGACAGTTTGAGAACCACTGCCGTATGTTCCTAGGCTTCAGAGTATTGAGAAACTCACCATTATTTCACAGAGAAATAAAAAGTGTAGAAAGATATAAATTCTGAGAGGTAGTAAATCTAATTGGTTTGTGAAGATTAGTGCAATAGACCGTCTTTTGTATTTAGTCTTTCATAAGGAACATTTAGATCTCAATAAAAGCTTTGTTAAGCTAGAGCTTTTTATTTTCAGAACGGTTTTCCTCTATGCTGAACTATGAGACCTCAAAAAAGTTTTTTGCTCTTCCTTTTATGTTAAATTCCTTATATCTCATGACGATAGAGGGAAAACTAAATTGTGCATGGAACCTCATAAAAGAAAGCTCACCACGTTCAAGAGATGGCGGGTCAGTGAAGAAGAAATTGTCCTGGGTGCCCATCAGGTCAGAGTCAGATGCTACTCGAGGTGGTGGAGGAGGCAGAGGAAAAGGTTAGAGTATTTTGAGTCATAATAGAAAGACTGTTGAATGAAGTCAATAGCTATTTCTTGGGTATTGTATTGAGTGTTCTATGCCATTGGATTTTCTAGGCATTTCAGATATTAGTAAAAAAAAATAGACAAAGATCACTGTTCTGGTAGGTTATGTTATATTCAGGAAGACAGATTGTATTCAGTAAATCTTATATATAAGTAAATTATAAAATATTTTAGAAATCGATGATGTTGTGGGAGAAATTAAAAAAAAAGACCCATTAAAAAGCCCTTTAGGCTCTTAGGGTTTGTGAGATTGAGCCCCACGTCTGGCTCAGTGCTGACAGTGTGGAGCCTGTTTGGGATTCTGTCTCTCTCCCTCTGTCTCTTTCTCTCTCCAAATAAATAAACTTAAAAAAAAAAAAAACTTTAAAGGGGATATAATGTTGCAATCCCAACTAGACATGTTCTGGGTCATGTGCTAAGTCACCATGAGGCAGATCCTCCTTCAACAGAATGCATTTAGCAGTTGTTACCAGTGAATGTATTTGTAGAGGGTGTGATGGCTCCCCACTTACCAGTATTTCCCAATCCTGATAGAGTTTCACACTGGAAAAAAGTAAAAAAAAGAAAACCCAAATTTAAATTTTCTTTTAATGGCAGTGGAGCTGTTACAAAGAAGGAGTTTTTAAACGAACTAAGCAGACAATAACAACAAAACCAAAAATTAAACAGATGCCCAAGAAAGCTTGTAAAGGGATGAAATGAGAGAATCCATGGGTCAGACGGGGTTAAATTGAGTAGTCTAGATCTAGTTCATTAACGGTTTACAGTCAGATGCCTGCTTTATGTGATTTCTGTCTCCTGTTGCAAAAACATGGCTGGGTTTTAACAGGAACTTCCTTTTCCCAACACACCTACAGAAACTAATAGAGGCTGAACAGTAACTTTCAAAATGTTTTCCATTCTTTGCCATTCCTCCCTTTGCTCATT
This sequence comes from Lynx rufus, assembly GCF_022079265.1. Classification (NCBI taxonomy): domain Eukaryota; kingdom Metazoa; phylum Chordata; class Mammalia; order Carnivora; family Felidae; genus Lynx; species Lynx rufus. Next base: position 65,831,578 of record NW_025814823.1, read on the forward strand.
CCTTTCTCTTGCTAACTGTGGGAATTAAACTTGATTTACTGATGTGTGATCCATGGTTCTTTAAGGTACAGATGTCCTAATCTAACAGGATTGAGTTCAGGGGCATGGATCTCCATGATGTATCTTTTTAAGAAATGGGCATTAATGCATCAATTGCCAAGAATACTGTTTTTATGAGAGATGTTTTGAATGACATATGTTCAAGCATCATAGGATACTTGTGGATGTTTTTTAAGTTTTTTTTAAATAGATTTTTGATATGTAATTTGCATACTGTTACAGGTTGGATTATGTTCGCCCCAAAGATGCTGAAGTCCTAATCCCCACTATACCTCAGAATGTGACCTTAATTGACACCATGATGGTTGCAGGTGTGATGAGTTAAGATGAGGAATCGATCTTAATATTAATTATTAATTCCAATATTAAGATATTGGAATAGGGTGGGCCCCTGATCTTATAGGATTAGTATCTTTATAAGAAGAAGTAGAGACACACGGGGAAAAGTGATCTTGTGACAATGGAAGTAGAGATTGGAGTGATACATCTCCTAGCGAGGAATGGCAAGGATGCCAGCAAATGCCAGAAGCTAGAAGGCATGGGGGGATGGTCCTTTGTAGATTTCATAGGGAACATGGTTTTGCTGACACCTTGATTTTGGACATCTAGCCTCTAGAAATGTGAGGCCATAAATTTCTGTTGTTTTAAGCCACCCAGACTGTGGTACTTTATTATGGCAGCCCCAGGAAACTAATACACATACTATAAAATTCAACAGTTGAAGCACAGAATTCATTGATTTTTAGTGATATGCAAAGTTGCGCAACCTGAGCCCAGTTGAGTTTTAGAACCTGTTCATTACCCCAGAAAGTTCCTCGCATTGGTTTGCCATGCCCCAGGCAACTACTAATCTGCTTTCTGTCCCCATAGATTTGGCCGTTATGAACATTTCATATTAACAAAATCATCAAACATACAGATTTTTGCATCTGGTTTCTTTCAATTAGAATAATGTTTTGGGAGTTCGTCCATGTGATACAGGGTTTTTTTGCTTGTTTGTTTTCGTTTTTGTTTTTGTGGCCTTAATTTCCCCGAAGACAATCTACATGTAATGACAAACCCTGGGATGTGCCTAATATACTCTTTTGGCCAAACAAGAAAGTGTTGGAAGGGAACGTGAATTGTCATTGTTACAGGACTTTAAACTCTATTGATGGGATATCTAAGGAGATGTTGTTCCATGACTTTGTTTAATTTGGTGGATCTCAAACTTGAGCATGTATGGGAATCACCCGGAGGACCGGTTAAAATGTCAATTGCAGAGTCCCTTCTCCAGTTTCTGATTCGTTGGGCCTGTGCTGGGGCCGGGAACGTGCATCCTTAACCAGTTCCCAGATGCTGCTGCCGGGCCACGGAGCATCCTTTGAGGATCACGGCTTTAACCAGAGGCCACATTTAGTGGTGTTAGGGCTCTTTTCTTTTCCATTGCTGTCAATTCCTGCCTTCTTCTCGGTGACTTATAATAAGTAGGAGAGATTACTGTTTCTTAACCTGGAGTGGCCTCTAGTCCACATACATCTTTGAAAGCTCCATTTAAGTTTTGATAACTATTATCCATGCCTTCTGTGGAATATTGCATCTCCTGAGAGCTTTTGGTTTGCAGGATAAAATTTAAAAATCAATCAGCTTAATGTCATCTCTGTGCTGCATGCCTTCTTGAGATCATAGTCACTTGCCCTATTTTAGAGAAGTCTCAGATCTACAAAGCTGCTGAGAATTGCTACCAATTTTTTTTTCTTCTTTTTTCAACCAGCAAGCTAGATTGAGGCTCAGTTGCTTAAATGCACACAGATTGGTCAAAGTCTCCAGTGAATCAGTAATAAATGACATTTTCTTGGAATCATAGGCATGCCATTAAGTTAGTTTTGCTTCTGTGTGTTTTTTCCCCCTTTATCTCTAGTCTAACCAGGAAAACAATCTGAATTATATTGTCTCTTCCATTTAGTGTATGATCTCATAGCTGCTACTGTAGATCTGTTGTTATAGTAAGAGTAAATACTTAAACTCAATAATACTAGTTAAAAGCATGTTACAATTAAAACAGGTCATTTGTTCGGTGGTAGGTCCAAATTTTGTGAGGTCTGAAGCATATATAAAAGGAGAGGGAAGGGCATCCTTTTTTTTTTTAAATATATGAAATTTATTGTCAAATTGGTTTCCATACAACACCCAGTGCTCATCCCAATAGGTGCCCTCCTCAATACCCATCACCCCCCTTCCCCTCCCTCCCACCCCCCATAAACCCTCAGTTTGTTCTCAGTTTTTAAGAGTCTCTTATGCTTTGGCTCTCTCCCACTCTAACCTCCTTTTTTTTTTCCTTCCCCTCCCCCATGGGTTTCTGTTAAGTTTCTCAGGATCCACATAAGAGTGAAAACATATGGTATCTGTCTTTCTCTGTATGACTTATTTCACTTAACATAACACTCTCCGGTTCCATTCACGTTTCTACAAAGGGCCATATTTCATTCTTTCTCATTGCCACATAGTATTCCATTGTGTGTATAAACCACAATTTCTTTATCCATTCATCAGTTGATGGAAATTTAGGCTCTTAGGGGCATCCTTTTTTAAATGATAAGCATACAGAAGAATTTTATATTTTATAAAAAATGTGCAATTTCATATTAAGTGGATATTTATAGTGAATAAAGTAATCGTAACATTAAAGACAAAGTTCACACAATCTGCAGAAATTACTTTTATTTATTACCTGCCTAACATATCTGTGTCCTTTGTCCTATCTTTACAGTTTAGGGCTGTATACTCTTTGATGGTACCTGCCTCTGGAGTGGAGTTTATAATATTTCTTTACAAAGAATGGGAAGTAAATACTGTCTTTTCTCTAGCTTGGTTGATTGAAATTGGTCATGTATTACTGAAAGTTCAGCAAAATTTGTTTCTGCTTCACACGTCACCATCGATAATGTTAACAGTAAGACCCAATGCATCAAGGTAAAACAAAACGCCCAACCTCACCTACTAGCGTTCGCTTTTTAAAATAGGGCTGCTACTGGTTTAGGCCTGAAAAACACAAATCCAACTAAACTGAGTTTTATTTAATTCCCACCAAGGAAGGAAAGATGTATCATGCCTTGATTATTGTGTACATTACATTATCGAGTATATTTCATATAGGTGAGATTTTTTTACTGGACATCATTAAGAACCAAATCCTCCATTTACAATTTTATACTATATCTCATGATTGGATAAGTTTTCTACAGAAGCTCTTTAACTCCATGTGTTTGAATCACTTTCTCCTTTCCTCAGCTACCATAAACTTCTTTGCAGGGCACTACAGGACATGTTTTGATGGTGGCAGGATCTGTAGCCTGGTTTCTTTCACATCCTGAGTCCAGTGGGCTGGTGGGATTCTGGGACGCCATTACTATACTAGCAATAACTTAACTTTATACAGAAGTTATGGAAGCTTCAGAAACATATCTTACTGAACCCAAATCACAAATATTTCCAAGTCAACTCTATCTTACTTACACTCCAAAAATTCGTACAGGCTCTCTAAGGTTATCTTGACATAAAGGAAAACATTCTTTTTTAATTTCTCCCTTTTTTGAAAGTTTACGAAAACACACGGCTATGTGAGCATATGGCTGTGGCCCAACTAGTACCCAACTAGTGAGTCTCTATTAAGGCTCAAGTACACTGACTTCATGGGAATTCCAACTCTACCTTTGCTATGAAAACTAGCTCTGGAGTATGCTGTAGAAGAGAGAGAGTTAAAGAGAGAGAGAGAGGAGAAAAAGATTTTTCAGTGGGAGAAATAATGCATATTAACTATGAGAGTAGGGTTGATTCTTATTTATTTTATAGACTTGTCCTGACTAGACTTGAAATGACAATCAGAGATGTAGAGCTTCTGTGATTTTTTTTTTCTTTTTTAATGGGTATGTTTTTAAGAATGACTGGGGAGGACTAGATGAGAAGAGACTTGATTAAGACCCTTGAGGCCTGTGATTAAGTTTCTTATCTGAAGAGGCAATTAAAATTGTTGAAAGCTTATGTCTCAGTCAGATTCGGCTGCCATAACAAAATACCAGAGACTAGGTGGCTCCAAAAAACAGAAATTGATTTTCTCACAGTCCTGGAGACTGCAAAGCCCAGGGTGAAGGTCTGGCAAGATTCGGTTTCTGGCAAGAGCTCTCTTCCTGGCTGCCTTCTCTCTGTGTCTTCTCATGGTCAAGAGAGATCTCTCCTCCTCTTCTTTTAAGACCACAATCCTATTGAATTAGGGCCCCATCCTTAGGACTTCATTTAACCTTAATTACCTCCCAAAGACCCCATTACCAACTACCATCACTTTGGGGTTGGAACTTCAACATAGGCATTTTGGGAGGATACGTTCAGTTCATAATGGCTTAAGAGAAGAGACAGGGCATGATTGAAATGGTGGCTTGGAAAGACAAGTGTATCTGCCTCAATGATAAATTGAAAGTCAGTGTTGGAGCTCCTGGCCCATACTTCTGCATTCTTACACACTTTACATTTTTTCACTATCTACAAGCCACTACAAAGCTTTCCCCAAAGTACTTTTATGTGTTTTTAAATGTTACTTTCCTTAGGCTCTAGAAATATTTTAGAAGATCTAAAAGTAAAAGTTTTACCTTACTGATTTAAATTTTTTTTCATTAAAAACAATTTTTTTAAATGTTTATTATTGAGAGAGAGAGAGAGAGAGAGAGAGAGAGAGAGAGAGAGAGGGAGCGAGACAGGACATGTGTGGGGGAGGGGCAGAGAGAGAGAGGGTGACACAGAATCCAAAGCAGGCTCCTGGCTCTGAGCTATCAGCACAGAGCCTGACACAGGGCTCGAACCCACCAACCACGAGATCATGACCTGAACTGAAATCAAGAGTCAGATGCTTAACCAGCTGAGCCACCCAGATACCTCAGTTATCTTGCTGATTTTTATCAATACTTCCCTATTAGATGACCAACAAATTTTTCTTAAAGACTCTGTCCCAGTTGTATTTACCAATCAGAAAGAGAGCATGCAGTCACCTGAAGAATACATTATGCATGTGGCAGAACTCATAATATTGTCATTATCTGTTTTTTTTTTTAAGCCTGTGTTCATGTAACAGACACTCAGGAGCCCCTTTTATGTGCCAGGTGTTATGGATGCATCTGTTAGCAAAACAGACGAACGTCTATAGCTTTGTGGAGATTTACATCCCAGGATTTTTTTTTTTCTGAAAGGAAACAAAACATTGTCATTCTATTCTTGGTTAGTGAACATTTATCTGGTTTTAAAATTAGTTTAGCCTTGGAATGAAATTTTTCGTTTATAATTAAATGTAAGTTAGATTTTAGCTCCTATTCATAGTCAAGTCAGAGTGGCTTTAAGTTACAACAATAATCTGCATTTAAATAGAAATCCTTCCTGCCAGCATCTATGGCATAGCATGAAAATATCATTTTTACAAAGGGTATTGTTCTGAATATATAACTTACTATATAATTAAATGTAAAAGTGTTTTAGATTTTTATATCACTTAAAGAAGCAAGAGGATTTTTCACATTAACCCTACTGAGCTTTTTGAACAAGAAAAATTGCCATTTTGAGTCCTTACAATTGCTTTCTGAAGTTTTAATTCCTAAAAGATGTATTCTGCAAGATACTGAAGGTCACACTATGTAGTAATGAGACTGAATTCCAAGTCCATACATCGAGGTCATGCTTCATATGGATATCAATACTTAGGGTCGACATTTCACAAAAGCAGACTGCGTTATGCCTGTACACACTGGGAATACCTCATTCTCCCTGAGATACTTTTTCTCTAAGTATTGCAATTGCTGCCCCTTTTAATAGATGAGAACATTGAGATCAGAAAAGCATGACTTCTGTCAATTTTATTCCTAATAAGTATCAAAGTCAGCATTAGGATTAGCTCCATAAATAGTTTTATTAACAAAAGCAACTTAATGTATAATAAAAACAAAAATGTCAGTGGTCAGGCAGAAATAAAGAAGATAGTTCTGTTAAAAATACGTGTCAGGAGAGAGCCATAGCATCTGGTTCTCTAACTTCCTATGTATGTGTCCCTAGAAGCCTGGAAAAGGAAGGATGTATTGAGGATAATAGGCATATCAATTCATGAGGGGAGGTATGACTTTGGTAGAAAGTATTATGAAATGAAACTAAGAGAGAGCATTTTGGTTTGCAGTGTTTACCACCACTACCCCAATGCATGTTTTTACATAAGATATCAGTGGATGTCAAGGACTTAATACTACACTGATGTTTAAGTAAGTTTTCTGGGTGTTGAGAGAGGGCTTCTGGTGCCTGTAGCTTTCTGATTATCTGCAGGTCAGGAATAATGATTAGTGTCGTGTTTTAGAAGGACTCTCATTGTTGCTTTGAGTTTTAAATAACAAAATATAAGTGACAGTCTTTTGCCCATAACAAGGGCAATGCAAATGTTAATTACCATTATTTCTCTCAGTGTCATATTTGCTTAAATTGCTTCATCCTATGAGGTTGTTGTAAAATGGAGCGGGCATCCAAGATGTCACAGATGTCAGAAAACAAACAGAGAAACGAACTGGGGGCCTTACAGCATGCTCCCCAAACGTTCAGACTTAAGGGATCAATAAACTTCCATATCAAAATTTGGAAACTGGCACAGGGCTGCCCATTTTTTAAATTTTGTTGAAAAAATACTTTTTTGAAAAGGCTACAACATTGATTGTCAACTCCCGTTTCATGGAAAGGACAGAATCTCAGACTAAAGAACAGACCTTTCCATTGAACGTATTTAGCTTGATTAAATACTTGTTGTATTTGTCTTTATTTTTCTCATTTCGCATAAGGCCGCCGAGCACTTCGGCATGAGTCGACAGTTCTGGTATTTGGGAACTTCTGCTGTCACCCATAGGTGCTCCTGTCTCAGAGCAGCTCCCTCTAGGTCACGTTTACCTTGGAACAGAGCTGCATTATTGTGGATTGGGTGCCAGGCAGGTGGGGGCTCAGTCTACTGTGCCAGGAACAGTGGAAGTCAAAGCTGTTGTCAACCCTTCTAGATAGGTAGCCCACTTTTCCATAGTGGAGGCCTCAAGCATACATCCAGGTAGGGCTTTGCCTTTTCCCTTGGGAAGTATTTCGGAATTTGCTCAGATGTTCAAAAAAGAGCCCAGAATAGAACTACCTGACAATCTAGCAATTACACTACCAAAGACTTTAAACAAAGGATAAAAAAGTGCTGATGTGAAGGGGCACATGCAGCCTAATGTTTATAGCAGTGTTATCAACAGTAGCCAAATTATGGAAAGAGCCCAAATGTCCAATGGTTTATGAATGGATAAAGAAGATGTGGTATTTATATACAATGGAATACTGCCCGGTGATGAAAAAGAATGAAGTCTTGCCGTTTGCAACAACGTGGATGGAACTAGAGGGTATTATGCTAAGCGAAATAAGTCAGAAAAAGACAAATATCATATGATTTCACTCATAGGTGGAATTTGAGAAACTCAGCAGATGAACATAGAGGAAGGGAAGGAAAAATAAGATAAAAAGAGAGAGAGAGGCAAAGCATAAGAGACTCTTAACTACAGAGAGCAAACTGAGGGTTGCCGGGGGGGGGTGGTAAGTAAGGGGGGTGGGTTAAATGGGCAACGGGCATTAAAGAGGGCACTTTTCAGAATGAGCACTGGGTGTCATATGTAAGATATGAACCATTGGGTTCTCTTCCTGGAGCCAAGACGAACTACACTGTATGTTAACTAACCTGAATTTAAATAAAAAAAAAACAACACTATAGAAATTTCAAATCCCTATGCTGTATACCTGAAATTAATGTAACTTTGTATGTCAACTAAACTTCAACAATAAAAATTAAAAAATAAATTATCCATAAATAAATAAATAAATAAATAAATAAATGCTAAAAGCAAACAAACAAAAGAAAAAGAGCCCAGAGATCATAAACATGATGAAATTTTGTGACTCTCTAACAGAGTCACACCGTAACAAATCCTTTATTTTATTGACTTGGGAAGGGCACCCCAGCTACCTGAATGAGATAAATACCTTAGCTAATAAGGAGTGTCCCACTGATATAGTACTTCTGCCCCCAAACAAAGATTTTGTGGCTGATGTTCTGTTGATTTTTAGAACATAGGTATTAATTATCTAAACAACGAATGTGCAACACTAATACTGAGCTCTAAATTCTCTCTTCTTCTCCCTCCTGAGGCTCAGTCTTCTGTATCTGTTCCCTTCTGATTGGTTCTGACTTTGTTTTAAAGGTGCTTAAAGGTAATGCATAGTGTGTGTGTGTGTGTGTGTGTGTGTGTGTGTGTGTGTGAGAGAGAGAGAGAGAGAGAGAGAGAGAGAGAGAGAGAGAGAAATAAAACTGCCTTACTAATGCAGGATACCTTCTTTTTAATACTATAGGAATGATTGTAATAGTTAGAAGCTAAGAGACAAAAGGCTAAAATACAGTAGGAACCCCTATACCCTCTCACATTCCTGGGCCCAGTACTGAGCATTTTGGAGCTGATGTAGCAGCTCTGACATCTGCAATCTGTGCTCAACTTATTGCCATCTCTCAACCAGTGGAAGGAGAGAAAAAAGAGCAGGGGATAGCACCCCCCCAATCCCCAGTCCTTTGAAAGGTATAGTGTAATGCAAGAGTGAGTGCATTGGTTCAAATTTCATTTGCCCAAATCTTAGTCACGTGACCACCACTGACTTGCAAAGGGTTCTGGGCAATGCAGTCTTGTGCTGGGCTCGCTCCTTGCTGAACTTCACAAGTTGCAGTGTGAAAGGGGTGAATGAATATGATAGACCATGAATAGCCAATTCCCTTTCTTAGGAGTGAGTCCTTATTGCCACTGATTATTTTGAGATGACAACAGCACCAAACAAATGGCATGTGTGGGGTGGGGGTAGAAACATTTTGAGCGGTGACACATTCAGTTTTCAGTGCTTTGATTTTAAATTGAAAATGACATGGGGCGCCTGGGTGGCGCAGTCGGTTAAGCGTCCGACTTCAGCCAGGTCACGATCTCGCGGTCCGTGAGTTCGAGCCCCGCGTCAGGCTCTGGGCTGATGGCTCAGAGCCTGGAGCCTGTTTCCGATTCTGTGTCTCCCTCTCTCTCTGCCCCTCCCCCGTTCATGCTCTGTCTCTCTCTGTCCCAAAAATAAATAAATGTTGATAAATTGAAAATGACATGATATACTCAAGCAGCTGTTCTCAAAGTCTTCTGCAGGGAGCTTTGCAGGTTCCAGAGACCATTTTCAGAGATTGTGCAAGATCAAAGCAATTTTCATACTAATTGTAGGAAGTTCTTTGCTCCTTTTTATTCTCATTCTCTCATGAATGAGCAGTGGAGTTTTCTAGGGGCTTTGCCCTATGTGTGACTTCACTGCTCTGAAGGATAATAGAAAGTGTGCCTGTCTGTTCATCTATTTAAATACTTCTCAGTGGTAATCTCTAATAAAATATAGTTTAGACTTTTTTTTAAAGCTTTTGGGTTTTTGTTTTGTTTACAGTTTTTAAGAATGTAAGGGGTCCTGTGACAAAAAAGCTTAAACATTGTGGTGCTGAAGTATAATGCATTTTATCTTTAGACTTTAAAGCCCAACCTAATTCTTTAATAAGGCGTTTAGTTAAACAAATGAAATATCATGAAACTATTTTTGATCTCAGAGTTTAGCACCTAAACTCTGAAAGAATGTGTTCCTGCTTCTAGGAAAACTTTTGTTGGTTTTACTTCCACTGTATGATGTCATTTTGCCACTCAAAACCAAATCATGAATAGAAAATGGCAATTGCTTTCAGCATTTCTTCTCATAAAGGAAAAAATCGCTTTTTATCAGCAAGGTTAAAGGGTTACAGAGAAGTTTATGGTATTAGTGTTCATTCACTCTACCTAGTGTGTGTTGTGGGGGGAGAAAAAAAACCCACTTTGATGTTCTACAATGACAGCTAACTTGAGAATTTCTCCACATTTGCTCAGCCTGACAAAAAGAAGCCATTCAGTTAGACATAAAGAGGCTGCCTTTTCATTTTGCCCCAGCATTTCAGCCCATCAACTGTGTTTTAAATGCTAAAATTATATAGCTAAGTACTTTCTGAGAGATTTGAGAATTGTTCCCTCTCTTAGAAAAAGTATAATAAGTAAATTTTGACTTTGGCTTTGCTATCCCTAACATTACTGTACTTTATTATTTTTGGTTTCTTTCTAAAGAAAAGTATGAAACCTTTGATTAAGAAATACAGATGTACCCGTTACTTTACAAGACCTTGAGAGAGCACTTGCGAATTATTTTTTGTATCTAAATTAGGGGAGGCAAAGAAATTTGGACAAGCACTGGGGATTGGACAGTCTTAAGGTGTCTTAGCAGTTCACTTTAAAATGAAGAGCTGAGAAACACTATATTATTCACTCTAGGAAAAGAAATGCCCTTCTCTTGCTATTATATCAGATTCTTAGACACAAACATGACCAATATAGGATGCATATTTTTGTCTTCAGTTTTACTTATTTCTTCCTCTGTCTCATCTAATTACAGTATTGCCAAATCATAGGAACAAGAACATTTGGAAATTTCCAGAACCTTACCACAATAAAGCATGAATTTTATAATTTACATATTGTGCTGAAATCTTCTGTGCCACGACGTGACAGCGTCTTTTCATTCAGACAGAATTTACCAGTACTGAATATTAGGCATTTTGTGAAATAGATATTTGTTTGTGTGCACATTTCATGGTGACATTTTTGGGGTTTGGATTCAGAGATTCAGAGATTAATTTGCTTTTCATAATGTGATTAGTGGATGACGGGGTCGGGGGGTGCTCGAGACAGAATCGGACTCCTGGACTGTAGACTTGATTCCCTACAAGGCAGCTGAGTGTATTGAATAAGAAATTTAAGTGCTTGTGCCTTACTTTGTTACCTTTGACTTTCTAGCTGTGCAGTCTGGGCAAGTGACTTCTGTCTATGTCTCAGTTTTGTCATCTACAAAGTGGGGATACTATCATTCTTACATCACAAGGCTATTGGATGGATTATAAGAACTAGTTTACATAAAATTCATAGAACAGTTCTTGTCTCATAAGCGCTATCAACATGTTACTGCTATTATTATGATCTGTAAAATGGGAAGATTATCAAGATAAACCCTGAGATATCTTCCAGCTCTAATATTTTTATTTAATTGAAGGAGTAGGAAGACAGACTCATAGTGCCACATTTTTGTGGAAAATCTCATCCAAGTTTTGTTGTCTTGTGGTTCATATTACTGTTTTTGCACACAGCACCCTCTCCCCTCCATATCCCACACCTGCCCTGTGCTCAGGGGCCACTGTCCCCCTGCTGCATGACCACGGGAAGCTCCCCTCCTCAGGTTTACAAGAAGATTTGCACACAGCCTCCCACCAAAGTCCTGCTTTAGGCCCCTGCCTGACTCCCTTTCAGGTCCTCTCTTCCTACTGCCTCAAGCCAGGATTTCCCCTCAGGCTGAGAAGCCTTCCCAGAGCTCCTTCATCCCATGGTGCACAGGGACCTGACCCAGGAGCCCCCTACACAGACAGCTAAGTCCAGACTTGAATGCTTTACATGGTTTAGCAGGTGTGAGAACACACATTTCCACCTTTAAAATGAGAGCAAGGAGATACTTCATAGGTTCTTTTCAGAAACTTACTTGCTTCTTAGGTCTCCCCAGAGCCTACAGCCCAGATGAACAATGGCCCTCCTTCAAGAAATTGGTTTTATCATCTTTCCCTGCTTGGGAATTCAGGATCCCTTCCTCTAAGGAAAGAGATAGGAAAACAGCAGCTGTTCCTAACCCCAGAAAATTTAGATTAAGAAGGTGAGTCTGCATTTTGACGCAAAACTATGTATCTCTCTGTCTCCATTGTGTGGATTCTAGAAAAGGATCTTTGCTTCCCTCTTGCATAACAAGAAGCTCTTTAAAAGTGGGGGGGGGGGTTGTTTGCTGGTTGGTTTTTACCAATACAAACTGTCTTTGAGGAAAAAACCAGTATTCTTCCTTTTATTAAAATGTATTTTCAAGTTATCATGCACTGTGGTGTTGGCTTCCGGAGTTGAACGCAGTGATTCATCTTTTTCCTATGACATATGACACTCAGTGCTCATCCTAAAAAGTGCCCTCCTTAATGCTCCTCACCAATTAAACCCATCCCTCCACCAACCCCTCCTCCAGCAACCCTCAGTTTGTTCACACAGATACACAATGCTGGAAGCTTTTTAAAAAAGAATGACTATTGAGATATTGTGTGTGGGTGTGTATGTGTATGTGTATTTACTTAACACATTTCATTCAAAATTTTGCTCATACTGATTGTCTTCTGCCCATACTTTCCAACCATGGATTTGTGATTTTTTTTTTTTAATGTTATAACCGAAAGCCTACTGTACATGAGTATGTGTTTGAGGAAAAGGGGCGGGGAAGGGGTATGGTGTGATGGAGAATACTTCTGCAAGATATTAAGATAATATAATTACCTTAAAAAAAAATCAAGACCCTTAACACGCTAGTTTCTACCAGATATTTTTCCCCTCGTTAACCATGTTTTGAAACAATTTCAAATTTACAGAAATGTTATAAAAATACTACAAAGAGTTCCTTTATACCCCTCCCCCGGATTCACCAGTGGTTAACATTTTATCATGTTTGCCCCTTTTCGGAATTTTTTGAGCCTGAGTTGCAGACACGATGCCCATCATCTTTTCATTTCTCCCCATCATTTTATTGAGAACATTTTCAAGCATACAGAAAAATTAAAAGTATTTGTGGTGAATACCTCTAAACCCAGTGCCTACATTATTCTTCCATTACATTTTACCAAACTTGTTTTATTACAAGTCTGTTGTCCATTTATGTGTCTGTCCTTGCATCCCATTGCTTTTTGAACAACTTTATTATGTATAATTTACAAACCATAAAGCTCGCCCTTGAGGTCATTTTAATCCATAGTCACATCATAGGAAATCATAGCTAGTTTGGTGAATTCTAACCAAAGCAGCCCATTTCTCAATATAAGTGCCTCTCATTTTGTAGAAGGAGACTGATCTCAGTGAGGGACCCTGACCTGTAATCCAGGATCCAGGATCCCTGATGGTTGGAGCCTCAGACAATCGTATTACTGTCTCTGAATCTCAGTTTTTGGAAATCTGGAATAAGGCCATTTGAACCATTGATCAACCAATTTCTTGAGGCCCTAAGATGCAGCCATTCTAAATGCTAGTATTCCCGTTTCTTCATACTCTGCACAGTGTAGTACATTACACCCTTTGTTTGCTTTCCTCAGAATTAATCCTGATGACATCATGTGGAGCAAGTTAGCCTGAACATTTAAGGGGATAAAACACTTATGCCTTGAGGACTCTTCGCGAGCGAATCATTTATACATAGCATTTGTGGCATTCTGCTGTGAAATGGAATCTTGCTGTTACTAATGCAGAAGCCTGCTGGTAAATGCTCAGACTGTACATATTAGCCAGCTGGTGGCTGAATTCTGACTATTGAGCTGCCTAGAATTGGAATAATTAATTTTCCTGGAGAAAGTGCGTTGTGGTTGTAGCTTTTTGGATTTGTGACTGTAATCTGTAATCACCAGGGAATTTATTTAGATTTGCAATTATACTAGAGTTAGTAATTTATAGTAGAGATGGGAGCTTGCTAAATAGGAGGCATAGAGCTGTGAGTTTCCATTAATAGTTTTGTGAGCTTTGTATAATACCCAAGCTGTTAGCAAAGAACTATTAGCTAAATAGTCAGTTCATGTTCGTCTTATCTAATGAAAGCAGAAACCAATGTGTTTACCTCAGGAGTTTTTCCATTTATTTAAAATATGGTTTTCTTTTGCATGAAAAGAGAGTGTCACTCTAAAAGCTTATATTTTAAAGAAGTGTGATTATAAATAATGGCTGCCTAGATATATAGCATTGTGTTTTTTAATATATTCCAGTAATATCGTTCTTCTTATTGTGACTAAAAATTAACATGCCATCCTCTGTTAAATACTGTATCGTGAAGGAAAGAATATGTGAATTGACTCTTTTTTAAAATTATGCATTTTCTTTGTATAGAAAGGATTTTTTGATAAAAAGAGTATTCTTACTAATACATACCAATTATTTTAAAGAGATGCTTATGTGCAATTATGTAGATTAGTCATAGATTAGCCAAGAAAGTAGACATGACTAATAGGAAATCATAAAAGTTGCCAAGAAGGCTTTATCTTGTAGTTTGAAATAGCCTTCTTTATACTTTGCAACCATTCTACACATTTATGGGTATAATTCTGCATAGTTGTGCAATTTATGAAATTGTATTGTTGCTCACATGATTAAGAATTGACTTTTTTTAAAAAAAGGCAGATGCTTTATTTCATATCCACATTATAAGATGAAATATTATATGTGATAACTAGAGTGTGATGAATTTGCATCCCTGGATTACTGAGGCTCACAGCTGCTCAACTAGGGCCCCAAGAATCTGATATGTTATAGAGTTCAGAATTTTGTTTATTTTAGAAAGTTAATTCACTGTCTATGCAATATAGAATAGAACATCCCCAATGGAGTCAAGCAGTGTATTAATATTTCTACAATAAAACAGGGATATTCCCTCTTTGTGAGATCCATAGATTATAAGAAACATCCTATCAGTGTGGAAATTAATTATCAGTTAACACCGTTTGGATTAATGCTAGTGTTTCTGGTTTTCACAGTTTTTAGATTTTAAATTTTTTTAAATGTTTTTATTTATTTTTGAGACAGAGAGAGACAGAGCATGAGCAGGGCAGAGAGAGAGGGAGACACAGAATCTGAAGCAGGCTCCAGGCCCTGAGCTGTTAGCACAGAGCCCGGCACGGGGCTTGAACCCATGAACCGTGAGATCATGACCTGAGCCGAATTCGGTCACTCCACCAACTGAGCCACCCAGGCAACAGTATATTTTTTAAAGCGTTTTTTTACATGTGTTGTTTCTGTTGGAAGTATGCTCTAGTCTCAAACTGACAGAGGTAAAATAGGCATATCCCAACCACAGCTTTGTTCATTAATGTATTTGAGTCCTTGTCCTAATTTTTTCCTTTCCTAAAATTCAATTCCCTTCAAAATATCTGGAAATTCCTGTAAGTTTTCTATAAGCTCTAGTTGTTCATAAGCTGGAAAATAGCAATATAATAAATGAATGTCATTGTTATTTTAAATAAATATTTGCTTCCTTTTTCCTTAGGAAGGATATTACTTGAGATTATTCCAAACTAACTGTCTACTACTAAGCTAGCTTTGGGACCAGAAATCCATATTTAGTAGGTATCAAAAGGAGATATTTGACAATCTTCAGTAAATAGAACTGTTGGTTATTTGAAAACAAATATTGTCCTAAGAGTTGTGATAAGCAAGGATCATAAAAATAGTCTCTACAGTATTTTCATTGAAGGGAATTAAAGTTCAAACACTAAGGTAAAACAGACTGTGGCATGTGTATTGATTTGAATATAACTCATAAAGACAAATAAATAATATTAAAGAGATCGCTCTAATATAGAAGGATGCAATCATGCAGGCTTGGGTTCTGTTCTTAGACTTTTAAGAAAAAGAAATAAAGCAAACTTTGAGGCAGGGAGACACAAATGCCCATTAAATTGCCTTTGAGTACAGTTGAAAGAAGACTGTAATTCCATCTATCTTGACTAAAATTAGAGAGGTTAAAATAGATTTTAGCTTCTACATGTGTGAATAATGGTGCTGATTTTGTTTTTAATTAATATATATATTTTACATGTCACATATTTATCAACTTGTTAAAAATGGAATCCGTCTCAAATAAATATGGTAAAAATGCATGCAGAATACTTAGTAAAATGTTTGTGAATGGATATATGAGTAAACACAGTTAAGTGACATCCTTTGTAAAGCTGGAATCATGAAAACACTATATAAACTTATTTTTATTTTATTCCATGCAAAACTAACAATTCAAGCTTTAATTATTTATCGAATGTAAATTATTTATACTGTGACAGAAGATAAAGGAACATTAAAATTCAAATTTTCAGATTTCTTTCTAGGTAATCACTTGGATCCAGTTTCATAGGTATACGTGTGCTTAGAACACTCTAAAGTAATTGTACGTGAATACTTACTTCTTAGAAACACTGAGCCTAGAGGCTGCCAGGTAGAAGGTATCCTGATTATTTGGTGTGTATATAAAAATGACAAATTCAGTTTACACTTTGAACCCCAAATTCTACTCCTTAGAATTTTTTCTGCAGATATACTTGGGGATGATTAAATTAATTATGTTGTGTTTATAAAGTGCAATTCTATAATAGCAGTACAAATATAAAAAGCTTTCTCTCTACTGAGATATTAAATGACAAAAAGCTAAGTGCAGACCAATATGTATATTATGATACCATTCATATAAAGAAAGTGGAAAATACATACATTTGTGATTTGTGTACTTATGTACATGTCTATATTAGCTCTATATGAATAGAATAGTTCTGGGGAGAGAAAGTAAGAAATTATGACAATTACCTGTTGTAAAGGACGTGAACTGAGTATAGACATAGAGGTGGGAGGGGCACTTTTACTATCTACCATTTTATACGTTTTGATGCATACCATGTGATCGTATTATTATTTAATTTTACAGTGAACATTTTTAAAAGGTGTTGTGCTTCAATTTCCCCACTTGTTCATTTGAGAAACGGGTCAGTCGGAGCCTACATATAGTGTGTCTGTATGTAGTGGGGGCTGTAAGTGAAGACACGTTAGGAGAATACATCATGCTCTCATGGGCTGAAAAGGAGGAAGATCAGCTTGGCTTTTTTTTATTTTTTAATCATGTGATGTGGTCAGTTAATAATATTCCATAGCTAAGAGTCCACTTCGATTTAGAATCTGCATTAGCGAAAAATGGAAAGACTTTTTCGATTTGTATGATAGATATTAAAACTGATGGTGAAATTTCTATTTCTACATGAATATTAAAAGATTCCATTAGGATGGATGAGCCAAGAATAAATCAAAACATACATTAAGAATATTAAGTTATGTGAATTAGAAAGTTATTTTTTTAAATGCTTGTGTGCTCAATCCTCTGTGGTTAATTGATCAAGTACTTGATATACTGAGGTTAGTTTGCTCACTTACTGAGTTTTTGTAGCTCTGCATTGGAGGATATCATTGCATAAACATGTTATAATTAAAAACATCTTTGTAACTGAGGGCCTCCTGGCTGGCTTGGTCTGTGGAGTGTGCAACTCTTGAATCTTGGGGTTCTAAGTTCGAGCTCCCTGTTGGGTATAGAGATTACTTACAAATAAAAGTAAAAAACAAAATCTTTATAAGTGAAACCCAACCTTTATAAGCATACTCTGTGTACAGAGTAACTTGTCTTTCATCGTTCTTAATAATTCCTCTAATCTGTTAACCAGGGCATCTACCACAGAGACATTCACATATGTCTCTCTTGCAAATAAAACCAATGTTGGAGCATCTTATGGAGAATTTACATAATTTGACAGTAAAGAGTTTAGAAACCTGCCCAATATATAGCAAATTGAATACTCAGGGGACAGCTTCCATTTTCTTTAAATGTCTTGTAGCTCTGGGACTAGTTGACGTTAATTATTTTATTTTACTTTATTTTATTTTAGTTTATTATTTTATTTATTTTTTTAATGTTTATTCATGTTTGAGAGAGCGAGAGAGAAACAGAGCATGAGCAGGGGAGTGGCAGGGAGAGAGAGGGAGGCACAGAATCTGAAGCAGGCTCCAGGCTCTGAGCGGTCAGCACAGAGCCGGACATGGGACTTGGACCCATGAGCCATGAGATCATCACCTGGGGCCGAATTTGGACGCTTAACCGACTGAGCCACCCAGGCACCCGAACAATATTTATTTTAAATAAATGAACATATAATTTACTTTCTAATCACAAAATAACTTTTTGAAAACAATATGCCCAACAGTATTGAAAAACTTGACTGATGTTTAATATGGTGGCTTCTCTTTGAATTTCAGCAAAGTATAGGTACAGGGAAATTTGTATCAGTTAACTGCTTCCAGGGCTTATATGTGTTAGTTTTCTTTTTGTTTTTTATTCCAATATATAAAAGAATGTATAGTAATCTTTTCATGTCTTGTTCCATAAAATCTAATTTCTGCTAGTTGTACATATGCAGGTGATGAGCAATTTAAATTGAACTATTTTCTTTCTCGGAATGGAAACATAATGTTCTATCTGTGCATTGTTTTGTTCTTCAGTATCACATAATGTTAAAACGTATGACTGATTGGCATATTACAAAGAATGGTAAGTGATATCATATATCTATACTATCATTATACAGTAGGATTATTGTGTCTTCCAACAAAGTGTATGCTCCAATGGATGGCATTACAGTTCTTCAATTCAGAAAACTATATATATATATACACTTAATGCAATTAAAGAGTTATTGTATCTTCAGTAATATGCACATTCATTATATGGCATAATCTTTTGGAAACATAGAGAATATAGGTGCAACATCTACCATCTGATTTGAGGCATCCTATAACTTAAAGGTAAGAGCTGTCTTACGTCATATAGATATTGCATAGTTCAACTCTCTAGCGAGGGCTAATGTTTGTGCACTTCTCCCCTGAATTTTCATAACAGGCAAGGCAGGAGTGGGATCAGAGTCTTGAGATATAGATGCCTTGGTCCTCATTAAGAGGAACAGTGAGGGAGACCATGTAAGAAGTACCAAAGTCCAACATATCAGAAGAGTGTTTGTGTGCTGGCAAAACTCAGGCGTGGATGTGGCACGCAGGGTGAAGGAGCAGGGGTCAGGGAGATGAGAGAAAGTGCTGCCAGGAACACTGGCAGGGAATGGGTAAGGTGGGGAGGATATTGAGTGATTGCCTAGTCACAACCAGTGTTTGGACTGGCAAGTGTGTACTGCAAGAGTATACAGCCCTTGTTTATTCAAGTAGAAGGGCAGAACAACAGTCTTTGCCAACTTGATGTTGATTCTTAGGCCCTGGAGGCAAGGATTAGTCATGGTTCTCCAGAGAAAGAGAATCAACAGGATACACATATATGTGTAGAGAGGAAGAGATTTATTATAAGGATTGGATCATGTGATTATAGAGGCTGAGATGTTTCAAGATCACAGTCACCAAGCTGGAGACCCAGGAGAGCTGGGTGTGTAGCTCAGTCTGAATCCAAAGGTCTAAAAACTGGAGGAACCGATGGATAAGTTCCAGTCTGAATGTTGGCATGCTGGATTCTCAAGAAGAGCTGATATGTCAGTTTAGGTCCCAAGGCAAGAAAATGCTGATGTTCCATCTGCACAGTCAGACGGGGAATTCCCTTACCTGGAGGAGAGTCAGCCTTTCTGTTCTAAACAGTTCTTCAGTGGATTGGATGGGGCCCACCACATTAGGGAGGGCAATCTGCTCTACTCAGTCTATCAACTCAAATGTTAGTCTCTTCCAGAAACACTCTCACAGACACACCCAGCATGATGTTTGACCAAATGTCTGGACACTCCATAGTCAGATGATCATAGGCAGATCAAAACAGACCCACCAGTGAATGCTGCTGATAGAATCTTCTGAGGACTGCCTTTATACATGGATAGTGTGAATTTACAAGAGTTAAGACCGTAAGTGTCATTACACTTCCCTAGTTTTACCCTTCTTTTATTAGATGAGATAGCTGAATGAACTCAAGAAGTTGAGGATGCTGTCTAACTCAATGTGGGCCTCCTGCAGTCTTCCTTTGAGAAAACATACATTCATGAATGATCTCCTAATTATTATGTTTACACAGGGCCCTTTTTATACATATTCTGATATCTCTGTTATGAATATTCATTTTGTGTCTCATCCTCAAATCATCTCTACTTGAAAAATCCGTCCTTTGCTCGGTTACCCCAACCCCTTCCCAAGTTCCACTAATAATAGATGAGATTTGATCGTGTGGGTAAGCACCACTTCAGATTTCAAGTGCATGGCTTCACCTTACCTTTCTATTAGCTTTTCCAATTAATGAGCATTATCGTGTACATTGTCTCATTTGATGACTTGGTGAAATATTGGTTGAACCTTATGAAATTGCTCGTATTTGACTGTTTTAGTTTCACCAAATGAATACAGTTGACACTTGAACAAAGTTGGGGGTACAGACACAGACTTCTGTGCAGTTGAAAATCTGTGTATAACATTTAGCTCCCTGAAGACTCAGCTAGTGATAACCTACTGTTAACTGGAACCTTACCAATAACATTAACAGCTGATTTACATGTATTTTGTATGTTATATGTATCATATACTGTATTCTTACAATAAAGTAAGCTAGAGAAGGGGAAATGTTAAGAAAATTATTCAGAAAATTGGGGCACCTAGGTGGCTCAGTCAGTCAGTTAAGCATCCAATCCCTGATTTCGGCTCAGGTCATGATCTCATGGTTCATGAGATTGAGCCCCTCATTGGGCACTGTGCTGACAGTGCGGGGCCTGCTTGGGATTCTCTCTACCTCTCTATGCCCACCCCTCAAAATAAATAAGTAAACATTTTTTAAAAAGAAAGTTATTAGGAAAATAAAATATACTTATGATGGTATACTATATTTATTGAAAAAAAATTCATGTGTAAGTGGACCCATGCAGTTAAAATCCACATTGTTCAAGAGTCAACTATAATTTCATATGATTGGATATAGCATTATTAAACCTCCTTTTGAGACAGAAGAAAATGAGGCTCAAAGCAAAAGTGAGTTGTAGTTTCTTTGTTTGCTTTAATAATCATAGAACTTTTAAGTAACAAAGTTAAACTAAGGCATGTACCTGCAACATTTTAATACACATATCTTCTGCCTAGCTGACAAGCAGCAAATCATTCATACCTTATCCAAAACAAGGAGATGATAATGATGATAGGATGAAATTAAACTGGGGTTTTAATGGCTTCAGAACTGTAGATGTCCATAGCTTTCTATCATTTTGTTTCTAGCATAGTTCTCAGTTCTTTTTCCTCAATAATTATTAAACTTTGGAAACTCTGAAATCACCATAATCTCTGCTCACCCTTGTGTTGGAGACACCTGAGTGACAACAGCTCTACTTTTCATACCCCTCCTGGGACGTCTTTTAACATGTTGCAAGCTTTAGAAGTCTTTGATAACAAAAAATTATCATTACAACATAGTAGGTAGCAAGTATGATTTCCTCGTGATCATATTTACAGTTATTGGCTTAAAATTATGTAGTAAATTCCTGTGATAACTCCCAGCAATCTTTGCTGAATATGAATGCATTTTAGAAAAACAAGCCCCTGAATTATTGGCAGAAATATGTATTTTATTGATTCTTTAAGTTGTATTTTGAGATATCAGATTACTCCTCAAATATTGGTAAAAATAGGGACATCAAAATTTTTATCAATGCCCTAAAACAATATTGCTGACATTTTTGGGCAGATCAAGTCCAAGTATTTGCTCATAGGGATCTATTTTCTTATAAATAAAGTTGACCCGGGAAGCACGAAATTGAGAGCATTTTGAGGGAGCATTGAAATTGAAGTCACTACAGGCAGTCTGCTTACTCTTGAAATCCTGTTCTTGTGATTTGTCTAAAATAAAAATGGTGGAAAGGAAGGAATTCAAGAAACAGCCATTATGTGATCCTGCTTGAATTCTTTGAAGGTTGTAATGAGTGTTTGCAGAGCGTAGGGTCAAAGATGACCTAGGGAGGGAGGAAGCAGAGAGCAGAGAGGCACTCCAGCGCTGTGCGGTAGAGATAAAGAATGTCTTCCTGAGGTATTTGTGTTGGTGTTGTTGGCCCTTAATTAATAAAAATGAAAATGTCAAAATGAGTGGTGGCTTAATTTAAAATATCAGCATAGTTAGCTGTCCTTTTAGAAAAACCATTTCAGTCCACTTAAAAAGTAATCACCATTAGAATATCAACAGAAGAGGAAATGGAAGATTGGGATCACGAGAAAGATAACACTTCACAAACAACTGCATAGCAAATTCAATTCATCTACAGAGTAGCTCATTTCATTTTTACCCCATGTGTCGAGAATTTTTTTTTAAGCATCTTTCAGCAAGAAATCACCTTAAAACTACCTTTACAAGATTGAGCTCCTGGGACAGGTCCTTTGGGAGAATCACCATAAGCCATTTTTCATAAATTCCTAAATCATTCTTTCTCGTTCTTAAAATTGTGGTGCAGCACGCCTCATATGCAATCAAGCATAGTAACTTATAATAAATAACCAAGTACTGAGTTACAGAAATGCTGTCACTTATCTGCCCCCGGGCTAGGCAAAGAGAACAGATGGAGTTCAGGTTCTGCTGGCACCAGGGATCATAGGAACTTTGGGTCCCTGGGGACTTCGTCCTCGCAGAGGAACTTTACAAGATGCTGAGCAATGAATGCTAGGTGGCTTCTTGCTAACATCATTACTAATGACGTTGCAGAGAAAAGTAAATTTACTGCAGCTCAGTTTGTTGATTGTGGAAAAGATGGGAGTGGTCTTGAGCTGTATCTTGGCTTACACCGTGTGAAACTGCACAATCATGTTATTTAACAGAATTTTATTTAAAGCTCTTTATGGGGCGGAATGCCCTATTTTAAAAATCTCTAGAAAGAAGGTACAGAGGATTAGCAGCATTGAGTTGTACAAAAAAATCTTGATCTTGGGAGAAAGGTCCAGGAGTGAGTGAATGAGTTAAAAATGTGCTGACAGCAGGTTTGTCCAACCTTCTTTTTTTTTTCTTTCTCCACTGAAAAAATAATACATCTGCATGTCTGACAGCACAGGAAAGCTTAGTGACAAACCTACCCAGTCTTCGCTAAAAGGCAAGACTGGGCAAAAACAAGGTGCTTAAAATAAGTAAGACCTGGGCATGATGTATCCTTCCTTCATACATTGCAGTGGGTGAATAGTCAATCCATTGAGTAATAAATTCTCCACTGATGTTCTACTAGCAGGAAAACATCTCTTTCCTATTTTTTGTCCCGTGCTTCTTTATCACAACCCTTATTCAACATCTGACGTGAGATCCTCTCACATGATCACTCACGGGCTAGAGATCTTTACGGTTCTCATTTGCCTGCAGGTAAATTTAGATATTTGTTTATTCACCTGTGATGCACTGAGTACTTACCACATGTAACTGGGTGCCAGGTGTCAGAAAGTTCCAACAGACGAAATAACTGAGAGATATAACTGCATATACACGTGTGTATCTGGCTTCTTGTCCTTTCGGAGAGGAAACTCCTCTGTCCGTTAACTGCTGTCAAAAGCTTGGTAATGGAGCAAACTCGCTAGGGTGATTTTTAAAAATTTAGTCCAGATTTCAGCTCCTTCTCATCTCCTTGGTTCCTGAACTCTGCCCAAGATTCTATTCTCCTAATTTTTTTTCTTTGGAGTTACTTATTAATAAGGACCCCTTGGTCATTTTGCTTTATATCCTGAGATTATAAGTTTTGGAGAATTTAATAGCTCTTGCATGAGTCATCTATAATAGACATTCCGTAGAATAAAATGTATCCTCATTTAAAAAAATGTAATTGGAAAGGAAAAGGTACATTGTCAGGCCTTGTTCTGTCTATGGAAATCAATTCAAATCATGATTATACTCCTAGTCTATTTGAGAAGAATAAAATATTCAAAACTAATGGTTTCAAGTTCTCAGCAAAACTAGACTCTTATTGTGAGAAGAACTCCATGGTGGTTCTGGAAAACAGTTTTGATTTTTCTCAGCCAATACAAATACTGTTTTTGGTATGAATTGAGGAAACAGCATTTTCAGTGAGCCTCTACTGAACTTTCTTGAAATATTAAAATAAAGATGACAGAATCACAGTTTTATTATCCTGCATTGCCATATCCAATGGGAACAGAGTTGGGCATCTAGAAAAGTCCATTTCCTGTGGGTACTGTTATTTTCCAGGACATTCTTCTTCAACCACTTTCTGACTTGCTATATTAAGAAAACTGGCAAACTTAAATGATTACTCACAGATAAATAATCTTGAGGGGCAGATAAGAGGATCAAATGAATGTGAAAAAAAATATCTTTCTCTGTGTTAAATTTGTTTTCATATTGTATTAATCAAATTGTGCAAAGTATAAAATATCGAAACCATAGATAAATATATATGTGGCCTAGTTCTTTCATTGTTTTATCTTTAAATACTATTTACATGCCATGATTTAATACGTTATCTTACTCCCTTCAAAAAAAATACAAAGAATAACTTTTAAGCACACCGCGTATGGCACTAAAGGCAAGTAAGCCTACAGTTTTATTTTTTATTATTATTATTTTTTTTAATTTTTTTTCAACGTTTATTTATTTTTGGGACAGAGAGAGACAGAGCATGAACAGGGGAGGGGCAGAGAGAGAGGGAGACACAGAATCGGAAACAGGCTCCAGGCTCTGAGCCATCAGCCCAGAGCCCGACGCGGGGCTCGAACTCACGGACCGCGAGATCGTGACCTGGCTGAAGTCGGACACTTAACTGACTGCGCCACCCAGGCGCCCCTTTTTTTTTTTTTAAATTTTTTTTTTCAACGTTTATTTATTTTTGGGACAGAGAGAGACAGAGCATGAACGGGGGAGGGGCAGAGAGAGAGGGAGACACAGAATCGGAAACAGGCTCCAGGCTCTGAGCCATCAGCCCAGAGCCTGACGCGGGGCTCGAACTCACGGACCGCGAGATCGTGACCTGGCTGAAGTCAGACGCTTAACCGACTGCGCCACCCAGGCGCCCCCCTACAGTTTTAATGTCCAATAGTTGTCATACTAAAATTTGGAAATGTACCTGATGCTAAGTACATTAGTGCAAACATGTAATCCTTTGTCAAAAATTGTCTTCCATTGGCATTATAAAATCCTGGATCAGGACCATTTCTTGTGAACTACATTACATCACCGACTCAGAAAACTTTTAGACACGCATACATGTACTTTACTATCACAATGAAATGCTTGAAATATTTGGTGTTGTCACACTTCGGGTGCTTAATATATGTCAGGCGCTGTTCTAAGAGCTTTCTAAATGTTAACTCATTTAATCTTTAGAACATTTAATTAAATGGGCATTTTTGTCCCAGTTTTATAGATGAGGAAACCAAGGCACTGTGAAGTTAAGTAATTTTTCTGAAGACATACAGCGAGACTCCAGAGCCCGTCTGTTTTCAGTACCACGCTACTCTGTCAGTTGGATAAAACTAATTGTGAAATGGGATTAAGAATTTCAGAACTGATTTTCACACCTAAACATGCATTCATGAACGCATGCAACTTAGGTCTTACGTGCCAACAGAGGGATAGTTACTATACAAGGGAAACTGATTCTTCTGTATCTAGATACAAGAAACAGATAATTTATTAAACAATGTCTTCTCAAAGGTAGGTGAGGTGAGAATAAGAAAACAGTGGGCTGTTTTAATATATTTATCTATAGGCTTATATAAAATAATACTTAAACCAATATGCTAGCAAAAACATTACTCATAATTCTTGCAGACTTTGGGGGATAGGAGGAGTGCCAAGAGAATAAAGACAGAGAAAATTATGGGTATTCAGGGATGCCTGGGTGGAACAGTTGGTTAAGTGTCCGACTTCGAGTTTTGGCTGAGGTCATGATCTCATGGTTCATGAGTTCGAGCCCTGCATGGGGTTGTGAGCTAACAGTGTGAAGCCTGCTTGGGATTCTCTCTCTCTCCCTCTCTCTCTCTCTCTCTCTCTCTCTCTCTCTGCCCCTCCCCCACCACCTTTCAAAATTCATAAATAAATGTTAAAAAAAGACAGGTATATTTTATGGCAATTCCTTGCCAGAAACTCAACTGGAATAATAAAAACTTTCAAAGAAAAATGATGATATCCAGAGTTCTCTGTGGATTTTCTAAGAATAAATCATACCAAATTTATCTCATTTGTACTTTGATAGACTTTTCGGTCCAGTAGATATGCTAATTGCAGTAAAGGATGAGTAGGTGTATTAGAATCACCCAGTGATCTTTTTCAACCACCTCCACATGACTTTCCCCTGAGTCACTTTAGCACCTTGGCTGGTTGCACATTCAACACCCCACCCCCACCACCAGCACAGGCACATACAATCTGAGGATTACTGGGCGGCTCTCTCCATCCTGTCCCACCTTTGAGAAGTACTCCATATAGTAAGAGACTATGGACTGGGATTGTGTCTCACACGTGAATGGTTTAAAAGAAGAAAAAGTTGGGGAGTTACTATGAGTGAAATGAATGAAAAAGAAAGTTATTTTCTCCCAAGGATATACGCCTGTATGTTCCAGATAAAAATTTGGAATGTGTTTTCTTATCATGCTTCCAGGTTTGAGCATAGACTCTTATTCTTAGTGAGTACTCAGGAAATGTTTATTGCTGAACAGTGGAGGAGAGAAAGAGAGACAGAGAGTGGGGGGAGGTAGGGAGGGAGAGAAAGAGAACAGTGGGAAAGGGAAGAAGGGAGGGAGAAAGAGGCAACTTTGTGTTTCTCTTCTGCCTTACCTATATACATAAAGATAAATACATATGTTTATGTATAGATAATAACTGTATTAGAGATATAGATACAGCTCAAGACAATGCCTGACACATATAAGTACCCAATAAATAGAAGCTATTATTAGTTAATATCATTAGATCATAGGATATCAAGTTCCACTTTACTCTTCACTCATAAGGCAATAATGGGAATAACTGTGCTTTGTTCTGGGCAGTTTTTTTGTTTTGTTTTTTTGTTTCTCCAATGTGAGCATAGTTTACACAAAATGTTACATTAGTTTTAGATGCACACCATAGTGATTCAACTTCTCTATACTATGAATGCTGTTCTCAGCATAAGGGTAGCTACCATCTGTCACCATATAACACTGTTACAGTATCATTGCTGTGTTCTCTACGCTGTGCCTTTCATTCCCACGACTTATTTATTTTATAACTGGGAGCCTGTATCTCCCCCCCCCCTCATCAATTTTGCCTGTCTCCCCATTGCTCTCCTCTGGCAACCGTCAGTTTGTTCTATGTATTTATAGGTCTGGTTCTCCTTTTTGTTTGTTCATTTGTTTTGTTTTTTTAGATTCCACATATAAGTAAAATCATATGGTATTTGTCTTTCTCAGTCTGACTTATTTCTTTTAGCATAATACCCTCTGGGACCTTCCATGTTGTTGCAAATGGGACAATTTCATCCTTTTTTATAGTATGCGTCTGTACACATACTACATCTTCCCTAAACATTCATGTTTTGATAGACACTTAAATTGCTTCCACATCTTGGCTATTGTAAATAATTGGGCAACTTGTTTTAAGAGGAACATCAATAAAATAGAATGTGACATGCTTGGCCAATGGAGTCCTCTTCCTTCCCACCCTATCCACTTCCTATCCCACCATGTGCAGGGCATTATAAACCTTCATTGTAAAGTGTTGCATGGATGGATGGGAAGAAGATATAAGGCCGCTGAAGTTTCATATATTTCAGGTTTGGTCATGTGGAAGCCCAAAGTAACTTGGTGTTTGATATTTAAGGGATGCAGTTAAGGCAGATAATCAAATGTTTAAGTTTTCCTTGACGGTCACAGTTTATGTGTGTGTGATTATCAATTAGTTTTTAAGTTATAGAAGTGTTCTTATTTGGATAAGAAATTATACGATTACTCCACATCTAGGTTAAATACGTTGTAGTGCAGAAGACACACATTTAACTTAACCATAGGAAAAATACACAACGCATTTGCGCTCTTTTTTTTTTTTTAAGTTTATTTCGAGAGAGAGAGACAGAGACAGAGAGAGACACAGAGAGAGAACAAGTGAAGGAGGGGCAGACAGGGAGGGAGAGAGAGAAAATCCCAGGCCGGCTTCACACTGTCAGTGTAGAGCCCAGTGTGGGCTCGTATTTAAGAACCATGAGATCATGACCTGAGCCGAAGTCAAATGCTTAACCCACTGAGCCACCCAGGTGCCCCTGTATTTGAGCTCTTGAATGGCAAAATAGGCTGCCCTTTGAAATTGTCAGTTGATATTGCTGGAAATAATTCAGTTTGATACACGACAGTGTTTCAGTGTAAGGCATGATTCATTTATTGGATTGGAAGTTAGACTACGTGTATATTGTAAATCTGTTTCATGTAATCTAACAGGTCACAATTCCTAGTTTCTTTCTATCTAGAGATAGAGCTTTCTTCTACTTTTCTCTGTTTTTCAAGAAAAATATTTCTAAGTTGTATTCTTCAAGCCAATTATCAATGATTTAAATGACCATTCTGCAAATGGTCCAGCAGGATCTCAACATAATGGAGATTTGTACTAATATCTTGGCATAGCTTTTATTTTTTGTAATTCTTGAATGAAAGTAGGATATATTTTTTGAAACAGGTAATTTAATATTTTATACTTCTTTTTCATTTTCTAAAATTTAGATGTGAAAACAAAACTATGATATGTTTATTATAACTCCTCAGACAGAATGACCCAGAAATCCATGAAATAATCTGAATTAATTATTGAGTCATTCTGACCCTCCTACCAACAGAGATTGTTTTCCCCGATATGTGTGTATTTTTTGTTGTCAAAACTTGCAGTTGGAATTAAAATAACTTGGTGGAAATGTCCCACAGGGGAGAATCAGCTGTCAGTTACTAGAAAAATATTTTAGGACTAATGATTACATTTAATGAATTTAGCGATTGTTTAGAAATAATCTAGGTTTCCTAAAAAACAAAACAAAACACATGTGCTTTTCCACTTACATTGTCTTCACTGGATTTCAACACGGATACTTTTCAGTTGGGAGAATTATGTGTTTGTAAGCTATTTATTGAGTGCCTATTATCTTCTGGAACTGTGCGCTAAGCTCCGGCATTGTATGCATTGTAGAAGTCTTGTGAAAGGCTCTGCCCCAAACCCTCCTACAGGTCCTCACCCAACTGGAGAGAGGATTTCCCTTTCCAGTATTCCTGCATCACATGTTATGCCCCACCCCCATAATGGGTATCTCTGTTTCACAGGCAGTGGGTAAACCCAAAGGGAGAGGCATGCCAGACTAGAGATGGTTGTGATGAAAAGGTTCAGCACCTGTTTCAGTAGGAGAATCCCTTAGTTAGTTACACTGCCTTGGGAACCTTGCCCTATAGAACCACGTTCCTATTTCACTGCCCTAATTACCTCTCCTCTGTGTGGTCTCAAAATCCTTTTAAACCTCATCTCCCATGACATCATTGGCCTGTTCTCCATACTCTCATGCTTTTCCTAGAGCCCTTGCTGCTACCTGCCAACATCCTATTTTTGTTCCAAATCCAACTCAAGTTCTCCCTCCTCCATAGAGCCTTATTCGATCTCCCCAATGTATATTTCTTATGTCTCTCTTGAAGTACGCCTGTGGCCCTTGGAACTTTTCTTCTGGCATCACTTACTGTATATTGTATTATAATTACTAGTGTTCTCAGCTAATTCCACATACTTGCATATTAGCCTAAGAAGACTGAGACCGAGTTGGTTTTCTTGAATCCACTGAAGCTTCTAACATACTGTCTTGGAAGTGCCAGGTCTTGAGGAGATATTTTTTGAAGGGAAGCAATCCATCTTATGAATCAGTGTGTATGGAATGTATTTCCATTCACCATTCAATGGCCGACTGATGCATTCTTTTTTTTTTTTTTTCACCTAAGTTCCCATATCTTCACATCGGTTGTATTTATTATTCTAAAAATGATAAAGTGACAAAAGCAATTAATATGTAGCTCGAAGGAAAGGATAACTAAGTAAATCAATGTCATTCTTTAGCTTCCCTCATGTATTTATAGCTATTTTTTAAATATAAAGTATTTTTAAGGGACACATTTCCTGTATTTGGTCTTCTAAAAAGTTGGTGAAATTAGTATTAATATTCCCTTTCAATCTTGCAGTGTCTACACAGACTATTTGAAGGCTTCCACAGGAACTTTCTTTGTAAAAAGGGAGCTCCACAGAATTCCCAAACACAAGGGTATATGCCTACCCCTCTCTGTCTGAAGACTGTTGTCACTTTTCATACAAATAGTCCAAGAAATGAAGGCAAGTCCTAAAGGCTTAGTCCTCCCTCTCTCCTTCTCCCCCTCCCCCTCCCCCATCCCTCCTCCTCCTCCTCCTCCTCCTCCTCCTCCTCTTCCTCCTCCTCCTCCTTCCCTTGTTGATTTGTCTTCTCGCTGGGCATTGTGCTTTTAGGATTCTGTTGTTAAGATTTCTTTCTTCTTCAAGAGTGGTATCATTTTCTGAATACTAAGATGCATATTTATAATTGAGCTCTGTATTGCATTGTGAAAGCCTTGTCTGTTGTTCTCAGCATTTTGTAACATGTCTGTTGATAGGTGTCTCAAGGTTTTAGTGAAATGTGGATTCAAACCTTGGCACCATCATATAGACCATTATGAGGGCTAAGACTTATATAATATAAAAATGGGAATATTGCGTCAATGGAGAAATGAAACCAAATTGTCAACCAGTTGATGAGACCAGCAAACTGTCAGTTTTTTTTTTTAATCTTTTAATGCAAACTTGCTTTAGTGCCAGTTACTTATGCAGACTCGAATGCTTGCGGCAAAGATGCTTATGGCAAAACTACCCTGAATCAATTTTGACTCTTGACTGTTGGTCAAGGTGGACACATACACAGATCCTGGCCCAGGTTCTCAAGCTGCAGA
Organism: Lynx rufus; assembly: GCF_022079265.1. Lineage (NCBI taxonomy): Eukaryota > Metazoa > Chordata > Mammalia > Carnivora > Felidae > Lynx > Lynx rufus. The sequence continues at coordinate 65,862,366 of NW_025814823.1, forward strand.
CTGCAGTGATCCTAGATCCTTCCATTCACATCTCCTTTTGTTGTTAACCCCACCTCCAACCAATCATTCCTCAAATCCTTATCATTTTCATTTCTTAGTATTTCTCCAATCCACTCCTGTTTGCTATTTTATTTGCCTCCTTCATTCCTTTCTCCCCTAACTGGTCTATTTGCCAATAGGTTGAAAACGTCCCCACCTACCCTAGGTTTTGCTGTGTGATTGATCTTTAAAAAAATCTGATCTGGGTCCCTTGCCTCCTTAAATCCTCTAGTAGCTTCTTTCTGTCCCCCCCACCCACCCCCTTAAGCAAGTTTAAGCTCCTTTTCTTCTTTTATTTGGCTATCCAGAATCTCATTTCTCTTTGCTGATCTCCTTTTCCCTGTTCCTCCCTTTGCTCTCAGAGTACCTCAAACTGGTTAGATCAACTCCTATTTTGTCCCTACTCACAAGGCTGTATTCTGATGCGGTAACCAAAACACTATTTAAGTCTGGTTTTCATTTTCAGTCCTTATGGTGTAGTGCTTCTACCCTGGACTTCCATGCCTTTTCTCAGTTGCCTTTCCTCCCCTAAAGCTTGTATCTCCTGTGGCTGTCTGCTGTCAATTTGATCCAACAATATGGCTATGGAATGAATGAGGTGATTTATTTACATTTTGGTGGCCCTGCTTGGATCATCAGTTTCATGAGATCAAATCTCTTCTATGTGGAGAGATCTCACTGGATATTTCTTCACAGTGTATTATTGTAGATTTTATGGAAGAAACTTCATTATGTTTTGATTTTAGCTAGCTGGAGGGGAGGACAGTGGTGATGAAGGGAAAGGTGGAGTTCAGTTTTAAATAAAACTGACTTTCTGAAAAGCACAGTTTGGTTCTGATCAGTGACATTTCCAGTTTTTTTGTTTTGTTTTGTTACCAACTTACAAAAGGAAATAAATATCACATCAGAACCCTGAGTGTGTGTGTGTGTGTGTGTGCGTGTGTACACATATATTTGTATAGTCATGAATTTGTTTATATTCTATACATATTCACTGAGCATTTACTGTGACCCTTAATGATACTAGGACCACCTGTATTCTAGTCGGGGGAGATAAACAATAAAAAAGGATATATATTATATTAGGAAATAGGAGATCATGAATGATTTTGAGATAAATCATGGATGGAGTATGTGTATAAGTATATCTCCTATGTATGCACATATATGCATACGTATATTCTACATCTGTATGTTTATATATACATATATATCTCCTGTACTTATACAATATATAGACACATATGTACATGCATACATATATGATTGAAAAGAGCTTCATAAAATACTAAGTGTGATGCACTTTGATATTTTTTCTCTTATCATTTTTTTTTTTAAATGCTGGTTCCAGCTCACTGGATTGATCCCATGTTATATATCAGTGCATTGAGACTCATGATTGGAAAAACACTGGTTTAGTGAGTGTAAAATGTGTCACCACAGGAAATCAATATCTTTATGTCTGAGTGGACCGAGACTTCAGAATATCATGATTGCTTCCAAGACAATTAACAATAGACAGCTGTAGCATGAAAAGTTCATATTCCATTAAACTTCTTATTTGGAACCATAAACCTAATTTCATAACCTTTATAAATTATTAATTGTTAAAAGAGTCTAACATCTCACCATTTGCAAGTGGATGAACATTTTCATAAGGAAAATTACATGGACATTATTCATTCAAGGTCTGTATAAGCTTTGGAATACGTTTCCATAGGGTAAAATTCTGGCTCAGTTTTTAGATTAAGGCAATGATAAGACAGATTATGGCATTGGCTTCTTATTGGAGAGTGTGGCACATGAGGTAGTTACAACTTCAACAACTGATTGATATCTACATTATGGCATATTGAAACTAGGTAAAACCCAGCGCCTTTTCCTATTATATAGTACCTACATTGAAGATGTTCATTGAGTGTACATGACCTAAACATTAATAAGAAAATATGACATTTCCATCATATTTTCCCTATAAAAGCTACAGATCTATTTTATCTTTTGAAATACTCAATACAGAGCCACAAATCATTCTAGCATGCTAGCAGAAAGTTTAAAATGCTTCAAAATGTTTTGAGAATTTTGAAGTTTTATGGGTTTTCCAATTCAATCTGTGATTGAATCAAAGTTGGGAGGTTAGATTTTTGCTATTGAAATCAAAACCACAGTCCGACCGGGGCGCCTGGGTGGCGCAGTCGGTTAAGCGTCCGACTTCAGCCAGGTCACGATCTCGCGGTCCGTGAGTTCGAGCCCCGCGTCGGGCTCTGGGCTGATGGCTCAGAGCCTGGAGCCTGTTTCCGATTCTGTGTCTCCCTCTCTCTCTGCCCCTCCCCCGTTCATGCTCTGTCTCTCTCTGTCCCAAAAATAAATAAACGTTCAAAAAAAGAAAATTAAAAAAAAAAAACACAGTCCAACCAATAAAGTGGAGCATCTGTTGTGTAGAATGATGTAGCATTTTTGCTTTAAATGTTATTTCTAGATAACATATAACTTTCCTGGTATTTTATTTTTGAGAATAATGAAGAAGTCATGTCCTATCATACATGGTAGTGCTTTAGTTATTATAATAAAATAATTATGTAAGGCTAACTGTATGAACTGATTAATTTCTGACATGAATATTTAGATTTATCCTTTATGAGGTCATAAGGTTAAGGTTATGAGGTTATAAGGCAGATTGAATTATTGATAAACCAGGTACATAATGAAATTAAACTTGTAATTATCATCTTTAAAGGTGACTCACAATGCCAGAGTCATTGCAAACCCATAATCTTCAAAATTTAGCATAATATCCAAACTGCTCAGTAAAGATACTGAATATCTGACTTGGTTACTTTGTAACCGGCAAAGTTTCTCCCAGTTAGAGTTTAAATATATGATAGCTCTTTAAAAAATGAATGGCAGCAGTTTAAAGCATCCAGTGAATTGTGTTATTGTGATTTCCTTCCTATAGATTCAAATGGATTATAAAATACCGCATGTGGCTTTTGTCCGCTTTGTTAGAATTCCATTGTAATAAGAGAATGTCAAAAATTAGAGGTTAAAATAGAAGAAAGCAAATATCCAAATCTCATGTCTCTAAACTGGGAATAGATTGGAAAGTGCAAATATGCTATGAATGTAGGAAGGGAAAGGAGGGAAAAAAATTTTTGGTTGGAAAGTCCATTTATTTTTCAAGGACCTCATCAGAAAAAGAAAAGGAATTTTTCCCATCATTCATCCAGGGTATACCTAGGTAAGAGAGATAGGTGCACGTGGTGAACTTGGTGGTTTGTGAGTTTGACAGCATCTTTTTTGATGGTGGTATTGGGAATGGTTGAAGGCGTGAGGAATGAGGGGAACTGCTTCCAAATATCTGGGACTGTATAGAGCCTCCACTGGGGGTAATGCTGTTTTTCATTTCTACTGCCTTGGCTTCTAGCTGTAACCTGTCAGTTGTGAGGAGTAGACCTCCTTCATCGTTGCCTTTTTATGCATGGGCACTAGAATACCTGTCAAAGAAGCTGTCACTGATATGCAGAAAGAGTGGACAGGAAAAGAGGCAACCAAAATTAAGGCATGAAGTTGTGTATGCCTCTCTGTTCACCCTTTCATCCCTTACAGCCAGCCACCACTCCCTGGCCTCTGCCTGCGATGCTTGGCAGGCAGCCGCCAACATGATATAAGGATGTAAGTAAAACACTAACAACGGGGGTAGGTCTTGTGGATTAAATTCTTAGTTTGTAACTGGAACTGGGCTGAGTGATACCTGTTGGTTATCAACTCTAAACGTGGGGGAGTCTGGGCCCTAGGTGTGAGATGAAGGGGTAGGGGGAACCGAGAGCGAGCAGTGTGAATATTGAAAATATTACTCCAAGCACCTGGGTGGCTCAGTCGGTTAAGCCTCCAACTTCGGCTCAGGTCACACTCTCGTGGCTCGTGGTTTTGAGCCCCTCATCAGGTTCAGTGCTGACAGCTCAGAACCTGGAGCCCGCTTCGGATTCTAGGTTTCCCTCTCTTTCTGTCCCTCCCCCTCTCATGCTCTGTCTCTTTCTGTCTCTCAAAAATAAATAAGGTTTGGAAAAAAATGAAAAAAAGGAAAATATTTCTCTTATACAGTGATGTATTTATTTATATGGAGTTTTGTCATCTTAATTATCTCTTCCTTCAATCTCTCCCTCTGACAGACAGGCAGATACACACAGATGCCACGGATGCCCCTTTTAGTATTCCAATCCTTGGTCAACATTTCTCTAGAAAGGATGCAGTCTTTTTTACATTGATGACTTTTTCATTACTATTCAAGGAGTTTACTGTATGAACTTGCTTTTTGCTCTTCCTCAGAAGCCATAACTCAGAATATGTCCTTGCAGGAGACATTTAGGGTAGGGAACTGTTACCCATTCATTTCTAGGCCTTCCTTATCTACTCTGATGTTTTGGGTTTCCACACCCCCCGGATCCGTCTTCACAGAGAACCAGTCCTCCCTGAAAATGTAGGCTTTGCCCCTTGATTTACAGGAGGTTACAAAAATGATGTTTCTGTTCATTGTGGCCTATAAAATGGTAGAAATTGTTCAAGGTTCTAGTCAATTTGGAACAATTGGTAGGCAATTGACTAGATCACACATCAATCTGATTTGGCCGTTATTGTGGCTCAAAACTTCAAATGCTATAAAGCTGTCAGTCTTATTGTGCATTTATGTTCAGAGTGTAATAGACTTTATTCCTTCCTCAAATATTTTTTGATTAGATAGTGGATAATCAGACACTATGTCAGAACTTCAGTATTCTGTACTACAATGTTAACATGAATGAGATCTTTCAAGACATAGTGAATGACTATGTATCATTTCTTAGAAAATATTTAGAACTACACTACGGTATAACAGCCCAGAAAATGTAATAGTACACCATTAGAGACTTTCAGTATGTCTGTCCAAAATTTGATACATGTATCCCAAAATGATTCCAATAAAATTAATAGGATTAATATTTTTTGAATGCCAAGTGGTTGAAGACCATGGTTTCAGAAGTCTGTATAAACCCCTTCACTATTTCCTTGGGAAAATTACCTAACTTCCATATACCTACGTTTTCTCATCTGCAGTTGAGCACAATAATAGCGAGCAGCCCCTTGGGCAGAGGTGAGAATTAAATTAAGTGACAAAATAGGAGTTGGCATTCAGTGAGCGCTCAATCAATGTGAGCTGTCATTATTGTCCATATGAAATAATTGCAGCCAGGGTTCCCAAGTAGAAGGAAGTACACCAGTCAATCCATAGTTTATTTTTCAAAACGAGAGAACATAATTGTTTGATTTTTATCCCTTGTTTATTTACCCTAAAGCAAAGAGTGCTGTAGAATATCTTAGCAAAATACTGAAAGCAAATAAAAATGTGTTTATTGGAGCATGATACAGTTTGTTTATAAAATTAAAATAGTTATCAAAGAGAGACTATTTTCCTAAACAGTGACGAATCTTGCCACGTTTGTTTTCTTTTGTATTGTGCTCATGAGTTTCTTTTTCCCTCTGAGTATACTTGGCTTGATGATCTGTTTTCTATTCATACAATTGCTTCATTATTTACCCATGTAATTTAATAATGTATTATCCATCATGATATCAGGGGCGTGAATAAGGTCAGTGATTCCCCATGCATTTCCATTTGCAGACTCTGGCTGAAAACAGAACACAGATTTAGATGTTTAATAATATTGTAATTTTGTTCACTTTCAATATGTTCTCAAAACTCCATTTCCTAAAAAACAACACAGGCCAATAAAAGTTTCTCATGTTGGAATCTGGTCGGTATGCTTCTTAGAATTTAACTCCACCCAGGTTTTCTTCTAAACTACCAAGACATTTTATTTATAAATAGCAATTGTGTGAATTATCAAATAGCCCTACAGTTAGCATAACTGAATGTTGTCCAAAGCTAGCATCTCATCTTGCTAGAAAAGTACTTGATTCTACTAAGAAATTCTGAATTGCAACGTCTGTTGATTTCTATATTGATCCCTTTTGTGGAGAAGAGTAATGCCGTGATTTTTTATCACATTTTCTGGAAGATAGTTAATGAAAAAAGGTAACTGATGTCAGGCGGTTATGTACCCACAGGATCTTCTGGGCCTTTTTTTTTCTCTCTCTCCCTAACCATTGTGTTAAGGAGCCGTTTGGGCCTTAGCCACACAAAAACTTTTACATAGATTGCATGCCATCTACATAGCTACCCTAGAAAGAAAACTGTTTATCACACAGAGATTCCCTTGAAATTTCGAGAACAACATGTTAGGTACAAGTACCTTCAGTCCACATATGTGCAATAACTGCTAGGTAACATGGGGATATTAACATGGAGGTGTTTTGAGTACAAAGACAGCCCTGGCATTACGGTGTCTTCTCACCTTCTTTCTAAGCCTGTTCATTTATCAAAGCCGATCCCAAATTTCCTCCTCCACAAAATGAGGGAACAATCATAAAAATACCTTATGTAACTCTTGTAGTGACCAAATGTGGTGTCTGGCACATAGTAAGTGCTCAATAAATAGTAACGAAACTAAAGGAAATCCAAATGGGGAAGCAGCAAAATCAAGTCTGATTTTTGTCCAGGCCTACCTGGGTGTTTGAAGGACCATCTCGATATGTGTGTGTGTGTGTGTGTGTGTGTGTGTGTGTGTGTGTGTGTTTTATTGCTTTTCCTCGTCTAAGCAGTTTCTCTCTCTAGTCTCTTAAGTTTCACTTGTTTTGTGAAATAGGTAAAAGTCTTTATTAAAATTCCTGCCAGAAAACCTTTTCTATTCTTATTTCCTTTTAAAGTATGAATTCAGCTAATTGGCCCATTCTTTAAATTAAAAAAAAATAAGAATAATTTGAGTTGTTATGTAATTCAGAATATAAATTCTTAAAAGGGAGACTATAATGGATTTTAGGGCAGAAGAGGTTGTATTGAATACTTTAATGAAAATTTACTGGAGATGAACAATTATGAAATTAACAGTTTTTACCAGGCAGGGGGGGGTTGCTTGCATCTTAACCCATATGTCGTTAGATTGCTGATAACAGTCTGTGTTTCAAATATAAACAATTGCCTAAAATTTTACATTAGGGAGTAAAGCACATCTGGTAGGAAAATCAACTTAGTTTGGAACACTGAAGGTTCTGATTAGATGACTAAGTATTTTCTCAAATTGAGAGAGTCAAAGAAACAGATTACAGAGGGTGAAAAAAAGTGTTCCTGTTAATAATACACAATGTTAGATGGTTCTTTCAAATGTAACTAAGAAACACACAGGCAAGAACCATGCTAAATAATATATCAGTCATTTCTTGAAATAACAAGTGTTCCCTTAAAATAGCATTTTATGAATACCCAGAGAATAAAGAAACATAAACCACAATTCCCACAACCGATCTGAGAACACGTTTATGGGGTATGTATGAGTAGTCATGAACTTTCAACACCAATAACTTGCTCTCCTTTTTTTTTTCAACCATAAGTAATTATTAACTTTACTAAAATACCTATGATTGTTCTCTAGTGTGTGATCACTGAGCCAAAAGGAAATAACACATCATTGTCAACTTCCATAGTTACAGTTTGTTATTCTTCCTGAGATAGATTGGGAGTTTTAGCCTCCTTTAAATTACATTCACTTAAAAAATTCTATAATAACCTTGCATTCGGAATGGGAACTGTTTAAAAACCCTGACAGAATGAAAGTCATATTTCGGCCGCCCCAGAGGAGCACAGGAGTTATTGGGGTAACACCGAGGATGGATGGTAGGAAGACACAAAGGGAAAAACCCATTTTGAAAATTGTAGTGATGCAACTTGACTGTAGTGGCTTGCCAAGTAATAGTTACTTCTCAGTTTTTACCTATAGAAATTTTAGAGTCAGGAGGAAGATTAGACACATAGTCCAGGAGTTTTCAAATTCCTGTATTTAGCTATGTAAACCTTTTTAAAATTAACTTGATAGGGGCACCTGGGTGGCTCAGTCGGTTGAGCTTCCGACTTCGGCTCACGTCATGATCTCACAGTTCGTGGGTTCAAGCCCCGCATCGGGCTCTGTGCTGACAGCTCGGAGCCTGGAGCCTGCTTCTGATTCTGTGTCTCACTCTCTCTCTCTGCCCCTCCCCTGCTCACGCTGTCTCTCTCTCTGTCTCTCAAAAATAAATAAATGTAAAAAAAAATTAAAAAAATTAAAATTAACTTGATAAGGTCTGTGAGGGGGCTTTGGTCTGCCTTAGTCACACTATGTTCTCAGCAGCTAGAAAAGCGTTTGGTGCAAGGAGATGTTAGGTGAATATGACTTGAAAAAAATGAAAGGGGAGACATAATCTAAAGCAGGGAAAAGCAACATTCTTGCGGTGGGAGCAACTCCCAGGGATCTGTGCGGCAGAGTCACCAACCCTGTCAGGTCCCCAGGCCTGGACCTCGGGGCTCTGAAGTACCACCGAAACATTCAGAGGCCAGCCCTTTCATTATATGTGTCAGAAAATGGAGCTCAGGTCTTGTGGGATCCCTAGGCTCAATGTATTTTTTGCACCCAGATAGCACATGTTTATGGGAGTTGGCAAAGAACATTCTAGGGTATTCTTATGAGTCATTTTGTTTTCAGGCAAGGTATTCCAAAAGAGAACTCGTAAAAGAAAATGGGCTATAACTTTCTTTTTACTGTAAACCTTTATAGTTATTACACATGCCATGATAATTTATGTATTCAAAATTAATATATGGTATTCTTTCCAAAAATGAGACATCCTATTCTTTATGTACTATATATTTTTCGTGATATTATAATTAAACATAGGAAATAGCTTGCTGCCCATTTATTGTTGAAAAGAGATATCTATTTCACATAAAAATTTTAATTTTGTTCTGATTCCTTTGGGGGAAAAATCAGAAGAATATATGCACGCACAAAAATGTATTGTGGAAAAGTGTTAACATTTACCTTTTCTCCATCTAATGGTAAACTGGCTGATATTTATAAATTATCTATTTTGATTGATTTATTTTCATAGTAACCAACTTTTTTTCATTTTTTTGAGTATAGAATCTCATATTATATACATATGTATGTACATATGTATGTATGCATATGTATAAATATAGACATAGACATCTATGTGTGTATATATATATAGACGCATGTATATATTTTAGTAAAATAACTAAAAATGATAGGCATGGGGCTAGAAAAATCACAGGCTAATAAGTTGGTCATAAAAAATAATATAAATCAGGAATTATCAGCCAAATTCTGCTCTTGCAGGAATTTCTCAATGAAATCAATAAGACTCACATACTCATCTTAATCAGAATCGCCTCCATTGTACAAGGCTTAGGAAAGAATAGCAAAAGTTCTTTGATAAAATGTGTAATTAGGGAGGCAAAGATCAAGGCTTTAAAGAGAGGGTTTAGCAAAACAGATGTCCAAGGAGCCGTAGTAAGCCCAGCGTTGCTAATTGCACTTGGGTTGGAAGAAGGTTGAGAATTCACACCTGGTGCTACTTGCAGAGTCTATTTTAATCTGAAAATGACTCGAAAAATTTACCATGCTTCAGATAGTTTAATTAACGATACTAGGATTTATTGAAAATGTTTCAATATTAGCAGCATCAACCAGAAGACATCAGCATATGTTGAAAAATTAAGGTATACAAGGATTTAGGTGTTCGAGTAGTAACAAGTCATTAATTAAACGTATAAAACAGGGCTGTTTTGTATAGTATTTTGACAGGGTAACATATAGAGCTTGAATTGTAGGTATCTGAGTTCAGGTTGAGTTATTCCATCATCTGCGGAATTGCCTAAATGCACAAATGTGTGGATAAGTCCATTCTGTGTCCTGTTTTTCTTCTATTGCTTCAGACGTTGACTACATGGATTATTTAAAAGAAAAGAAAACTTAGGATTCACGGTTTGAAAACTAAATATGCGTAGCAGATCATTATAGAACTAAGGAAAAGTCTCTGTCCCTTAAATGTTCTTCTTCTTTTTTTTTTAAATAAAATCCATCTTACAATTTTGTAATGCTTGTATCCTTTGGTTATAAATACACAATATTTTCGGTGTGCGTGTATGCAAGTGTATGCTCTACGAAACTTCACGTATTTTATATTTTTATAGCATACCAGAGTATTTTTCTCTTTTAATATAGGGCTTGGATATGGCATTGTTTTATAGGATTGTTCAATTATGTGTTAAACACCTTGCACATATTTTTACTATGTCCATGATGACAAGTGTCCTTTTACATAAGGGATGAGTTCCACACTTAAAGATTTTGGAACTGCTGACTCATCATGCCATTCAGAAGGACATGAAATGTTTTTTAAAACATAAACATTTGTGTTGAATCTCTGACATAGCCAGATTTTATGTTCTTTTGAAACTTCCCAAATCAGTTAATAACATTTTTTTCTATCGAAAGATATTAACATTCTTATTCTTCTGTCTCAGAGATACATTTTGTCCAGCAGGATAGGAACCAACCATTTACGTTGTCACCATTGAGTCAATGTTGACTGATTAACACATTGTTCTCATTGCAACATATGGCCAGCTCATAATTAACTGCAAATAATTCAGTGGCCTTGTTTGGCTTTAAATCAAGTCAAGTTCTACTTGAGGCAGCCGTAGCTGACATAATTTACGATGGTAATAATATCACACTTTAAATCATATCAGTTCATTTCCTCTTTGGTATTTATCTTCCCCATCTAGTTGCATGTCTTTAGGTATAGAATGTCTCTAAACCACATCTGTGTTAGTCTAAGTCATGAGCAAACTTTTTAAATAAAGTGTGCACAATGTGTTTTTATTTATTGAAAAGATGTTTTCAATTACCATTAAGTTCATTGTTGGTCTAATGTTAGCAGCTTAAATATTTGAAGCTGTTGTCTGGAAACCAGACACCCATCTAAATTCTAAAAATCCAGTAGATTCTTCATTTTATTGTGGTTTTCCAAAACAACTGTTGATTACTCAAAGCAGAGGTCCCTTTGATGAGTAAAGTTGGTCAGAGTGCAGTTTGCGTTGGCAGCTATTTTCCTTGGAATTAACCAGCACCCCCATTCCTACCCTTGGGCTGCCTCCTTAGACCTTTTCTTCATATACCACTGATAATTGCACATTCTTCACCTTTTTAGATGAGTCAGTATTGTTTTTCATTTCACTGGGCTGTACTCCTCTGTGATACCTTTTTCTCCTCACATGTAATCAGTAGGTGTTTACCGAATAGTTTCCCTGTGCCCATTCCTTTATTGCAGTCTCTATTTGATGAATAGAGAATTCTTCCATTGTAATAGTTGGGGTGGTCATTGATTTCAGCAAAGATTTCTTTCTTGCTCATGCTATGTGAGTAGGATGGGTTCAGGGGGAAGAGCATGAGGTTGGTGTGTTTTCCATAATTACCCATGAACCAGGCTGCCGGAGGCTCCTGTCAATGCTGTGGCACCACTGGTTTAACACATGCTCTCAAGTTCATCTCAAGGTGGGAAGAGAGCAATGAAAGGATACCCGCGTCTTTAACTTTAGGGGCCTAGAAGTGACCCATGGCAACTTGCCCACAGCCATCAACTAGAACTATTCATGTTCATCCCTTTATATTAATATAAGGGAGGCTGGGGAAAGGGGGGAGGGCACATGGAATATTTTCTGAACACTACTGTCTTAGCCATATTCTTTGGATAGTTTATGATTTTATTAAAACAAGCCCGTAAAAAGGGATTACCCCCTATGAAATCTTGTGGTAGTTATGGTTCCCAAATGGGATTGATAATAAGTATATAAGTTTGGTGTGCCCAAGAGTGAGAATACTTGTGCATGCCCCAAACCTACTAAACTGGAAATCAATCTTCTGAGCAGAGGAGTAGGCATCTGGATTAACAAGTGCACATACAATTCTTACTAGATGCACAATTTGGAAAAACACTGCAAGCATGCTCAAAGACAGTGCCAGAGTCAGTAAGAAGTAAATTCTTTCATAGGGAGATCTTGTCAACCTCTGGAACTGAGCCACACACTTGTCGCTGTTGTCACACAGCTGTCCATGGCACATCATAACGGAACTCTCACAAATATTTAAGCCTATGCTAATTGCTAATATGTGTTGAGGATTTACTGTGTACCAGGCATCGTGTGAAGATCCTTGATGTTTAACATCTCACGAGGTGGTTTCTAGGATGACCACCACTTGTCAGGTGAGAAAACTGAGGCTTTAGGAAAGATAAGGAAAATATATTCAAGGGGACAGGAAGGAGAAATTGATGACCTATAGGTAAAAGAGACACAGAATCCATTTCTCTCTCTCTCTCTCTCTCTCCCTCCCTCCCTCCCTCCCTCACACACACACACACACACACACACACACACACATGCACACACATACACACACACTCTCTCTCACTCTCTCTTTCTCTCTCTCTCTCTCTCTCTCACACACACACACACACACACACACACACACAATTTTCATCCTCAAATCAGACAGTAGGGTGCTGCATGACCCCCCACTTCTTCCCCCAGTTCCAGTGACTGAGGCTTTTTATTAATATGTATTAGAAGAAATACGTTTTCACATTTAATATTTTTCTTGAATTAGTACCTGAATACAAAGAATTGAACTTCTTTTTTTCCTCTCTCTCCACTACCTCTCCAGATCTCGGTATAGCTTCTCTGAGCAGAAATGTGGGAAATTGCCAGTGTAGTGAATTTTCTCCCAGTGGCCTCGTATGATCCCAGAGCTGGCCATGGACGAGCTAATGGGACACCCGATAAGTTGCAACACTGCAAATATGAGGAGCTCTCTTAAAATAATACATCTCACGGGAAGAAACAGATTGCCTCATTTTGAAGTACATTTGAAACACGGTGGGTTTGAGAAAGCTGTAGTATTACTGAAGAACATTTTCATTTCAAAAGGAGGGCTTTGTCTGTCTGAATTTCAATCCATGTTATCTTGAAGTTGATTTCACACCGAAAGGAGTAAAAGCCATTTCATTGTTAATGGAAATGTAAGATTAAGAAAGGAGGGTAAAGACCAGCATCCTCATGATTGTTCACTAAAAGTACAAAAGTAATCTTTCATTTAAAAAAAAAAGCAAAGCAAAACAAAATTCACAGGTGTGTAGCACCTCTAGAAAAAACACATGTGTAAAGTCACACTCGCATAAATAATAAATTATGGTAATTAGCCTCTTAATAGCACCTGATAACCAGATGTGTACAAAAGCAGCCAGACCTCACTGCAAATGGCTCAACAAAAAATGTAAACCAACACATCAGTAGCAGGATTCATCACAAAGTACTGCTTTTCAATAAACCAAAGGCTAAGAGCTGGCTGGCTATAAGGGAAGATAAATCTATTCACAAGGAATAACTAAAAGCTCGGGATTTCAAAAGAGAAAATTTAATCCAGGACTGAGATTAAATGATAGAATTTAAGGAGCTAAGGAACACGTGAACGGAGAGTGAAGCTCAGAGGGAAAGTGGTTTTGGCAGAATGTTCTCTGTAACAGTATTTGTCCTTTGTGGTTTCTAGTTAAATAACTTAAACATTCTGCTCAGGATTTCCCTGATTCTGTAAAAAATAAAAAGCATTGGGTGGAAATTTTAGAAGGACTGTAAAACATCTCCCATTATTCAGCTCTACTTCTTTATTTCACTGTAAGCATACACGGTGAGAAAAATTTAATAAAGAAGGATGCATCCTTGCCCTCTCGCGGCAAATGAGATGCATGTTAATCTATTGTCCTTCATTTCGTCTCTATTTTTCTTAAATAATTTCAAAATAGGGATGTTATATCTGCAAGATCAGTCTGAGGGTTAAAAAAAAGTTAAGAGGGGCGCCTGGGTGGCTCAGTCGGTTAAGCGTCCGACTTCGGCTCAGGTCATGATCTTGCGGTCCGTGAGTTCGAGCCCCGCGTCAGGCTCTGTGCTGACCGCTCAGAGCCTGGAGCCTGTTTCAGATTCTGTGCCTCCCTCTCTCTGACCCTCCCCCGTTCATGGTCTGTCTCTCTCTGTCTCAAAAATAAATAAATGTTAAAAAAATTTAAAAAAAAAGTTAAGAAACAGTACTGTCCTAGTGTGGCCATGATCCGTGGGAACTGGGGACCCCCAGTCCTGCTGGCTGAGAAGTCAGTCCTTTGCTGGGAAGTGAGTCTTACCTCTGTTGTGTTCTCAGTCCCGCAAACTATCATTCCTTGTCTTGTGACCTCCTCTTTCAGTTCAGATGCTGCCTTCCTGCCTCCTTGTTTGCTGGGGTCAACTCCACTTGATGTCAACTAGCCACCTTCTGCCCTGCACCTGGGCACCTCTCCGGGTGCGAGATGCCCTCCCTCCCTTCTTCACTGTGTGCCCTAGCAATTTGGCTGGAAAGTTCAATAAAAATACCCCATCTTCCACTTCTTTTCCCATAGCCTCACTCTAAAGTTCAGGGAAGAAAGAGTAACAGGAAGGACAATCATGGCAACCCATAGTAAAAGGCCTAATTCTTTTTTTTTTTTTTTAATTTTTTTTTTCAACGTTTATTTATTTTTGGGACAGAGAGAGACAGAGCATGAACGGGGGAGGGGCAGAGAGAGAGGGAGACACAGCATCGGAAACAGGCTCCAGGCTCTGAGCCATCAGCCCAGAGCCTGACGCGGGGCTCGAACTCCCGGACCGCGAGATCGTGACCTGGCTGAAGTCGGACGCTTAACCGACTGCGCCACCCAGGCGCCCCGGTCTAATTCTTTTTTAATGCAGTTTTTTATTCTTTACTTCTGGGGGCCTACCATTGATTTTGGAGGAGGGAGTGTACCCTGACTTTCTCCATTTGGGATGTGGGGTCCCCTGGTGAGACTAGCCTGGATTTACAGGGAATGCATGGCTTTCCTCATCCTGGGATCTCTGTCTTCTTCACTTCACCTCAGATTAATAATAGCTTCCAAAAATTTAACTACAGTCAGTTCTGCTATAATACTTGTTTTGAAAACATTTTTTTTTTTGGTTCCAGCCTGATGTATATATCAGGGGCATATCTGAATATGATGAGAATTTTGAGTTTGCTTCTGCATAATTTCATCTGCCAGAAACACCCTGACCTCAATGCAGAAAACTATAGCTAGCTGAATGGTGATCTGTAAGAATACACAAAATGAACGTGTGTGCATACACACATGACCTTAAACCTGGACTGACGACATCATTTGCCAGGGGAAAATGTAGACGTGTGGCTCCTTTCTCCAAAATTATTAAGAATTTCAAGATGACTGCAGCTTGGGGTCCTGAGTGACCATGTACAGATCACGCATCCATGAGGCTGGTCCTGCCTCCGATACCTGCCGGCAATCTGCCAGTGCTGTTGTGTCATGAGCCACATCTCATGGATCCTTCGTGTTACAACATTCCCTCCAGTTTTCCACCCCATCATGGTTCTTCACCAGCTGCACTACTTCTGATGACCACTCCCACAAACAAGGTTTCCGACGTTTTCAGAGCAAAGTACCGTATTCATAGTAGTATTTATGTGGTTCTTAATCATTTGACACGTGCACATGGTGTTGCTGTTTATTCGGTTCCTATCATTTTCTGTGTGTCACTGAGGGAAGTTTCGGGTGTTGTATACCTATCCATTTTTTTTTTCTCATAAGCCCTGTGGTTTTTATCACACAATTTTGAACAGAATGGTGTTTTTTTTTTTCCAGAGTACGTATTTCACATTTTTATAGCAGAATTGACTATAATTTTGAAGACAAGTCATAGTTTTATTAAGTATTCCTCAACCCACAGATTTTGTAGTTCACTGAACAACAAGAGTAGGGATGTTTTTAAGTGTTTAAATTCTGGTGGACATCGGTGGAGGAGGGGGGTTTCATTGTTGTTACCTACACTGAAGTTGCCTCAAATAACCTACTTTGCAGCCCGTCTTCGTGTTTGTGGGCAATAAGGAGGGGCTGCTCCCTACAGCTGAGTTTGAATTTCACTAAGGAATTACAGATCAGTTTAAGAAAACTCAGACTATCTGGGATGAAGTTGTTTGATCACGTGGGTATGGCCAAGAAAATGAGAGTAGGTTTAATCAGTTTATTGGTTGTTTGACTTTAGATGGGAGTGCAGTGTTCGAAAGCCGAGAAATAGATGTGGAAAAATCAACGTTTTTAAGGGCTCACAAATCAAAAAGAGAATTCATATTGCAAAAACATAAAATGAGAAGAGGTTTTGCTCTTTCTCTAATCCCGTCTGTGATAGCAATTTACATTAAAAGAGTTTGGTAAAGAGGTGAGAAACAAATACTTTATTATATTTTTAAAGATGTAGTATAGTTTTATTTAGAAAGAGGGACTGGATGGTAACTTAGAGATCATTTAGTTCAAGTACCTCTTTTTGCGGGTAGGAAAACGAGGTGAGAGGTTATTCAGCGAGTCACTGGCTGAATTAGAACCATAGCCCAGCTTGACTGACTTTCGGTTCATGCATCTGTAACACAGCTGTGGCCACTCTGAACTGTTGGGGGAGTAGTAGCTAAGGCAGATAAGTTAAGACCATAGAATGCTTTCCATGTAAATGTGTATGATTCATGCAAACGTAATGCTAAGTAACATTTAGGATTTGAACCCCAGCTGTGATGCTCACCTACCTGTAGAACGGGCCCCCTAACCTGGGGAGCTTGGTGCAAAATAAAAATGCTGGCCTCTTGTTGAAAAATTATTAAAAGTTTAAGATCATGACAGCAGAGCATTAAGAAGGCACAGGAGGAGCGTAAGCATGCAACGTGTACACTGCCTCCCAGGTCAAACCCCGTGAAGGTGGCCCTGCGAACCTGCACACACATGCACAGAAGGCTGTTTATGGAAACCCATTTTTATTCTCTTAGGCCTCTGATAATATATGATTACTTGTAAATAGTCAATGATACTTCGGCTTTAAATTTGTGTATTAATTAGAAAAATAGATACTGCCTACAGTGGTCTGGGAGATAGAAATATGGCAGGGAATGAAATAGACCAGAGTCCCCGTCTTCAGGAAGCTCACAGTGTGGTTTAGGAACTAGACATAAAAGTAAAGAAAATTCGTGAGCTATATAAAATATTAGGTAATGATAGTTGCTAAAGAGAAGATGACAGTGGGGCACCTGGGTGGCTCAGTTGGTTAAGCGTCTGACTTTGGCTCAGGTCATGATCTCACTGTTCTGAGTTCGAGCCCCGTGTTGGATTCTGTGCTGACAGCTCAGAGCCTGGAGCCTGTTTCAGATTCTGTGTTTCCCTCTCTCTCTGCTCCTCCCCTACTTGCACTCTGTTTCTCTGTCTCTCTCTCAAAAATAAATCAACATTTAAAAAAATTTTAAAAAGAATTTTAGACAAAGATATTTAAATGAGTATGTCAGTGTAGGTTTAAAAAAGTATATAGATATAGATATAGATATAGATATACTTTTAAAATATCGTTTAGATAGGACCCAGGTTTTTAAAAACGTATTTTCCTGTCCTTTACTGAATAAGTTTTGTGATATAATTTTAAAAATAAAATTATTCAAAAGTATTCAAACAATTTTTATTAAAAAGCATGGAAAATGAGGATCGTATTAAAAACAACAGGACTCAAGGTAGAGGCTCCTGGCACAATTACAGGAAAGAAGCCGAGAGAGAAGGACCAAATAAGTAAGGCCCAATTTGGGAACTTGTTCCTTGTTCTATGAGAAAAATTCACGGGACTTAAAATGAGTTATAAAGCCGTACTTGTAGACAGAAAAAAGAAACTTACTTTAAAAAGTCATCATTATTTATCACCAAGAATCCATTTACTTCAAATGACTTTTTAAGTCTGGCTAGACAGTCTTTGAGTTCTGCTTAGCAGCGTTGAAAGCCTCCAGGAAAAGGTTAAACACACAGTCTGTTTATGTAGATAGTAAGTCTGGTTAATATATTGAAAATTGGAACAGCATCGCTTGCTTTAACTGGACATTTGGAGATCTCCCACAGCATCTGGAAATTCTTCTTTCTTTCTTTTGTAGCCTTCATGTCTATCAAAAAAAAATACTCATGCATACATTTTTGAATAATCAGACTTACAATATTTGTAAACAACATCATTAAATGAAAATGGCAACAAAATAGTGCATCTTTCTATTCAAAGGATAGAGAGGCTATGCCTGAGTGAGCCACTGAAATAGTCTAATTTTCAGTGAAATCTATTTTTTTTTATTCCTTAAATTTTTATGACTCACAGTCAGGTCATAGAGTCGATCCAATTCGGTTAATAGAAAGTAAGAAAAGATTAAATTAATTTGAAACATATATTGTCTCTGACATGTAGCAGATTATCCTGACATTGGGTTAAGGTATAAACAAAACATGGTCTATATTTATGTCTAAAGACCTCAACTGGTAAAATTCAATCAATTCCGTTATTAAATATAACAATAAATGAGACCTCTTTGCTGAATCCATACATACGGAATGGCTGTGCCCTTAATATGTGCATGAAAAACTCAACAATCGGTGACACATTCATAGCACTCCTTTCCCCACCCCCTTTCTCTTTTTTCTTTCTTAACTGAGAAGAAGAGAAAATACAACTTTATCTCTAGAGTACATGCCTTCTGTCGCATTTGGTAATAGGAAACCCGAGGCATAAGTGTCAGCTACTATGGCCTTGGGTATTTTTCCTAAACTGTATAAGCCTCAGCTTTCTTATCTATAAAAATGTCAATGATAATTGTCCCCAGCCCACAGGCTAATTGTGAGAAATAAATCAAATGATGGGTATAGAGCAGACAATATTAGGTTTGACCACAGGCAGCACAGAATAAAAGTTAGGTGTTATTATCATTAGGATATGTTCACAATGTGCTGGGTTCTTTTGAGTGACTGGACTGGCCATTAGCCTCATCGATCGTACATGCAGCAAAACTTTAGTTACTCATGATGCTCTGGATCCAGACTGTCTGCTCGGCTCAATAATTCTCAGTAGGTCCCCACATGGAAACCAAGTTTCCTGGGGTCAGCGTGATACAGTCAGGCAAGCTGTGGGCTGAAACTTGCAGAACTGCTTGCTAGTTCTGGCCTCACTCACACCGCATGGATATGAGTATCCTCATCTATATAATGAGAATCCCATTTTGCTTGTATTTTAATTCATCTAATGGAGGACATTACTAATCACACAAGTAGGTGTTTAATAAATGTTTGCTGAATGCAGAAAATGTTGGACCCTCCAATCAGTGAAGTCACCTCTGACTAACTCTAAAAACTAACTTTCGCTCCTGCAGAAAATGTGAGTGTTGTTTCGAGAGAAAATATTTATTTGTACGCTGAAGAGACATTTATTTGGTAGTAAACCTTGATGTGTTTTGGTTTGCTTCTTAGAGTTTGAAAGACTACTTTATGCAACTGTCAGTGGATCACCTGTATTAGTAACTAAAATAAAAATCTTACAATAAATAAAATCCGATACACCTTTATAAATTTACTTTCTCTCTCTCTCTCTCTCTCTCTCTCTCTCTCTCTCTCAAACTGTATACTTGGTTTTAGCATGAATTCCTTCTGACTTTCGGACTTTTCATCCTGTCATGGGCTGAGTGCTGTCCTTGCTCACACTGTACCTCCGAATGTGACTGTGTTTGGAGATAGGGTCTTTAGAGAGGGAATTAATTTAAAAATGAAATCCTTCTAGTGGCGCCTAATCTGGTATTACTGGTGTCCCTGTATAAGAAGAGGAAATTCGGACACAGAGGGGTACAGAGGGATCACACATGTAAAGACACAAAGAAAAGATAGCTGGCTCTCTATAAGCCAAGGGGAGAGGTCCTAGGAAGAAACTAACTCTGAGCACACCTTGCTGTTGGACTCGTAGCCTCCACTATTTGAGAAAATGAACTTCCATTGCTTAAGTAGCCATCTATGTATTTTTGTAGAGCCTCCCTAGCAAACTCATACACTTTCCACCTAAACAGACCAAATCCAGTATTTTCCAAGAAGCCTTTACCAACAACTCTGGTCTGTTGGGTCTCTACAGTCATCTTGTATTTTTATTTCATTTTATGTTTTTCATGAATTTACCTCTTCAAACTGAGCACCAGTCCCAAAGGGACCTAAGTCATGCATTGCCTATTTGTGTATATGCCTGTGTGTGTTCCCCGTTGTATCTAGAATGCTTCTTCAAATACACAAGTTGGTAGATGTTGAATAAATATTCCGATTGATTTTAAATACTCCTCTATAGATGTGTATTAAAGATACAAGAGATTTTCAGTTTCATGAAACAACTCACATTACTATGGGCCCTTGGGGATTTCCTAGGTAAATATTATCAGCAATTCTGTTTCTTTATCATGTTATGCCTCGTTAGCAGAGCTCTGCTGTGGTTGACGGTCGTGTGAGGTAAGAGGAGGGGAAGGCATGAGATTCTGAAATGTGACTTGGAGAGCCTGCTGAAAACTTACAGGAGCATATCTGATGCCAACATATTCATCTTATCTACCTTTATGGGAAGTTTAAGTAAAGAGAAAGAAGATACCCTAAGATTTAAAATATTTGACTGCCTTAAGTATGATATAGTGATATCAATTGAGAAGCTTATCATGTCTTTGAAAATCTTTTATCCGTGTCAAAGTTTTAACATTGGCGCTATTGGATATCATTAGCGTTGTCACTGGATGTAGGAGATTTGCAATGTCTTTGACTATCAACAATAATGAAATAAGGGGAAAGCAGGTGTTTTCTAAATGGCCAAGGTGTGTGTGTGTGTGTGTGTGTGTGTGTGTGTGTGTGTGTGTGCGCGTGCACGCCTATGTGCACATACATGTGTGCTATATGTAGTGATACACAACTAAACCACATCTTTCTACCACTTTTGACATAAGGCTTCCTCTCTGGGAAGCGAGCACACTTTTTCTTTTTAAAGTTTGTTTGTTTGTTTATTTGAGGAGGGGAGAGGGGCAGAGAGAGAAGTATAGATTGCATCCCAAACAGGCTCTGCTGTCAGCGTGGAGCCCAATGTGGGGCTCAAACCCATGAACTGTGAGATCATGATCTGAGTGGAAACCAAGAGTTGATGCTTAACTAACTCACTGAGCCACCCAGGCACGAAGTAAGCATCCTTTTCCTAAACAGGTCAACTTAGCCTTGGCTAAATGCAAAACCATGTACATATTAAAGCAGCCAAACATCAGAGGACTATTCATAAAAATAAACATTATTAATGCTGAAAAATATTTAGATCTGAGTTTAGGTAAGTGAGAAAACAAAAATACAGTAAGCCCTTCAAGTCATATCAAGTAGGGGCAAATTGATGGCTTAAGTAAAATGCATGTTGACAGTTTTCCATAAGAATTTGATTTTCCCAAACTGATGCCTGCCAAGATATTTTCCTTTGCCAGTTTATAATTTGGCAAGTAGTTTTGCTTATGTTTTTGTTGTACTGTGCACTTAGTGTGTTCTCATGGGTCTTGTGAGAACTGATTATTTAGTGAATTTACGTGGGGAAGTGAATAAGAATGTTCCTTGGAGGTAATTGAGTTTTATGGATGAAAGACAGCCTTTTTAGGCTCAGGATTATGGGACACTGTGACTGTTGTAGACTTCACATTTTTCCCTAACCCAAGTTTTATAGCCCTTCTGGGTAACTCTTTTGCCACTGAAGAGGCAAGGTAGTTCTTGGCTATAACCTATATCCAAATTTTTTTCCGCAAAGCCAAATAACTTAAAAAAAAAAAAAAAACAAGAAAACAAAACAAAACGGGAATGGAAATGGCAAAGAGTAGGAGATGGAAGAACAGCAAATCAGGTTATGATTTCCATTCCTTTGAGGATTTTAAATTCATGTTTTGAAAGTTCTCAGCTGATGCTGCTTCTGATTTATATAGTATTAGAGAAGAATTGCTTCCTGGGAAGCCTTTAATCAAGAGTTAGAACCGCTCAGTTGAAAGAACCCATAATTTCAAATTACTAAACATATGCTTCCCCCCATATCCTCTGGACGTAAAAGAGTAGTTTCTAAACGAAGATGCAAATTACTCTTTGTTCATGATAACTTTAACATACATGCACGTTTTATAATATGATCTAATGACCTATAACATGAGTATAATATGATCTAATAAACATATTCTTTATTGTACCTTTTCCCACTCCCATTCAAGGGGATACAAGATTTGCTTTCCTATTTTAGTATAATGTTTGAATTAATCAGTGTTATCTCTGATGTGTACTTTCTCTTTTCAGATCTAAAAGGTCTTGGAGTATGGAATGAGTTTTGATATGTTTGTAACTGAACGAGGATTTCCAGCAGCCTCTGGACACCCCATTAGCCCTGTTCCAGAAGAGATGTTACCTGTCCCTTTATCAGTTTGACTGTCTCCTATCCATTGTCAACTGAAGACCCAGTCTGATCTGGTGGGACAATTTAAATTTAGCCATTTAAATTTGAGAATGACCAAAGGTCCCAATAATAGGTATCAGGCTACATTTGTTTGTTTTGTTGTTGTTTTCTTTTGTTTTGTTTACCACAAATCACTTATACTTCTAAACAGGTAAAGATTGCATTCATATGCAAATTATAGAAAACCTAGTAAAGCCTGGCTTAGAAGAAATTTGACCTTTTATTTTTCTTCCCTAACAATGGATCAGATTGTTTCCAGTCCCAGGCATATGTTTTGTGGCTCTAAGATGGCTGGTGGCTATGCCTGTAATTTTCTTGGTTTTTATTTCATGGATATAGTATGACTGCCAAAGCATCTTCCAACCCAGTTGAATTCCTAGAAGTATAAAGGAAGTGGAAAACATTGTGGGAAAGGGAGAAGGAAGAAGCAATACCTGTATCAGGAAAACAAAAACTTTCCCTCAAATTCTTAGCAAACTTTGACTTGTACCTCATTGGCCAGGACAATATCAAATTCTTAGCAAACTTTGACTTAAACCTCATTAGCCAGGATAGTGTCATGTGGCCACTATTAGGCAAATGGGAAAGCAGATTTTTAGCTTCCATAGTTAAAAAAAAAAAGGCCAAGGGAAAAGGATTAAAAACAATCTTAAGTAAGCACAACTGTAGCATCTGCCACAGACCAACCTGGAGTTTGTACTTTTGGGGCAGAATGAAGCATAGAGCCAAAGGAAACCTTCTTGACATGACAGCTAGCTTGGTAAGAACTCTTCCATCATAACCAAGGAGGCTTATTCAAGGATAAACACATGTCTGCATAGGGATTCAGGGAAGAATGATGAGTTTTCTCACAAATCCAAAACTAGATGAACTTAACATGATGGTATTTCTTTACTTGTTCCATCTTAAGCCCCATCTTATTACCCCCAAATTGCAAACAAAACCTGGAGCTATCTTGAATTACCTACTCATAGAAACATCCTTATTTTATGAGGGATTCATTATTTTATGTTACTTTAGGCTCATAAACTGAGGAGTTTTCATGTGTGGACATATTATACCTAACATTGTCCTGTGGTAGAAAAGATTTCTTCATATAATAATGAGCCTCATAATATTGGGTCATTGCCAATATCCCAACCAAACCAAGAGGCCAGGATTGATATGGTAGAAATTCTTATTTCAAGTGGAGGGTGTATCTCTGAAGTTCATCAAAAACAGGATGAAAAATAAAGAAAACCTAGAAAAAGTATAATTTTAAACATAGTTTCAGATCCATCTTCTGAAGATAGACCTGAGAAATTTTGGTGCTGCTGTGTGCATGTTAGTTCAAATGTGCAACTTCTGTTCATTAAAGACATACTCGGAGCAATACTGAGAATTCTAGTAATCTGTCTTGCATCAAAGAAATCCCACAGTGAGATCTGCTCAGCATATATTTTCCTGGCATGGTGTGGTGAGATTCACTTTAATTACTTCACTATGATATCACATTTCTTCAGCTATGATATCACTGGGAAAGAACAGAACATATCTTTTCATAGTACCCAAGTTTTTTGCTACATCCTGCAAATGCCACATGTTACCGCTTTTCTGTGGATGAGCCCTGGGGCTGACAGACACTGTGTTTTGTAGTGTTCATGGTTCAGGAAAGAACTACTTGCCCTGTCTCTAACCCCCTCCCACCCTGGCCCTATTCCTCCACATTGACTAACCCTAGCTACTCAGTAATGTATGGATCTCCTTCAACAACTTCCAGCTCCACAGTGCATAGTTCTAGTACCCCTGAAAGAGCAAGGAGCATATATGTTGACATAGTTCCAGGATGGGCTAACGAGCGATGTTTTGAGGAAGTTAGGCTGTGTTGAGGGTCAGAGTAGAAAGCTAGAATAGTATCATAAAGGTTGTTTTATTCAAAACCTTTTGGAGGCTGTTTATAAATTATAATGAGAAGCTAATAATATGAGATTTTAATGAAAATGCTAGAAGTTATACGTGTACATTAATGTTGGGTTCTGAGGTCCACCAATGGTCAAAAGCGTTGTTAGGATAAATAAACAATAAGTAATGGGAAACAAAATGATTTCAATTATTTGTTCAATTGAAATTCGTGATTTATATTCCCTTTATGGACCTGATTTTCAAGTGGAATTTGCAAAAAAAAAACACACACACACAACAACACAGTGTTTATACTGGCAGAATTAATTATGAGTAAGTGTTGTGGATATATTATCACTTGTTCTTACTGTTACCATAGGAGGGACAATGTTTATTTGGGAAACTTATACATTCCCACCCTTGTTGACTTTGGACTTGGCCTAATTCTTGTTTTGGCCCTGAAAAGTTAGAAGACAAGATATAGGGGCGCCTGGGTGGCGCAGTCGGTTAAGCGTCCGACTTCAGCCAGGTCACGATCTCGCGCTCCGTGAGTTCGAGCCCCGCGTCGGGCTCTGGGCTGATGGCTCAGAGCCTGGAGCCTGTTTCCGATTCTGTGTCTCCCTCTCTCTCTGCCCCTCCCCCGTTCATGCTCTGTCTCTCTCTGTCCCAAAAATAAATAAACGTTGAAAAAAAAAATTTTAAAAGAAGACAAGATATAAACCATGTCTCATCAGCAGGTTTAATTTTTTTTTAAATTTATTTGTTATTGAGAGACAGAGACAGAATGTGAGCAGGAGAGGCGCAGAGAGAGAGGGAGATACGGAATCCGAAGCAGGCTCCAGGCTCTGAGCTGTCAGCACAGAGCCTGATGTGGGGCTTGAACTCACAAACTGCAAGATCATGACCTGAGCCAAAGTGGGTCGCCCAACCGACTGAGCCACTAAGGTGCCTCCTCATCAGCAGGTTTAAGAATGTTTGGGTATTTGCAACATGTTTTGGGTTTTTTTCCCTCTCTTATCTCTGTAATACGAATGCTGCATCATAAGCAAGAGTGGCTTATTCATCCTGGGTCTCAACATGAGAAGAGGGTAGAGCAGAGGTGAAATTGTTAATTCACAATAAGCAACCTGAAACAATGGTAAGAAATAAGTAAACTACTGAGAAATACATTTTTATCGTTTTAAGTCCCTGGGATTTTCGGGTTATTTGTTATTGCAGCAAAGCTGACTAATGGAACTGTTCACATTTTCTTATTTTAAAACTGGGTACTATTTCCACTGGATTATTTCAAAAAGCCCAGAATAATGGTATACTTTGTCTGTCTCTCCTCTTGGTGGATCATATCTCCGTTACCCAGAACAGACACATTTTAGGCTATAACTTAAAGAATACTAAAGGAATACAAAATACAGAGCCTTTTCCTCCGTATGATGAATATACGGTCTTTCTTGAAGTTAAAATTGGTTTGTCTCTTTGGAAGGGCATGGCCTCCATGGGATAAATGAGAGTGATCAAGAAAGCAATGCTAATAACATTCTTTAAAACAAAGATCATCTGCTTTATACTAACACTTTACAGTATGAGAAAGAAGGATATCTATAGAATAGATGATTATCTGCATAGTTTATTCACTTTCCAGGTATAATAACCCATTATTGACTTTTTGGACTTGAATGTTCTTTTGTGAGCCACATTTTATAATTGCTTATGCTCCTTGGCAGACTATTTGAGCCCCTCATCCCTAAAATCTTTTAAAGTGATTGCTGACTGCAGGGAAACTGATTGGTAAAGCAGAGTTGAATAACTGAAGGTCTCTTGCCACAATGTTTTGCCAGAATAATTCACATAGGTGCTGTGATGTAGACCCTTTGCAACTCCCCTATTTTTCTTTCTCTTCATACTTTTCCAGGGAAGATTCATCATCTCAGGTTACACAGGTGAAACATAGCACAAATTGTTTTTGGGTAGTGTCCCAAATGCAGAAGCCCCAGGTGAAGTTCTATAGGAAATGTGCTTTCCTGGAGAAATGCCGACATTAGGCGTTGGCATCTTATATACAGTTATAATTAAATAATTAGATCCTTGCAGGCAGTATATTTATGAATGAATCTTTGTACTGTTTCAGGGCAGACTGCTGAAAATCAACACGTTTTGCCACTTGAAATTGACACTCTCAACCTGAAATGAATTACTAGAACAGGTTGATTGTGACTGGAGAACATTCTCTTGAAATAAGAATCATATTCAGGCAATATGACCTCCATATGTGGCTGTCATATTAGAGATGACAAATGGGGACATTCCAATGGTGTCCAGATTGCTCAGATCATTTTGTGGTATACACGCTGTGGTACTCACCTTAAAAAAAAACAACCAAAGGAAAAAAACAAAACAAAACACCAGACCTTTCGAAATTCACAACTTACTGAGCTTTCAAAAAATTCTAATAATGAAGTCAACATGTAACCTTCGTATACACTGTAGAAATATAATACCACCTTTTAGCTTGCCATGAAACTGTGTCTTTTGATTTTTATGAGAATGTTCTTACCACTCGACTATAAAACTGCACTGATGTTGTGAAGTAGATCAACAAATTGTGCCTAGCATTTGTTGATATGACATTTGGTGATATGCAGTCCCCTGGGGACCAGCACACTCTGTTGAGACATGACCCTTTTGTAAGTTTTCGAATATTCACAACAGTTAAGGTGGGTTAATTGATGTCCGGCGTTTAAAAGATAGAGATAATAATGAGCAGATGGCTAGATTTATACATCATACTATATATGTATATATTATATTTTACATATAATTATGTATATAATATATAATATGTAAGGAGAATATATATACATATTGAAAACCCTACCTATTGACAAGAATAAAAATTTGTCAGTCTGATTTTTTTATGTCAAAACTGGGTTTTTACAGTCCTTTTGGACTTTTTTCTTTTGAAAATGCATTCCAAATGTAAAAACTGTTGGGATGTTTGAATCTCATTTAAAAAAGGAAACAAATAGCATCAGCTGTCTTTGGATATAAAGTAATAACTTTCCTTCAGTAGCACCTGTAGTCTCTTTCCAAGATACACTTGTCATTTTAGCTTAACAACTCCAACAAGATTCTTTTATTGCCATCTGTGTCTCAGGCAGCAGGCACTTTAGGCTTTATAGTTGGAAACAGGAGTCAAAGTTACAGTTGAAGTTGATTAAAGATGACAACAAATTATAACCCTATACAGAAACCAACAAGTTTTACCTTGAGCATGGACTTTTTAAATAGGAAACCATGGAAGAAGGTGTAAAGTTCATTTAACGTGTAGAATAATGTGTGCGAATAACAAGTTAATAATTTCCCTGAGATAATTATTATTCCAAAAATATTTGTATAAGTTAATAGCAAAATAGCATATGTGTTTATCTCAAAATATTCATTTACTCAACCGGTATTTATTTAGCTCCTCTCATGGGACTAAATACTAGATGCTAAGGATTATAGCAGGGGAGAAAAAAGTAAAAAAAACAAAACAATCTGCCATCATGCTACATTCTAGTAGAGGTGGTGGGGGAATAAATAATAAAGAAACACAAAATTTAAACATATAGTTTGTCAGATAATACTAGATACGCAAAGAAGAATAAAGCAAGGATGGGGGCGGGGTGAATTAAAGAGGACAGATGAGTATTTTCAGTTGGGTACTTAGGGAGAGCCCAACTGGAAGGGACACTGAGCTCATCATCTCAGGCTGAGAAGGGCACATGGCTAGAGCATACCTGGAGTATTCCTTGAGCTTTTAGAACACCATTGTGGCTTTGGTAGGTGTTGTAACACGCGGTAGGAAACAAGGACTCTTCTGGAGCCTAGGAAGATCCTCTGGGCTTGTGGATAAAGGAAGTTTCTGAAATTTGCTCCAAGTGAAATGAGAAGTTAAAGCAGAGTTTCATAGATCAGTAATGTTATCTGTCTTGCTTTGAGACTAGATTATGGGGTCAGGGTCAGAGCAGAAGCAGGAAGCGCAGCCAGGAGGCTATCTAAATCATCTAGGGAGGGGAAGAGGGTGGCTTGGACCACAGTGGGGTCATGAAGGTACTGAGAGTAGTCAGAGTCTACATATCTTTGGAATCAGAATATACAGGGTTTGCTGACAGTTTTGTTTTTGAGTTTGTTTTTGAGTTTTGAGTTTGAGGGGTCCAGGATGATGCCATGTTTGAAGTTGTTGCTCATTTTTTGGATGAAAAAGCTATAATTAATGATCTCTGTCAAAAGGTAAGCATATATCCCACGAATTCTTAAGCTGGACGGAGTTTGTAGATAGTACTCATGGATTCTGCAATCTGGAATGGGAACATTTCACCTTATTTTTCCTTTTGTTAGAAATTAATCATTTTCTTTAATTATTAATATAGGTAACAAACAACTATAGAATTAGGAATATCTGTGGCTTTATCACCAATGGAATCCACACATGTATTCATATTGCATTACAATTGATGCAGATATTTCAAAATGTCATTTACATTTATTACTACTTCCCAATGATTATTAGCAATTAGGTCTGCTGCCAGACCTTATTACTTAATGTGTTCATAAGGAAACACATCTATTACAATTAAAAATATCTTGATAACTTCAATCCAACATAATTGTTTCTTTTGTAATACTATGTGTTTTATTTTAGGGACATTTTGTAGACATTATTCTGGGAAGGTTTCCGTGGGCTTCAGGAAAATACCAAAGGGGTCCATGGCACAAAAATGTTAAAACCATTTCCTTTAGACATGTGCAATAGTATATACCATTGGAGAGTATACCAGTGTGCACTCTCAAAGGTAATATGGATAGTAATAAAATGACTGATGATTGTGTTTTTATTATGTACCAGGTACATTATTTAATTTATTTCCTATAGCAAACCTGAGGCAGAAGTTATCCCCATTTTTTTTTGAAGGAAAACTGAGGCTTAAAAAGGATAAGTAACTCCCTCTAGGTCATATAGCTGGCAAGTAAAAATTCATACTTAGATCTGTTGATTGACTGTATGCTCTTAACCACCAAAATATACTGCTACCCACCCTAGAAGGATCAAAACTCATGATATAAAACAATCCATAGGAATTCTGTTTCAAGAAGCAGAAGCCGAAACACTCGGTAGCCATTTGTTGGGGATAAGGAATAAAATAAACGCAGCAAAGGAAACATTTTGCTACCGCCAAGAAAATATTTCTTTTCCTTTTTTGTGTGGGGGAGGGCAGTGAAAATAGCATCATTTTTTTTTTCTGATCCTTTAAATCATGCACTTTCCTTGTTAAGTATTTGCACCATTCTTAAAGATGTAAGAGAAGGAAACGTTCCACTGAAATGCAAGTCTGTGAGCCACCCACCATTAACATTTTGGATACCAACCATCCTCTCATCTGTCTCTTTATATATGTACATGTCTCTTTATATGTGTATATATGTATTGAGGTCAAATAGTGCATACCTTAGCCACTCCCTCGTATCCTGCCTTCTGAATTGTATCCCACTCCTCGACCCCACCTGTTGGTGGAGGCATATTATTCACCTAACACATGTCCTCCCCAACCCAGGAAGACCTGGAAGGGACACAGACAGGATTCAGGCGACTGCCCAGTAAGTGTGGATCAGCATGTGCCAGCTGTGCTCCATTCAGACTGCCTGGTTTGGCTTATAGGTCCACCACTTAGCAGTGATCATTATTCAACCTTGGGCAGCATGCTTAATCCCTCAAGGTCCTTCTTTCCTCATCTGCACAGTGGGGACAACAATGCTATTCACTTGACTGAGTTATTGCGAGGCTTCAGTGAGCCGTTGCATGAAAACTTTGTGCAAGAGGATGTGGTCAGCATCCAAAGCTGTGGTTAACGTGTCGCCCTCTGGCAGTCCCATATTGTACCCAAGTCACGGGTAAGTGGTGCTTGGTTGACTGGACAGAACCAGCAGGAGAACCTGTAGTCCGCCTTCAACCCCGACACGTTAATAACATTCTCTGCACTTTATTTATAAAGGACAACGTTGTTCCAATTTCACAGTATATTAATATATTGTTGAGTAAATAGGTGATATGAGCCACTTGACATATACAGATTGGTTTTCAGGAAGAAAATAATGCATAACCACATGAAAAATCAATCTCCTAGTGTGGGGATAAAAGACATCCAGTTGGGTGTTTTGGTAAATTTTTTTCAAGTATTTAACTTCTGTTTCTCTGACTAGAACTTAAGAAAACCAATCAATATTTTAGGCCATTCCCACCTCTTACCTTTATATTTTTGTGTGCTCCAGGGGTGGCTAGGGGCTGTAGGGACCAATGATTTTTACTAATTGCTGTCAGATTATAGTTGAGTGATTAAACCACCAAAAAGGAAGAGAAACTAAATGAAACAAGGCATAATTTGTTAGGTAAGATTGTTTCACAGTGTTTTACCATTTTGCTAAGAATCGCAGCACTAGCAGCCATTGGATCAGCTTGAGTATATTATGAGAAAATCATGAAAGGAGACGTTACAGAATTCTAAGGAAAATATTTACTTGCTAACTCAAAGAAGTTCACACCTGTTTTCACTTGATCTGCGAGCCTCACTTAAAACGTGTTTTCCTTACAAATCTGGAAAATATCAGAGAATGAACTTGGAAGGTAGGTAGATTGGAAACTATTCTATTTGTTAAAATAGGAATGGATATTGTATTCATGGTTTTTTACTGATTATTATATTTTTGGCTCCTATAAGTTCATAGGCAATGAGTTCCTTAAATTTAGTGCTCATTGTTTAATATACTGATTTTTATTCATCCACGACGTCTCCTCATCGAACATTTAGAGTGAAAGCATATTCGTGATTTAATAGACTTTGAGCAAATCTCTTCTCAGCCTCCAAATGTTATATACTGCCTCATACAGTCCATTCCATCCCCAGGAGCTTGCTGGCTGAGCTCTCCTTCACTTCAAAGCCATGAGGCTTTTCAGACGTTCAGTTTTCCTGAGTTGAGTATTTCTCAATATATCAGCATCTTCCTGTTCTCAGTGGTACATCGAACTTCTGTCTTCAGAAAACAGGCGTTAATGATTTCTGTGTCCTTGTTGTGAGTGGCAATTGATCACTTTAAGCTATGTCATCCCATCAGCTTGTAAATATGGAATACATTACTTTTCACTAAATACATTATCCTGTCCATTTCCCCATTGAAGCTTATCTCCTGCATTTCAACCTGTTAGCCTTTTAAAATTGGTCTGCATTTTATTTCCTTTAGATTGAGCTACTTCATTATTTTAAAAATTTTATACCTTCTTTAAATTTGGAAATGACTCTTCTTCTGGTTCATTTTTTAAAATACCAAATAAGGTCATTCATGAGACTTATCACTAAAGGATGTGTGTGTGTGTGTGTGTGTGTGTGCGCATATACATATATATATATATATATATAGAGAGAGAGAGAGAGAGTGATTAAATAACAAAAAGGAAGAAAACCAATGTATATACATATATACACATCATATATACACTTATACATATATATACATATATATGTAGTTGAGTATACAGATACACACATATATACATATATATGTAGTTAAGAGATTAAATAACAAAAAAGGAAGAAAAACTAAATGAAACAATGAATATATGTATATATATTATATATTCTATATATTATATATATATATTAATTATATATTTATACTATATATATTTATACTGTATATATTATTAGTCTGATTTATCTTAATGTACTATTTCAAACACTGGGAGCCATTTCTTAGCTAGCTTAAGAAATCACTTGTGTGTCCATGTCCTGCTGTGACAGCTTTATTTACAACAGTGATCATTTAGAAACAATTTAAATACCTAACAATAGGTATTACATACATTATGATATTTTCATATCGTATAACAGTCATGCCATTAAAGAGCAAAGTTTATGTTGTAAGGAAAGTTAATGGAATAGGAAAACATTCACTGTATGTCATTAAAATAAACAAGCAGATTGTAATTTGGGTAAACAGTAGGATTCCAGGATAATTTTTAAGACTCTTTAGGTAGGCAGAGGAATTAAAGGGAACGAAGTATATTAAAATAGGAATCATGGTTAGCAATCAGTGTGGTGAGGTTGTGGGTGACGTAGATTCTGTTTTTGTTTTGTTTTATTTTCCTTCTGGATTGTCAACATATATTACTGTTGTAACCAGGAGCAAATACATTAATAAATAAATGGTGGCCCAGAAGCTGACATTTCTTTACTGCATTCTTTCCCCAGAGTAAGGAGTTTAGTGGAATTTAGTCAAATGCAGTCATATTCAGTGAACCCTCTGATTAAACACACAGCCAAAATTCTTTCAGAATTCCACAGCATTTCACTAGAGAACAGGTCAAAGCAAGAGAACAAACGCAGGGGGTGCAAGATTGGGTTGTCGTAGGACTGACGGGAAGAGCAAGAACTGGAAAGGTACAAGGGGTGTGGGGTGGAGACGGTAAGCATGAGGGCCAGGGTGGGGAACGAGGAGCATGTAGCCACAGAGCCTCGCCTCTGGGCAAGGGCCAAAGGAAAGAATCTCACCTTGGAACACAGCTCAAATTCTGTTTTTGAAAGTATCCTGACCTTAATTGTTCATGATCATTTCCAGTTAAAATGTGGTGAGATCCTACTGCATTCTTTTGCTGGGTGTTTTGTGGAGGACTAATGTTGTAAGTAGACAAGAAAGCATGAAAAATGATTTTAAAGGTTTGTATTGGAAATGCAGTGTGTGGATCTGAACCAAAGGTTACATAGTTGGTTACATACCAGAATGACTTCCAGCTAAAAGAGAAGAAATAAGACCCATTGTTCCTAAACTGATAGAAAAGGCCCATTCTTTTGGCAAAGAGGACCCAGACTTGGAGACGTTTTTGACTTTTGTAATAACTCAAGAACTGATCATTTCTCTCTTAACAAGCCCTTGCCTGGCTTGCCAACAAGTAACAAGGAAGGCTCACTGAACATTTGATTCAAATCCCATCTTGCTCTGCGGTGTTTTAGAAAGTCCTTGTGTTTTATCTATCACCCTTCGCTGTTTGGGGAAAATAATATGCTACTCATGGGTATATGTTTATAAGTAGAAAACATCATTTTTTTCCTCAATTCAGAGCACTTGTCGATTTATAATTAGTTGCTGAGAAGTAAATAATGGTATGCTTTACTTTGAATTGGCATGGGTAAATGGTAACAAGAGATCTACCTTTTCTATTCTTTGGAGTGCCTGTACATGACAATCTTTATCATCACACGAACGCACACATCTGCTGGCCATTTAAAGGAAAAACAAAACACTGTGAAAGGCAAATCTATTCCCCACTCCCCCATAGCCTCACAGTTGCAGAAGGGAAGGCGCTCCAGAATATGACGGAAATTATTTCAATTGGAATGGTAGTCTCTTCGGATATTTTAGCATGATTTTTAGTTTGAAAAGAATCTATAAATTTATAAGCCAACAGCAAAACCCGAAAGTATTTTCGAAAGGCAACCTCCCTCTATGAGTAGTGTAGAATTCAGGAATAAGAGAAGAGGATTAAATTATGAATTAGAGGTATGCTTCCTGTCTTGCCAAATAATATGACCACATGAAATTGCTTATGAATTCACTAACGGTCATTCATCACATTGATTAATGACCTGAATTAACTTACTAGGATTTAGTAAAATTTATTGAAATGGTAGTCCCAACCTACGTATGTAGTTTATATTCTGTTTTTTTTTTTTTCATTTATGAGTATAAACTGAAGACAGTTTCCATATTGGAAGAGTGAAAACTGTGGATTGTTTGTAAACTAGCCAACAATGTACTTTAGTCGGTTTTTCTTGGCAAATTCACATTAAATGTCATCCATCGCCAGAAATCTGTTCCATAATGATGTCATCAACAGCTTGGGATGAGAAAAAGCTACGAAAAAAAAACTAAAAGAATGCAGATGGGAAAGTAATTCCTGCATATTTTATTGACCATATGTTCCACTCCCGCCACCCCCTAATTTTACTTATTGGGCTATCAAACTAAAATCCTCATTTGAATCTTGTAGTCTTTTAAGTGTATTTTAATTTTTCCCCCATAATGAATTATGATGGTAATATTTTCTTGTTAAGCTGTTTCATTAAAATATTAATTAGGTCCTATAACTTGTGAGAAACTTATCGCTATAATTTTAGATAGCAGTGCCAATAAATTTAACTGCATCCCTGAATCCTGTGTCCTGAGGTCTGATGGGATAGGGGATAATCAGGCTTTTTGGTTGCTTATTATCATGACATGAAGAAAACTAAACCACAACAGACGAAACTTGTGCTTGGGGAGCAAAGTAACAGTGAAACCCTCCTTGGCATTGTAATGGCATTTATGCTAAAACACAAGCTACTCCTGTCTCAACATAAGTGCATGTGACACTCCCATTAAAAAGTATTCAATTACCCTAGAGACCAACTGACTCATGGATTCTCTGTGACATTAATGGGGTTATCAAGATATGGTCTTTGAATTTCTTTGACTGTCCATCCAAATTTAATAAGCTGAACTATGTTTAAATACCATGTGTGGGAGCCAAACAGCTGGGTTAATTATGTGCCCAGTATATGCAGATTTATATTTTGCCTGTCATTCATGCATCTATTTCTTTAAGATTGAAAAACATTCTTAAAAAAATTTGTTTTAATGTTCATTTAATTTTGAGAGAGAGACACAGAGTGAGAGTGAGGGAGGGACAGGGAGAGAGGGAGACACAGAATCTGAACAAGGCTCCAGACTGAGCCGTCACCACGGAGCCCGATGTCAGGCTCGAACCCACTAGGTGTGAGATCATGACCTGAGCCGAAGTCATATGTTAAACTGAGTGAGCCACCCAAGCGCCCCAAGATTGAGAAACATTCTCATGAAAATAAATGTGTAAATGCTTTTTTTATAATATGGATGTCCCTTTAGTAAGTTATTATACACCTATTGTGTACAAAGATGAGCCAGCCTTAGTTAATGTCTTCACTGACGATAGTCTCCGTAGGGGACGTAAAACATGTGTTGAAACGCCTCTAGTACAATGTAGTTGGTGCCAGCTTGGTGAGAAATTTGAAGAAAAACAAAGATCTCGAGGTATTCAGAAAGAGATGAGACTTAACTGGGGAAGATTGCTGTAAGGAACTCATGGGAACTTGGGTGTAGCCTTGATGCTGAGGCCTGCTGAGAGTAAATATAATTTAGGATGTCGACAAGCTGAGAATTTTCCTGCCTGGGTCATCTCACTGTGCTGAGTCATGAGTGTTCATGGGGTCCTCCCCATCATGGTTACCAAAGTTTTTTTAATGTGTGATTCTCCCATATTGTCACTCCAAATCACTTCAAGGCACACGTTTTTTGCTTACTTAACCTTGAGTTTATTCATTATTTCAGTTCATGCATGCCTTTTTCTTGCTCACCTTTGAGTTTCTGCTCTTAAGACAAATAGCCTGGCTTTCTCTGTCTTTCCTTGTTCAAAGCGCTGAGAAACAGTTGCATGGGAAAGTTGGTCACCACTCTGAGTGAGCAGCCTATCAACTAGGGTACTTGGGTCAGATGCCTATCTCTGGTGCTGTCACCTCTAGCCAGGGATAGGAAAGCAAATATCTTGCTGCCTAAACATGAGACTCATTGCTTTGGCAGGGAATGTGAGGAAGGACTCCTCCCCAGATGTGTTGTGGGTATGTTGGCACAAATGGAAAGTGGTCCAGGGAAAGCATTATGGAGGAAAGGGTAGATAGCTATACTCATCTACAGTCTTGCCTCCCCCACTTTTCTTCTGCTAAAATGGCAGAGATGCCCCTCGTATACTTCAAGGCCAACTCCTTCACCTGTGCCCATCTCCTCCCACCTAATAAGAGACCCTGCCCCTTGGATTGTTTTTCCTTTTCTCTCTTGAATTCCTGAGAGGATATAAGTTAGAGACAGAACTGGATGGAGATGGAGCATGATCTTTAACAATCCACAGCTCCACATGCTGAGAGAGTTCGTGGAGCACACCTGTAATCATTCATGATAGAGGCATAACACCTCTCATGTATCTGGTTGAAATAAAATCACTGAAAGAGAAAAAGAAATCAACTTTTGAGTGTTGAAGTTACCAATGTGTAGGAATGATATGATGGCAGTATTTAATATAGCCATAGAAGAAATAAAGAATAATTCTGTTTACTGAACTTATCACATGAAATTAGCAATGTGTCCTGGAATGGAAGTGATGCGTTGTGATCATCTGTGATTATCTTTGGCCTCTTTTAGTTGACACCTTATTATCTTTAAACTGAGTCACAAATACTTAATGGTGTCCACACTTATGATCTAGTAAGAACAGTATTCTACATAGACAAATAAAAATGCTTGTGCTACCACAGTCTAGCAAACAAGATAAATGCATAAGCTGCTGACCATGGTACTTTGTGTTGGACCAGGTCAGCATTCCATTTACTCTATCTCAAGTATTAATTTTCATTGAATAAATAGTCCATGTGTTACTTTGTAGCATACACTCAGATAATGTAGTTATTATACTGCAAAGTACAGTCACATGACTGTGTTTATCTTTTAGGGTTTTATCTTTTAAAAGATAAATTCTGGCAAGACAGAACCCATAAATGATTTTGTTGTTGATGTGGGCATCATTATTTTTCCTTTCAAAATTTTCGAGAGGCCCCTACTTGTATATAATATGATCAATAGTTGATAAGTGACCTTTAATCTCTTTCTACATAATCACGTGACCAAGAAATATCAAGTAAAACCATATGAATCTACTGTTTTTGTGGGTTGAGTATCACCAAATGTCAGCAATTTCCTGTGGTTTAATGTGGTATATTGTCCAGCTCTTTTCTTTTTTGTGAACACTAGTATTTAAAAGAGTTTCAGCTCATTTTGTGAAGTAGACTCTAAATCAAACACAACTCATGGTATTTTTTCACTTGGATGGGGATAGACAAACTATAGATTGTATTTTCAGATGTAATGAAAAGGTCTATGAAAACAGTGAGATTTCTGCTTCCCTGCCATTTATGACAATGGTTAGACTTAGGCAAATTTAGCTTCTGTTAATTTTTATGAAATTTCTCTTTGGCTTTCTTCCTTCAGAACTCCAGAATTATTCTGGAACACAGATGAAGTACCACATATGTATATGGTTAAAGGCAGCTGTCTGCTTCAGTTAAAGAATCCTGGCTTGTTATGTTTATGTACACCAGAAATCTATTATTATAGGAAGAAAGGGAAGCAATTCCTGTCATGTGGTTGAAATGCAATATTTTAAATTTCCAAGGTCTTTTGTAACTTTATTTCACAGTACATTATGAGATTCAATATCTACATATATTTCTCGTGATCAGATTCTCATATTTTAAGAATTGCATAATATTATCTTCCTTCAAATTAAATAATGAAATCTTTGGGAATAGATCTTGCAGCGTCTTGAAAAAAGGAAATAAAAATACATGATGGGAAATTCATATTTTTCACAATTCTCAAGGGTCAAGTTATCCAATACTTGGTTCCTAAAACTTTTGCTTCTACATTTCAATTACTCTATACTAAATCTTTATATTTTGGTAAGATCTGAGGAATCTGAATTGATGTAAGTAATATTCTTGCCCCAGATCTATAAATATGATTTGATTGTCCCAAGTAGATTTTAATAAAACAATGTGAGAAATGTTACAGTTGTATTTACATAATTGGGTTTCTGGAATAAAGACTCTTACCATCAGGATCTTTGCTTAGAAGAGAACTGTTTTAGGAAAGTCTATTATAGACTTAAGAAAAACTTGTCACTTAGTGAAGTGTCAGAAGGATCTCATTCTGATATAGCCAAACCTTAGAATGAGTCTGGACTGTAATCGTGCTCCCCAAAGAAATTTAAAAAAAAAATTCAGAGCTACGAATTAAATATATGATATGTGTGTGTGTGTATATATATACACATATAAATATGTGTGTGTATATATATATATATATAATACACACACCCATGCTATATATAAATATAAAACACACACACACACACACACACACACACACACACACACACACACACCATAGTTCCTAACACATTGGGAAGACATGGAAAATATAGGCCAAATTCAGTTTGATGGTAGAGAAAAATAATGTCAAGGAATATGTACATATCAAAATTCTGACCATAATTTTTGGAAGCAAGTCTTTGATCAAATCCACTTTCCAAGACTGTCAGTAGCTACTGACTACCCAGATGAAAGGGCACATATGCTTGTTGTTTTTTTTTTTTTAAACATTCCTAGTCAATTCAATAATTGGTTAGGGTTAATAGGCATCTTAAGTATCTCACGTTCAGTCCAAGTACTTGAACACATAAAAGATTCATGAGTGCACCTTTGCATGATTGCATTCTGTTCTCAGGCCTGCCATCATTTCCCTCAAAATCACATTTTTTTGGAACCTGCTTCTGTGTACTCTGATGATATACTGTCAGCACTCATAATTGCAGGTTAGCAGATGTTCTTGCTTTAAGACTTTCTTGGAAAATGTGCATTCATAAAGAAGTGTTAAGTATATGTGAAAAACTAAAGAGGTCTGCAAATATTAGAGCTTTCCCCAGTCTCTACATCTAAATAGCATGTGCAAACTCAGGAAAGGGCACTCACAAACCACTTTTAAGTGAATGCTGCATGTTTCTCTTTGGTTAAATAAGGCCCAGGACATTTGGATGAGATATTTAAAATGCAGAAAATTATTCACATTGTTCCATTAGAAAGTGAAAACGTCTGAACCTTTTAAAAACTATCAGTAGGATTCTCTTAATTTTTTTTTCATATAATTATTTTAGGAAATAAAGACAAGCTTTGTCGACTGTGAAAATTTTGTTTTGTAGGGTCTCTTTTTTTTTCTTTAAACAAAAACAAGGAATTTATTGAAAAGAAAAGAAGCCTGTCTGTTTCAAGAAACAGCTAAGCTTCAGGAAAGTCAGTGGCATAGATAGGCCTTGGAGGCAAATCCACCCAGGGACTTCAATGTCACTTTTCTCCTGTGGTACAAACTCTCTTTCTTTATAGCATGTAAATCTTGGCTGCAAAGTCCCCTTGACTTATATTGTTGAAGTTCAGCTACCAGGAAGAGGCAAATTCCTATTTCAGATCCTAATTCAGAATTACATTAACATAATCCATACAACCATAGATATACATCTCCTTCCCAAAGGGATGTCATCCAGACTAGGCATCGCGTGTGGAAGCAAGGAGGAAATGTGGGTCTCCAATCTCTCTGGATGGTGTCCTCGCCCCACCTGTTCAGGCCAGACACATCACCATCCTGCAAACTAAGGACTAAATCAATGGTTCCCAAACCTGGCTGCACATTAGAATCTCCCTTGGGAGCCATTAACAAATACCAATGCCTATACTCCATTCCTGACCAATTAAGTCACAATCTTTGGGCATGGAGCCTGGGGCATCGGTATCCTTTAAATGCTCCCCAATGATTCCACTACACAGCCAGGATTGAGAACCACTGGGCTAAATGATAAATTTAAACTTAATGGAGGAAAAACAAGATAACCACCATAACCACCATTAAAACCCCCGTTTAAGAAAAGGAAAACCATATAGAAGTCCTAATTGATCTCAGACATTTTAAATCTGTTAGAGTTGACTTTTTCCAATAACTGGTTGACAGGAAACAAATTAACAATATATTTTGCCTCTTCCTGTTTGTCTAATTTAAAGATTTTATAGAAACACCTTAATATATTTTCCTGTTTCTGTTCCTCATCCTTGCATATGGATTTGTGGTGAATTTCTTTGTAAGATTTCAATATTTGGTTGACCTCTTTTACAAGGTCATTTTAATGCAGCAAACCCAACAATGACCCTATTCTGGTCTCCACAACAGATTTGTCTTACCTCTTTCACCAGAGCCTCCCTCTCATCCCCTCGCTTCTGCCAGCTTGCATCCATAACGTCACAACTATTAATGAACTCAAATAACAGAACAAGAGCATGTTCCTAAACTCAGCCAATATATTTGGGTATATTAGGTATCACATGATGTTTCTTAATACACTTGTGGAAAATTTGATTTCTGTAGGTTGGAATCAGGAGAAGGTGCTTTGAGTTTGCCACTTCTTCCCCTTCTGTCCTTGAGGGAGCTCCGTATAGCGAGGATTTGGTCTCCACCAAATTCTGTAGGAGAAATTGGGTTTAAGCTTCCAGAACTTGTTGCACTCGCTTCCCTTTCAAGCATTTAAACTATCTTTTTCAAATGACACATCCTATGTCTGAGTCATGTATGTTGGCAATAAATAAATGTGCAACAATATGGATATTTTTGTTTGTTTCAGGAGATATTTGCTAAGACTTTGAATATCACATTTTGTGTATATGCTAGAACACTTTATTTGACTTTCAGTATAAAAATACATCTGCCAAAGGGAATGATTCTACTTGGAATAGTTAAGCCAGTTTAAATTTAGTTTAGAATAGCCTACTTTTAAAAGTATAACATTTATGTTTCTTTATATGCAACTCATAATATTCAACTACTTAGAGGGAAATGCTAGAATGGTGATTCAAGAAGACACATTCATATCTAGAAATCATGTCCCTGCTCCTGACACATTTACACATAAAGCAGTGGCTTTTAGAGAAAGAACCAGACACTTTATTTAGGCAGCTGTGGGAATATGATGAATGAGGTCAGTGGTTCGCTAACCTCAATTCCTCTCCCGTGGGCACCACTGGCTTCTCTAAAAGTATCCTATAGTTATCAGTATCGTATGTGAATTTGTCTGCTCTATGTCTGTGACATCCTAGAATGTATTAAGCCTTCAGAAGAAATCTTGTAGATTTTTTATTTCAATGTTTTAAATTCCATAATTTGTATGGTTATATATTTTATATATACAATATACATGTTATAGTGGATATATATTATATATGAATATATATTATATGAATAGTATATATACATATATGTGTATGTGTGTGTGTGTATATATATATATATATATAAGCATGTAATATGTTATTTGTACACACACACATACATACTGTTTTCTGATCAGAAATAGATTCAAGGAGGTTAAGGAAGTTAAAGTTTATTGTCAAGTAATATTAAGTAGATTTAAATCAAAGCACCAAGTTAACTTCTTTTCAGCCTCAGGATATCCAAACTCTGCTAGGAACCATTAGAGGATCAGATCTTGTTCAGCAATCAAAATAGTTTTAGTTACTTATAATTTTATCTCAGAGACATTCGCAAAGCTAAGACATTTCACATTTGGACAGGCCATTGAGAGATGGTTTTCTATTCATGCAACATCACAGTTTTACTTGTCTAGGGAAATGAAAATTTATTTTACCCCGATACCCATTCCAATGTTTAACAACTATCACAGCCAAGATGGAGTGCATTACTAATGAAAAATTTGCATTTCACATATTCTTTCAGCTCATTCTATTTGTATGTTCAGAGAAAATAAAGGTCAGATGGTATCACTCTTTTTAATTGATATGTAAGACCTCCCTTTTATGTTGTATTTTTTATTTTTATTTTTTTTTTTTGCTCAGATGCACTATTTTCTACTTATAGTTATCTGATTTCCTCTTAACTCTATTCCACCAAACGGTTGTTTTTGTACTTAAGTAATTATTTTTTTAAAAAGTCTATCTATAATTCTACATTTGGAACACCTCTAACTTCTATACATTGCAAATGTGTTAGGTTAGGTATCTCTACATTTTGCTCTCCCAAATAAAACTCCTCAATGAACAGACATGCTTTTATTGTAAAATGAAGTCTGGAATATGTCCTTAAAAGCAAACTGCCAAAGTAAATTTGGAGACACCACCATAACCAGATATTTTATCAGCCAATGCGACTTCAAAATCTTATGCCTCTGTGATTGACTAACAGGAAACTGTTTTCTTTTTACCCCAATATATGAACACAAGTGCTTCCGTCTGCCATGTATACCCTTGGCCACAGTTAGATGACTGAATTATAACTGAATCATGCATGTGCTGAGTTTTAGCAGAGTATTCCTGCAGGATGCAACAAGGATAAAAATTGATGTCCCTCTTGAAACAGAGTGGTACAGATGGTGCAGCTTTATAGCTGTCTCCAAATACCAAATGCCAAACTGCTCCTTTGATAAGGCAAGGCAGTGTAAAGGTTTAAATATAGCCTCTTGGTGGAATGTCAGTGAATGATGGGTCCCAGTTACAAACATTCCAAAATGTTCTCTGTTTAAACATTTTTTACAACCATGGTTGTGGAAATTCTATATCCAGGAAATTATGCACAGGGGAAAGAACACGAGACCTACCTTGAAAATCTATGTGTATACTAACAAATCAAGTAAATTTGAAGGGGGAAATGACAGACTGGCAGCTAGTGAAGTCAGTAGTTCTGCAAACACCTGCCTTAAGCGGAATCTGAAAATGTGATGTTAAACCTAGAGGACTGGCCTCTATGTAACAACAAAACGGGGAACTTACTTTCTTAAATTAGGTTAATTATTTTTTATGGCAAAAAATCCATGCAGATGTTAAATGCTGGTCTTCTAGTATGAGAATTGCATTTATGTTATAGAATGGTTAATTTTATAATTTTGCTTTACTGTGTGTGCATGTATATGTGTATGAATTTGAATATATGAATATATATTTGAATTGATTTATTTTTAATACACATGCATCATATTCCTTTAAGAACTAAAAGGGCTGCTAGTGGTGGTATCCACCTTCATTATTTATACTAGAGAAATGAATAGTAGGAAATACAATTTTAACGACCTTGTTTGTTGTTGTTGTTGTTAATAAAACTGGCTAAGGGGCTATAAGGAAAAGTGGAATTATATAAAACAGTAGACTCATAAAATAGTTTAGAACCTTCCCAAAATTAGCTAGCAAAATGATTAAAATTATTTTAGCTAATTTTGAAATAATTGCGAAGGGAATATATTCGAAACAACTGTATTTAATCTATAGAGTCAGCAAATAAATCAAGACAAGGAAGTTGCAAATAATTTTGAAAGCTGTATGCAGCTGGTTTTTATTTTTATAGCTAAAATAAATGATTACCAAATTAAATGATTCCTTTGGAGGAGATTTATGGGTATTCCAATGAGAACAATGGAAAGAAAGGAGCATTCCTTTCATTATGACTATACTACTGTCTCTCCTATACCTGGACAACTATGTAGCAGTGAATTCACAAGAATGTTCCAGGGGAAGATATGTTGTATTTCCACATATAAGCTCTGTTTTATTCAGACTATTGTATTTTCTGTAATTTTTACTTCTTAGAGGCCCAATAACCTGATTTGTCACAGTTTTGACTCACGTCTGCTGAATAAATCACATTGGCTTATTGATTCCAGTGGATACAGATATCAGTATATACTAAGGAGAGTGTATTTAACACTTGCAAAAACCCGGCCAAATAACTCCCAAGTTAGTGGAGTTTTTTTTTTTTTTAAACATTTATTTATTTTTGAGAGAAAAAGAGACAGAGCATGAGTAGGGGAGGGGCAGAGAGAGAGGGAGACACAGAATCTGGAAGCGGTCTCCAGGCTCCCAGCTGTCAGCACCAAGCCCGACACACGCGGGGCTCGAACTCACTAACCACGAGATCATGACCTAGGCCGAAGTCGGATGCTTAACCGACCGAGCCACCCAGGTACCCCCCAAGCTAGTTGAGTTTTTAAAAGATTACTTTATTCTGGTTTAATTTATGTGAGAATACATTTTAAACATAGAATTTGATGAGTTTTGATTAATATTATCACTGGTGTCATCATAATCCGTATCAATATTTAGAATATTTCCATCATCCCTAAAATTCCTTCATGCCCCAATTTCAGTCCTCCCTCTCAGCCTCCACTTCAGCAAACCATTAGTCTGCTGTATCTCACAATAGATTGTTCTTGCCAGTCAGGTAAATAGTAGCATGTAGTATATACTGCTTTGAATCTGGCTCCTCTTGTTCAGTATAATGGTTTCGAGATTCATCTGCATTGTTGCATATATCAGTGGTTTATTCTTTTTAAATTTTTGAGGAGTATTCTACTGTAGCAATACATCATAGTAAGTTCGTTGACTCACACGAATTTCTGGTGATATCATTAGCGTGGTTAACTTTATACGAAAAGGCCAGACTTTTCTTTTCTTTTTTTTTTCTTTTCCTCTTTTTTCTTTTATATATTTTTTAAAATGAAATTTATTGTCAAATTGGTTTCCATACAACACCTGATGCTCATCCCAACAGGTGCCCTCCTCAATGCCCATCACACACTTTCCCCTCCCTCCCACCCCCCATCAACCCTCAGTTTATTCTCAGTTTTTAAGAGTCTCTTATAGTTCGGCTCCCTCCCTCTATTTTTTTCCCCCTTCCCCTCCCCCATGGTCTTCTGTTAAGTTTCTCAGGATCCACATAAGAATGAAAACATACGGTATCTGTCTTTCTCTGTATGACTTATTTCACTTATCATAACACTCTCCAGTTCCATCCACGTTGCTGCAAAAAGCCAGATTTCATTCTTTCTCATTGCCATGTAGTATTCCATTGTATATATAAACCACAACTTCTTTATCCATT
Organism: Lynx rufus; assembly: GCF_022079265.1. NCBI lineage: Eukaryota > Metazoa > Chordata > Mammalia > Carnivora > Felidae > Lynx > Lynx rufus. The sequence goes on from NW_025814823.1 coordinate 65,907,268, forward strand.
CATCAGTTGATGGACATTTAGGCTCTTTCCATAATTTGGCTATTGTTGAAAGTGCTGCTATAAACATTGGGGTAGAAGTGCCCCTCTGCATCAGCACTCCTGTATCCCTTGGGTAAATTCCTAGCAGTGCTATTGCTGGGTCATAGGGTAGATCTATTTTTAATTTTCTGAGGAACCTCCACACTGTTTTCCAGAGTGGCCGCACCAGTTTGCGTTCCCACCAACAGTGCAAGAGGGTTGCTGTTTCTCCACATCCTCTCCAGCATCTATAGTCTCCTGATTTGTTCGTTTTAGCCACTCTGACTGGAGTGAGGAGATATCTCAGTGTGGTTTTGATTTGTATTTCCCTGATGAGGAGTGATGTTGAGCATCTTTTCATGTGCCTGTTGGCCATCTGGATGTCTTCTTTAGAGAAGTGTCTATTCCGTTTGAGATCTTGAGTACGGGCAGCCATCTTTCCTGGAAAGATCTGGCTTAATGAGAGTGAGTGGTCTTAGAGGCTAGGGAAATTGACAGTGATTTTATTTCTAGTTTCTGACCATCTAACAATAGTCAGAAGACACGTGCAATTAAGTTATTTTCATTTCCTGTGCTTTCTTCCACCCGGCTGCTCTTTTCCTACCTTATATAGGGCCCAACTCCTGGTTTGTCTGGGAATTATAGCACCAACACTTTTAGCACAGAAAGCATTGAGTCCCAGGACCTAAGTTCCTTAGCCCACAGTGGACTGGAGGATTGGTCATCTGAATTATATGTGTGACCTGAATTGAGTCAGTCAGTAATCAAATTATTAGCCTACAGTCCTCTTAATTGAGAGAATATTTTTTTAAAGTAGCAATGTGGTTTAATAATAATAACTATATAGATCTAGCTTTTAAGTAGTTATAATGCTCTAAGCTCTACTGGCAATGCATTATATGTTATCTTTTTAAATTCTCACACAAACTTAATGTCACTTTATCAACGAGTTAATTGATGTGCAGCGATATTAAATAATTTAACCATGGTCTCTAATTTGTGAAGTAACAAAGCAAGAATCTCTTTAGCTGACTGACTTTCTTACCTGTTCCATTACCTTTCCCTTGCTGTACTGTCTCAGGAAGTACCTTAGAATAAACATCTTTTTTTTTAAACTTCAAATAAATTGTTCAAAAATATGTGTGTGTATATAAAATATATAATATATACAATTAACAGTGCACATTAATATTGAGGGTATGGGATTGTGTTGGAATAGAGACAGCAAGTATCCATTCATTGTATGTTAGAAAGTTTGAACAGTTCTCTTTGAATTTCTATAGTCAGCATGGCATTATTTTTGTAATTCAAGGGACAGAAATATGGAAAAAAATAATTTTCCCCGTTGAATATAAAGTATGTACGTATTTGTATTATTCTAAATGACATTTCCTAAGCTGGAAAAAATATGAAATCGAACATTTTCTAAAACACTGAGTTCAAAATTCTCATTTCCAAGATAATTTAGGAAGTAAAATAGAGCTTTTAAATTACTTATAAGTCAATTCACCATTCTGTCAGAGTTATTTTTCAATCCTTGACTTTCTTCCATATGTATGCTTTAAGGGCCTGTTGAGGTAGGAGTGTAGAAATTTAACTCCTTGGTGAGGGCAAGTAAATCAGGGATTAACATGTTTATGGTACTTGAATTGTGTGGCAGTTATTAAAGTGTTGAAGTGCTTAATATCCCTCTAAATGTAATAAGACACAATATAAAAATACTTTAGGGGCGCCTGGGTGGCGCAGTCGGTTAAGCGTCCGACTTCAGCCAGGTCACGATCTCGCGGTCCGGGAGTTCGAGCCCCGCGTCGGGCTCTGGGCTGATGGCTCGGAGCCTGGAGCCTGTTTCCGATTCTGTGTCTCCCTCTCTCTCTGCCCCTCCCCCGTTCATGCTCTGTCTCTCTCTGTCCCAAAAATAAATAAACGTTGGAAAAAAAATTAAAAAAAAATACTTTAGTTACTTTTAAGAAAATTAAGATTTAGTTAATGTAGTTTTACAAAACCATGATTCTTTGAATCTGGAAGGATATATAAATTCATGCTTTGTCCTTGAGAGTCAATCTGTTTGTTCAATCTGTTCACATTTTGTAGTCTTTGCATACAATTTGCATCTTAGGATTCACCTCTAGGAAACTTATCCTCTTTAGAGCTGTTTCTAATCTGGGCTTGTAGTGATAAATGCTAAGGAGGAATGTGAATCCTACTATTATTACAAAACTCTTTGAACTCATTAAAGACAGCCTTCTAGGAGTTCACCTTCATTTACATCGGGACCTTTAGAAGGAACTTGACAGGTGCTACTTCTGTTTATTCTTTTCCTTTAAAACGAAGCACTGGCAGCAGGCTGTTAGATTCTGTGACAGCTCATGACCCACCTGAGATGAGTAAAAATGGAAAGCCCCCTTTCTCCTGTGGGAGCAAGTGTTAGGTTTCAGTGATGGAAATACAGAGCATAGTATTTGCAATGAAGGGACTATGATTTAATCTTGATTCTACGTATACTAGCTTAAAAGTAATATTGAATTTTTCTGATTGAGTAAACTCATCTCTAATATGGTTGAACAAAAATACCCACATGAGAGAAGAGTGATTGAAGACAATATGATGATATGATGAAGCACATGCCAAATGTTTTGTAATCGTGATGTGATGTATTAATTAACTTTTCCTTTAATCAACTCCATTTGAGGAAAATGGGACACATCAAGGTAATATAACTTATTCAAAGGAAGTAACTTAGTAGAGATTGGAACCTTGGTCTTGCCTTAATTCTCTATGGAAAGCTGGGTGAAAGGCAATCATTTTTTCTCAATTACTGAATGAGAACTAAGCCCAGGTTTAATGCTATTCTGTCTCTGGGAAGAATTGCATTGAACTGTGCTTTAGAATAAGCATATTTTGGGGCGCCTGGGTGGCACAGTCGGTTAAGCGTCTGACTTCAGCCAGGTCACGATCTCGCGGTCCGTGAGTTCGAGCCCCGCGTCAGGCTCTGGGCTGATGGCTCGGAGCCTGGAGCCTGTTTCCGATTCTGTGTCTCCCTCTCTCTCTGCCCCTCCCCCGTTCATGCTCTGTCTCTCTCTGTCCCAAAAATAAATAAAAACGTTGAAAAAAAATTTTTTTTAAAAAAGAATAAGCATGTTTTGTGAACGGTGGAAGAATATTCTGCTCAAGGACTTATGGGACAGGGGTTGAAAATCATTTCTATGGATTGATCCCCTTACAAAGGAGATGAGCGTATGGACCTGTGTCACGCATTGGCTGTGGAAGAGTATGTCTTATAATGAGTTGTTTACAATAGGCTTCCATGGAGGAGGAGAGTGAGGGCCCTAGTATGTTTCAGATAACCCCAGAGTGTTTTCACGTCTGACTAGATGCTTTTCGCTGACAATGAGACACATGGGTAGTGGCCATGGAACTTTGCTTTGCCTACCCAACCCATTTGGGATACTGCCAGGCCTCAAAGCTATTCTGAAAGCCATCCCTGTGTCTTCTTCTTATTGTCCTGAAGCACGTACGTGAGGCAGAAGTCATCCATCCAATTGTGTGTCTGCTCTTTCACCCCAGGCTTATGCTCAGTTCTTTTGAATTTGATCTATATGTTCCTTTTCCTTAATCCTGTTTAGATTTTTGGCCATTCATAAATACTATAGTATTCAGAATGATCTAGGCTAATGAATTATCACTAAAAGCCAACGGTACCTTATGGTGGGGAGTAGGGAGGAGTGGAGGAAAGAAGGGCAAATATCACAATAATTCTATATCTAAAGTTATACTTGAACTTACAGAGTTACTTTGAGTATATTTACTACCAGGTATAGGTCTCACAGCAGCAAGTTTTGATTTGCTTGTGTCTTGTCATATCTTGAATATGACATCCGTATAGCAATGCCTCCTAAAGAGACACCAAGATAATCAAGACATGGGATCAAATGGAAATTAAAAACAAATAGATGTACACACATGACAATACCTCGAGGCACATGCCCTGATGAATCAAATAGGGTTGATCAGAATCCTGGTGGAAGCAGGTGAAGGTATCACTATTTTTAATGTTAAACAAGTGACTCTAACATACATCCAGGGATGAGAACACTGTAATAGAACAATAGTAGGTAGGAACTATTCATTCATGTAAGCATTAACAGAAGTTTACTTAGAAAATACTCTATGCCAGGGACTGGTTACCAAAAATACTGTGGCTTTAAGGAGCTCAGAGACTGACAGTACTGATGGTACAGAATAGAAAGCAAGTACATGAATGGTTCCCAAATGTTTTTCCTGGTGAGTTTAATAAGTGAAACAAATTATAACATGGAGCTGTTTGACTCATAAGATCTCGTTACACCTTTGCAGTAGGACCTTTGCTTTGTATTGGAACCCCATAGAGTTCCCAGCAATGCACTTCGGGCAAAAGAAGAATTTACAAACTGTTTGCCAAGCAAATGTCCATATAAGAAGTTATTTTCTTCAAATCAAATTAAAAATAAAATATATTCAGTACCTGGCAGGTACTGACATACATTAAGAAAGGCCTGGTAAACACATGTACTTAATTTTTGTTGAGTCTTTCCATATAACTCTTCTCTGTCTGATTCGATATATCTGCTTCTAAGACAGCTCTGTCTCTAAATAGTATTGGACCTTAAAGTTAACCTAAATCATTCCTGTGTTTGAGAATTCAAATGCAATGGTAGACATTCCTTTCGTCAATGTAAAGTTGTGTCGTACCCTCTTTTTCTCAAATGGTGAACACAAACTCACTGGCTTCCTGGGCAAAGAACGTAGTCTGGTATCTGCTCTGCTAACAGTGAGTTGTGTGGAATTGGACACGTTACTTCATCTTACAATCAAGTACAATTGTCCATCAGTGGCGAAGATTGTGCCAGATGTAGAGACAAAAATACTCCAGATGAGTTGTTTTGCATCTGTAAAAGAAGTAGTTGAAGCCAATGGGCTGTCAATCCCTCACCAACCCTGAAATTACATTATTCTAAAACTCTAAGCCAGAGGAAGCAAGGGAAAATGGAAGTCCTTATGGCAGTGTTTCGGTGCTCTCTTTGCCAATTTCTTGACCTGTGTCTTGAGTAAAATTGCTGTTCTTTCTAAGCGTTGGTTGTTCTTCCATGTAATATTGGATTAATAATAGTATTATTTAGTGACTAGTTTGAGGATTTCGTGAAACGTTTGTAAATCATTTAGGAAATAAAAGTTATTTGGTTAAATACTCAAAGTGACAAGTATTTTGGAAAATGTCAATGTATTTTCACTTATTCTTAATAAAAAACACTGTGTAACAATAAAATAACTTCAAGGAGCAAGTGTAGAGTATTTAAGAATCACTTTGTATGTTTATTTAGGTATATAACCTATATTTTTATTTTCAAGAAGGTTGTGGTTTTAAAAAGCCAACAAACCCAGCAGTGGACTATAAAAAGCGCTTCGTATTCAACAGTTTTTTTTTTATTTTATATTATTTTCATGTAAGAATTTTTTTTTTAATTTAAGGAAACACAGAGGTATTTGTTATCATGTAGACCAGCAGATATCAGAATAACTCCCTTCTTATGACAAACTCATTTGGCAAATATAGTAAAGATGGAAAGATACCACAATGTGGTAGAGGCAAATTAGTAGAACACCCATAATATTTCAGGTGTCATTACAGTGACAGATATTTCTACCATTTTTGCCATGTCCAGTCCCTACAAACTGTCCTCCACCTCTTCTCTGAAAGGCTTTCTTTTCACTTGGGTTGGGTAATTCTAGGTATTTTCAATTTGAAGTTTCTCTTAAAATCTCCTCATTATAGAAATTAAAATGAAAAGGACAATAATATGCACTTTTCACCTGTTATATTGGCAACAATCTAAAAGTTGTTATTCTCAGTGTCGAAAGAGCATGGAGAAGCCTTTCGGTGTTACTTTTGGGAGCAAAAGAAGAGTCACTGTTCTCAGAGAACCAGTCACCAACAAGGTGGGACACACCCATGTTTATTCACAAGCCTACTCTTTGACTCAGGAATTCAACTTTAGGAATTTGTCAACGTTTAGGAATAATAATTCCTAATGATAAGTCACCTAATAATCATTACTATTCAACTTTTAGGACTTTTGGTGTACACGTGACTGAGTATGCAAACATTTAAGCACAAGAATGTTTATTGCACTGTTTGTAATAGCAAAATCTAAAAACGCCTAATCAATGGAGAGAATGGTATATAAATTATGGCGCATCCATACAATGGTATGCAACCATGACAAAGAATAATACTGATTTGAAATGAGGTTCAAGATATATTGATAAATATGAAAATCAATTTGCAATGAGTAGGCTGTGTATAACCTATTTGTGCTTTTAAGTCTGTGTAGGTGTTTTATATATATGTGTGTGTGTATATATATATATATATATATATATGTATAATATAAATCTTGTCGTGTATGTAAGTCAATAACTTATGGGTGAAGACATTTATTTGTCTCTAGCCTAAGTCACTTTGATGATCTGTGATGTTAGTCAGATCTCCTGCGTACTGTGGCTAAAGATCACTCACTTATATATTCAGTAAGTATTGCAAACCTACTATGTGCTCAGTACTGTCTCCTAAAGTCAGGCTTTGCCTAATAATTAAGCAGGTGACTTAACTCTTTAAGTGTTAAGATTAACTAATTAGAGAGAGAGAGACTGAGAGCAGAGTACTAAGTGCAACATATAGTATGTGTTGAGTGAGATGTACCTATTATTGTTTTTGGCTTTTGCATATGGCTTTCCTTGGTGAACACCTCTGGATATGGAGTTGGAGATCAACTGCTAGAGAATGTATTTTCTTAATTGTACTTTTTGAAAAAAACTTTCAAGTGCTCTATATAAACGGATCTTCAATGATGTTATAAGTTGCAAGTCTTTACATGAACCCAGAGATTCTTGCCACCAAATTTTCCCAGGTGTTTTTTATATCTAACAGTTTTGATTTTCTGAGGCTTTAAATCTGGTTTTCAATGTATACCATGTTCTTTTAGTCTTGAATGCAGAGTCAGTATTTAAGTGACATGTTTATGGTTGTAGCTGCTAATGTTTTTTTTTTTAGATCACATGAATTCTAAGTGGAAAAACTGGGCATTGGAATCCCTTAGTGCTAGATTTTAAATCTATCCAGGAAAGTTAAAATCTTCTGTAAGCATTCATTTTATCCACAGAGATAAAAATGCCTATTTTACTGTGTTGTCGTGGGCAGTGTCCTTCAATGGTATAATAGATATAAAGCATCTAGGAAAGTGCCTCACAGGGTAAATATTTAAAACTGATAGGCATTGTAATAACAGTAATGATGATTTCTGAAAAAACATGTTTTGCCTCATGAAAAAACACAATGTCTTCTGTTCCTTTAACGTGTTTTTTTCACTTATAACCAGGTAAGAAATTAAGTAATTCTCTCCACTGAAATTATCATGTCAAAGTCAAATCAGCATTATGTTGAAAGGAATGTGTGCTACCACCAAGGACACATTATAAGTCATTTTTAGGAGAACTCTGACCCAACAGAACATGCCAACACATTGTGGGTTTATGCTATTTGCTGACCTTTAACTCTGTAAATTTAACTGTGGAAATCTGACTTAAATTATTCATATTCATTTCTTTTAATAACCTATAATAATATAACTTCCTTTCAAAGACATTGGAAATATGGAATGATGTAGTCACAAAAGTTAAAGTAACTTTTTTGGAGTAATGCTACATTTAGGAAAAAAAAGCAGTTTACATTTCACTCAATTTCCATCTTTGGCTTCTATTTTATGTGTACAGCAAGCTTATAAAACAGCTAAAAAAGATATTTTTGGTCAAAATATCATGTCAGTTTTAGTATATACCCAAGAGCAACTTAAATAAAAGTTCCTTGTGTCACTATAGCTACACATTTCTTATCTCCTTGACGATTATTGAAATATATGTTGGGTATAAATACAGACGAAGAGGTAGATTTTTTTTTCCAAAAGTCATGTTATGTAAAATTATTGCTAAAATACCTCAAATTTTTAAAAATTTTTTTTAACGTTTATTTATTTTTGAGACAGAGAGAGACAGAGCATGAACGGGGGGAGGGGCAGAGAGAGAGGGAGACACAGAATCAGAAACAGGCTCCAGGCTCTGAGCCATCAGCCCAGAGCCTGACGCGGGGCTCGAACTCACGGACCGCGAGATCGTGACCTGGCTGAAGTCGGCCGCTTAACCAACTGCGCCACCCAGGCGCCCCATAAAATACCTCAAATTTTTAAGGAGGAAGCCCAGACTATTCCAAGTAGCCTAAATCAAAGAGAGAAGGGGAAAAAAAATCCATCATCTAGGAAAATCTCTATGATGCAGAGCAATGCCTGATTATATGAAGGGTGAGTTCTTTTTGCTTTGAAATGCTGGATTTTTTTTTTATTGTAGAATTTTTATTTTGACCATTTTCTGAGCATTGCTGCCTATTCACAGAAGTAGATTAAGTTATACAAGGAGTCACCTTATCTCAGTATCAGGGAAAACTCAACTGCCAGTGTTAGAAACTGATCAATTAAGAAATGAAGAGACTTGTATAAAATTGAGTTGTTTCATTTTTTTAAGCTTATTTATGTTGAGAGAGAGAGAGAGCACGAGCAGGGGAGGAGCAGAGCGAGACAGAGAGAGAGAGAGAGAGAGAGAGAGAGAGAGAGAGAGAGAGAATCCCAAGCAGACTCCGCACCATTGGCACAGAACCCAATGTGGGGCTCGAACTCTCGAACTCTGAGATCATGACCTGAGCCAAAATCAAGAGCGAGATGCTTAACCCCCTGAGTCACCCAGGCGCCCCCTCACTTTTGACATTAAAAAAAAAAAATCCTTCCATTTCAAAATCTTGTCTAGACTCTCTGATTCTAGAAAAAAGAGTACTCTTTCCATGTAGAACATATAAGCAGTGTGGAAAATCAAGAGAGAGAATGCAAGGAGTTATAAGCCAGCAGTCTGTCGAGTAGCAAATAAATGTTCAGCCAGTACTTAGAGGCACTAGACACTGTGAAGACAGCTATTTAACAAATCACCAAGAATGGCCGTTCAATGATTCTTAAGTGTGAACGTGGAGGAAGATGTGGTGCTGTGGAAACATAGGCTAGTGGGTGGCAAGAGCCCGGTGTTCTGGGCAGAACTTCCCTGAGGAGGTGGTGGTGAGGCCAGAGCCTGTGGTGTGGACAGAGGTTGGAAGGGCATTTCCTATGATCCAAGGAAGGAAGAACAAAAAAAGGGTCATCAAATGTCAAGGGTAACGTTTTTGGTTTTTTTCCAGGAATGAGAGCTGTTGGTATCATTTATCCCAGCCTACTCAGATCAGTGCAGGATTAAGGACAGACCATAAGCAAAAAGAAAAAAAAAAAAAAAAGCATGTATTGATTAGTTTATTTAGGGGCGGATACAGATGTTAATTCACAATTAGCAAGAGATGCCTACCTACTCAAAAGTATGTAGCAACATATTTGCCCACGAGGCTGTTTTTAATTTCAGAGAGGAAGGGCTGTGGTTACCTGATTTGTTGCTTTTAGCTTGAGTAGTTCAAGCGCTCTGTTATAGTTCACACAATGAGACTAAATTGGAAATGTAACCAACAGGTGATCCATTAAGAACTTGAGTGCAGTTAAGTCTTCCTTGGGGATGTATACTTTTACAGCCAATAAACCTGGCCTTACCAGCTCCTAGTCAGTTTGCTTGCCAATAACAAAGCCTCGTAATGTAACAAAGCGACACTCAGAAGAGCCAGTCCTCTTAGATTTCCACCCTGAATATTGACTCCGGAAAGCCTATCAAAAATGCCTGGTATTCAGTATTCCCCTGGATGCCCTTTTGAGGTTTGGAAAGAAGGTAATCGGGGATGATGTGCCCGCCATGTTTGGGTGGGTTTAAGGCAGGTTCTTGCATATAACATTAATTTTAAAAATATTTCAATCATGATCTGAAATGAAAGAGAGTCCCTAAAAGCTTTAAATTTTGCTTTCAAAAATATTAATTGTCTGACATGATGATGTATATACTGCTGGAAGATATAGCTATGATGTAGGCCATAACCAATTGATTGCAAGGTCATAAAAATTATGTCTATGCGTGAGGACGATGACATTGGCTCGCAAGATATACTCTTACATAATAGGTTCAGACAGCTAACTTGAAAGAAGAGTGCTAATAATGCATATGAGAGATAATTCAACATTAATCCTTTAAGTACATTGTAATATTTAGGGAAGCATCCCCAAATGTAATAAATGCTTGAAAGTACCGTATCTCAGTAATGGTTTTTATAATCTCTTCTTTATTAATAGAATAGCTCAATGTAGCATCAAAGGATGCCTTTAAAAGGTCTAAATGCACTCAAAAGATCAAAATCTTTATTCACTTGTGATGGTAGTTTCTAATGATTATGAAACCAATTTTTAAATGATTTCATTTTACTGTCATGGGATGCTGACCCTGGAAGGGTCTTAGAAGCCATCCCTCTGGCTCCCAAAGTTTCAAAAGCAATACCTTTTGCCCCTCTTTCCTACCTGTGGTTTTGCCCCTTTTCACGTTCATTTTCACCCTGTTGGGAAGCAAGGGATGGTTTAAAGCTCTCTGCCTTCTTTCACTTGGTTCCCATTATCTACAGCAGCATTCGTCAAAGCGTGTACCACTAGCTCAGCCTGTTGTAATGTGCATCATATGAAACACAATCCTATGTGTTTACCAAACTGGGTTAAAATAATTAAGTGGCTGTTTTGTAAGACCTCTCAACTCCTTTAAGGGACGATGTTCACCAAACTTCTTCAGTCATAGAAGTTTGGTGGTATTTTTTGTTTTGTTTTGTTTTTTGTTTTGTTTTGCTTTGCTTTGTTTTCCCTCAGTCCTTCTCAAGAAACTTGTGAGCAAGGAAAACTTTGCCATCTGCCAACCACTGGCCAAAACAATATGCATAAAATACCATTCCTTCAACATTTGACTCTTGCCTTTTTGTTCATCCTCATATCTTCATATTCCACATTTAGACCCTAGGTTATAGCTGTGAGCAGCTAAACTGAGCCTTTCTGAAAAGTTGCCTTGCCGTGTCTTCTCTCTGTCATGCTTCCCCTGTTTTTCAAGGGTATTTCCTATGTGGCCTTCCCAAATTTGGCTCAAGTGTCACCATGAGAAAGCCTTTGTTCATTTCCTCTCCTGTGTTATCAGACATACATGATGGCCCATAGCATCCCACACTTAGCTCTTATCGGAGCTGTTATCAAACTGGGCTGACAGCCCATTAACTTGTAGGTCTTCCCTACAAAATCCCCATATCCTTTTAGTCGGACTACATGTCGTCATTTTTTACAGCACACTGCTGAGCATGTTGATGCTGTTCAAGAAATAGCCGTGGACATATCAGAAAGAGGAAAGCTTGAGTGCCCTTCAAGGTAGTGTGGGTGGCATGGCATGATTTCTTGCCAATATGGCGTCTGCAATGACATATGCACATTTAAGCCACACCTTACCATGTAGACCTCCAGTAAAATGGCAGTGCAGCTAGTTCAATTTGTTTAATTAATCCTAAGATTAATTTAGCAAAGCGCTTAAGGAACTAATAAAAATATCTCTTGGAGGGAAGGACAAGGAACAAACAATATAAAAGATGAAATGTTAGAGACAATGTTTGCATTTAGCTGACAGAAGCGGGCTCTTGGTGTTTTTAAATTAAAGTAGTGGATGGTGTGTGGGCACATTTTAGCAGCCATATATGAGCTTAAGAGAAACTTCAAATATATTCCAGCTAATATTTGGATATAACTATTGAGTCTGTAGTGTCTGAGGCTGCTTTTTCATGAATCCAAGAAACATGGGAAATGATTTTACCATGGATATTAGTTATCTGGCCTCTGCTGGCAAAGCTCCTATTCAGTTAAGCAAGCATGTCAGTTCACTGAGAGACAAATTAAGGTATGTTTTTTTGATGATATGGGGAAAAAGAAAGTAAAATAAGGAGAGAGAAAATTGGATTTTTCCTCTAGAAAATGTATAGTGTTCCCTGTTATCTACCTCTTTTTATATGGCGCATTAAAATTATAAATAAAAATTGAATTGGGCCTGTCTCAAATAGAACATTCTTAGTGTCTGATTTATAGAAAATCAGATATATAGAAAATCAAATATATATATTTGTATAAATATATTTTCTATTTGTACATATATATGTATATATATAGTTTCTCAGTAGATGGTAGTGAAATTATATATCAGCTCCTAATGTTAGTTAATTTATACTGGTAGAAATGCATCATATAGGCTCATGATTCTTCTACTAAAATGTTGATCCCAAGGTATTTTCAATGAGGTAAATTCATTAGACATCTCCTCCACTTCTTTGTGGCTTATTCCCATATATTCCTAGAAAGAAGTATTAGGGGAAATGGAAAATCTTTGAGTAGTTACTTTTTAATTTGTTCTTAAAATTATATTGTTCTTGGAAAATGTGAAAATATTTTCGAAAGTTGAGTACAGGAAAGGTTTACCAACAACAAATGTCATGATGTGGAGTGTAGACTGGAGAGCTAGCAGTGAGTGAGAGGAGTACAGATACAGTGAGATGGGGAAGCCCCAACCAACAGGGAAGAAGTTCCAGTGTTGGTGGGCCCTTTCGCCAAGGGTAGGGGTCAAAGTCCAGTTCCTTAAGGGAAAATACAAGGAGAATGGAAGGGTTTGAGTTCTAGGTCATATCTCCCTTGAGTGGTGGCCAATTTTTTTTTGTTTTAATTTATTTGTTTATTTTGAGAGAGCGAGAGCATGAGCAGGGGAGAGAGAGAATCCCAAGGAGGAGCTCTCATGAACCATGAGATCATGACCTGAGCAGAAAGCAAGAGTCAGATACTTAACCAACTTAGCCACCCAGGCACCCCAATGGCCAATTGTTTTATTTCCTGAAACCACATTATCCCTGACCGTTTAATTTTTTAGCTTGAAATAATAAAGAATGAGGGATTAAAAAAAAAGGTTTAAACGGAGGACAGGTTCAGATTTTTTCTGTGCTGTTTAACATTGTCTTGTCCTTAGACCAGGGAGTGGCTTAATGACCTCTCAAATGACCTCTCAAAGTTCCTTCCCTATCACATACCTCCCACTTTTATTATTCTAGCCCAAATTCAAGCACATTTTCACTGAATATATGTGATTATTATTTTTTTTTTAAAACTTATAGTGGTTATAGTCATAAAAGAGGAAGTTTTCCCCCTTTTGTATTAATCTATAAACAGAAAATGAAAAGAATTAAGAAAACATGTCAGAGTTTTTCTGGACTTTTCCCAAATGATATGCAGTTGATTTTTCACTTTTTAATTTTTATGAGAACTTTGTTTCTCCAACAACATGGGAGCAGTGTGATTGCAGCTTAGTCTTGGCAAACAGTATTTTGGGGAGTATGCCAAATCCCCGAAATGTTACATGTAAACATTCATGATCTGTTTGCTTTTTAACTTTTGTTCTGCCAATGCAGATTTGTTGGACAGGTGAATTAGGGAGTAGGAGGAGTGGGGGGTTGGGATCTAGATTGAGACCAGAAGCTGCGAGGAGACCAGCGTTAGTGATAGCCAAGGGAATGATGGGGAATGGAAGTAATGAAACACTGTGGTCACCTATAAATCAACCAGGATTTAGGTCATCAGGCTGAATGTGGTAGAAAGAAGATTTCACTTTCATATAACAAACACCAAATTGCAGGGGTAAAGACTGTCTTTAAACAATGTCATACCATGATGTCTATAATACAGCTGTCTCATGAGCTTCTATGAGAAGCCCTAAATCAAAATTTTAGTCTTAGGACTATATGTGATTGTATTATTGCTAAAATAGATTGATTCTTACCAACTCGAGATGGACCTTATTTAATGTAGTATCTTTGGATTTAGTTTTTGTTAAGTGTATTAAACATCACTTTCTGAGGAAATGGGCAGTGGAGTAAATGCAGTCTCTTCTTATCTGGTGCTTATTAACTACAAACCATGCTGGGTTAAAATATGAAGTGGTTTATGGGACAGTAAATTGAAACCGTCTTGGCTAAAATACATTTGAAAGACACAACATGGGCATGTATCACTTTATTTCCATTTCTGACTGTCAGCAGAAATTGGAGGAAACACTCTTCCTTTCTGTTTGATTATTCTATTATCGACAGAATGAGAGTGTTGGAGACATACATGCTGATTTAGTGTTGCGCTGATGAAACCATTCAGGTTGCATGATGTGTCATTTTTCACTGCTGCCTTATCAAGGTGTTTCAGCTGTGCCCAAACCAGCCCTGGTAATTGCTTTAGTTGCTTGTGGCAAAGTTATGTCAATGTCAGTCACTAAATGACTTTTGACTGCTTCATGTCAGATGTTCCCTCCAAAGAAAGACAGGGTAGGGGAGTTTTTATACCCGGGTATGGGTGTTAATCCAATGTGTAAATAGGCAGGTTCATTTATTTTCTTAATCAGAACTTAAATGCAGATGCTGACATTTTATGTTTTAAAATGAAAGGAATACAATTAAGTTTATGATTCACTTCAAGCATAATCTTTTCTTGTATTGATAGCTTTCTTTCCTTGGTCCTAAGCATAAATTCAAGTCAAGTACAACTATGAACATGTGCAGTGTAATAATGGTTATCATACAGGGTGTACAATATCTGCATAAGACATCCCTCTGGTTAATGCAATTCAAGTGCCTTCTTCAAACTCTTTGAAGTTTCCAGCTTAGTGTTGTTTTTGTTGTTGTTGTTGTTGTTGTTGTTGTTTTAATAATTTCAATGTTTGTTTTCAAGGGAGATATACAGTGAAGATTGACAGAGTTTGATTATAAGTACTAACCATCTACAACGTCAATAGTTGGCTTACAAGTTCATGTTGACTAAGATTCAGAGGCATATACCTATGTGTATACACACTACATACATAACACACATATGGATTGTACACTGTTCTGTACACCAGTCTTCAGGATATGTTGTGAACCTCTTTCTATACTGCTGTATTTGAATTTTTATATAATAGACTGCTGAGTGCCTACGCCATAATTTAACCCAATTCCTGTCATTGGGCTTTTAATTTGTTCTCAGTCTGTGCTATTAAAAAGGGTGTTATGATCATCCCTGTACATATATCTTAGCTCATGTATTGAACAGTTCATCTCAAAATCTATAAATACATATATTAGATCAAAGCCTATATCCACTTAAAAATGTTTAAGTATATTTCTAAATATACCCCCCAGGATATTTCTGCCAATTTATACTATCACTTAGAGCATATAGGAGGGCTACCTCTCCACTAAAACTAAAACTGAAGGTTAGAATGCTTTTAAAATCCTACCAGTACTATGGGCACCTGGGTGGCTCAGTTGGCCGAGCACTGGTCTTTGGCTCAGGTCATTGTCTCACAGTTCATGAGTTCCAGCCCCACTTAGGATCCTCTGTCCCCTCTCTTTCTGCCTCTTTCTCTCTCAAAAATAAATACAGATTTTAAAAAATCTTCCCAATACTATAAGTGGATAAACTGTATCTCATAACTATTTGTCTTTGGATATAAATGAAGTTGAACGTTTTTTTCTAAATATTGTGGCTATTTCCAGTACTGTAAGATTTGGAAGGATATCAATGCAGGGTAAATTAATGATGATTAGTTTGGGCTTTAAAGAATGGTGCCAGGATTTGGGGGAGGAGTAGAAAATTCAGTGCCTACATGGCTTCTCAGTAGATCATTGAGAACTGTGGAGCCTTTGTGAGATACAACTGGGATAGCTTCATAGCCCAGTGCTTCAGATCTCCCAAATTTTAAAGAAAACCTTGAAATCTTGAATCTTAGGTCTTTGTATTTAACATCCTGTGAGGAAACTTACTGTACATGTTTTGTCAAATCCATCTTTTGGCTAGATTTGACTCACAGGCCACCTCTGTTCAACCAGTGATTTGGAAAGACCTATCTGACATTCTAGATCAAGAGAACAAAGTGACCCAAAGCTGAGGACCCAGGGAGAGGTTGGGTATAGAATGGGGCCATCTGGAAGTCTAGATTGGGGAATAGGAGGAGTGGGAGGAAGGAGCTGTAAGGAAATCAGGACAAAGGAGCTGGTTTGTGGAGGGTTTTACTGTATAAACAGAAGTTTCTGTGGAGGCTAGTTTATTTTTTTTTTATTTTTTTTCAACGTTTTTTTATTTATTTTTGGGACAGACAGAGACAGAGCATGAACAGGGGAGGGGCAGAGAGAGAGGGAGACACAGAATCGGAAACAGGCTCCAGGCTCCAAGCCATCAGCCCAGAGCCCGACGCTGGGCTCGAACTCACAGACCGTGAGATCGTGACCTGGCTGAAGTCGGACGCTTAACCGACTGCGCCACCCAGGCGCCCCATGTGGAGGCTAGTTTAAAATAAAGATAAGATTGTTCCTTCAAGTGCGTTTTGTTGTTTTGTTTTGTTTGTAGAGGAATAACATCAATACTAAGGTGTTGGATGTAATGAAGAGAAATCCGGAGAAGCTGTTTGAGTATTCTGTGCAAGAGGGGATGAAATGCTAGAAGGAGGTGATGGTCTTATTAGTTCTTTGGGCATAGGAAATGAAACAGAGTCTTAAAGGGGAGTCAATAATATGTGCCGAATCATTGCATAAAACATGTTCTTTCACTCTTGTCTCTTGTGTGGCTACACTTGTAAAATTTAAATTTTATATTTTTTATCTTAAAAGTATAGGTCTCCCTGTAGGGGAAAATCTGTCTAGTGATGGTAGACATTGATGACTGCATAGTATATTGTTAGCCATTTATAATTGGATTATGGGGGTAAAACAGTTATTCAAGTTATCTATGAATATTAATGACTAAAGATCATAATTTGTACTAAGCCTTTATGAAGTTACTAATAATACATAATAATTATTCAAAGTTTCTCCATTAACTGAAGATATTGGTAATCTGGGAACGGTATAACGTTGGTTAAGCATGAAATAATCAGTTGAGACTAACCTATGCTTAAACTGTACAAACAAGTCATTAGCAGTAGCTAAAGAGGGCCAGGGGAGCCACATAAAATACTTTTAGTCTCTCAAATAAAATATCTGTGATTAATTGCAAAACACAGGGTTGGTCATAAGAACTAAAGAGATAAAGGTATAATACTATCCAAGTTTTAAAACCTTGGAGCCTAGGGTAACTTATTTCTTGGGGTAAGATAATTTGTCTAAAATATATCAATTTGTTAAAAGGTCTCTGAACCCTAGGAGTCTCATAGAAGGAAATGGATAATTCTGGTATAGCCAAGTGCATTTGTTTTTAATTTTTCAGTTTAAATTAAATTTTATATTTTTATTAAATAATTTACCTACATGGATCAAAAATTTAAAAAAAAAAATCAGAGGTACAAGGGGAAAAGTCTTTCCTACCTCTGACCCAAAATTGCCCTGTTCCCGCACTGCCTCTGCCGGTTCTCCAAAAAGGTGGCCACACTATTTATGTGTCCTTTCAAGTTCCTTTATGCATAGAGAAATCTAAAAACGTATGTGCTCACTTTCTGTCTTTTTTTTTTTTATATTTCCCCAAAAAACAGCATAACATGCATACTCTTTCACCATCTGGTTGTTTTGTCTGTTCGACTGTTTTAATATGGCGGCACAATGGGTACATGAGAAAGCTTTCTTGCTCCTTTTTAAACATACATTCTATAAATATATCATACCACTAGTGACGCAGACATGGTTGTTTCCAGCATTTTGCTGTTACACACAGTGATGCCTATGTGTGACCATAGTGGTAGGATAAATTCCAAATGCATTTTGAGTAGCTATAACACCTGCCATGTGTGTGAAGTAATCTTGACGTGTCTGACTTGGTCTGTGTCAGGGCAGCATTTAACTGTAAGTCTGCAGTTTGGGCTATGATTAATACTGGTATATTCCGTGACACTTACACCCAGACAATTAGACATTATCAGCAGAAACTGCTCCCTGCAACGGAGCCCAGCAGCCCTTCCCTCTTGCAGACTTCCTGATCATCTGGCCTCTGTCATCGGCTAGATACTTCCCATCCACCTTCAGTCCTTTGGGAAACTCTGCCAGCATTCTGACATGATAGTTTTCTCCAGTTACATACGTCAAATGTCCTACACACCAGATCTGAGGTGGAGCAGAGCTCAATGGTGCAGCTTCTTATATATTTTTAGAAGCATTTTGAGCTGCTGAACATATCAGAACCAAAGGGAATGGATGGCCTGCATCTCCCCAGGGTCGATGGGGGTCTATCTCTTGTCTCCAGATGAAGAGGGGCTTGACTGGACAATTTCAGTAATATCATCTCTCCCCTGTCTTCTGACTCTTGCATCATTCCAGCAGGAAGCTGCATTAGTGCTCAGACCTGGCAAAATTTCTCCATGCATCACCTGGAGGGCTCTATTTCCAATTTTTGTCTTTGATTCATAGAAAATACAGTATATCTGTTGGGAAGAAATTGAGAAAACAATTTTGTAGCTCATGTTTCATGGCATACAGATGGAGTGGGCAGTATCTGTATGGGTAGATATTAATAAGAAGAATTTGAAAATGTTACATATTATGAGGCTCCATTTTGTTAAATGGAGCCAGGAGAAAATTCCTCTTTAATGGTAGATAAATACTCGATTCAGCCTAGTGACCTGTGGGCCAATAATGGGGAATTCAGAAGTTTAGATCCATCAGGAGAAATGATAGCCAATAGACCATGGAGTGATGGCCACTGTTAAGCTGATTTATAGGGAACTAAGTGTAACTAAATGTGTACTATTCTGAAAGAGTGAAAAACTTGCTACGGAGTCCATACCAAGACATGCCATAAGACGAGACTGTTGTTTCTAATAATGATATAACTATGTGGTTTGTTCATGTCGGTTCCAACCTGGATTATCTCTGAAGTTCATCTTGGTATCTAGACATATTGGTATCCTAAAGTAGAGCAGACAGTAAATTCTTTCTTGCAGTTATTTATAGCCATCATGATTCTATCACTAAAGGCATGTCCAGTACAGAAACCCTGAAATCTAAAGGTTTCTGATCTCTCTGAATATTTGACATTCTTCTTACCTCAACAGTTTGTTTTGTGATCAAAACCATTCCCTAAGTGGATGGTGATTTGTTAATTCCACAGTTATTGAGTGTGCATTGTATACAATTTATTATGCTAAGCGTTGTGGTAAAAAATACTGCCCAAGGTAGTGAGTGTCTCTGAGGATAGGTGAAAAGGTGATTCATGCCCCCAGTACAGACATCTCAAGGAACAGAATGTAGTTTCCAGATGAAGGGTCAAGAAAAGTGTTATGGGGACGCCTGGGTGGCTCAGTCGGTTAAGCGGCCGACTTCAGCTCAGGTCATGATCTCACGGTCCGTGAGTTCGAGCCTCGCGTCAGGCTCTGTGCTGATAGCTCAGAGCCTGGAGCCTGTTTCAGATTCTGTGTCTCCCTCTCTCTGACCCTCCCCTGTTCATGCTCTGTCTCTCCCTGTCTCAAAAATAAATAAAACGTTAAAAAAATATATTAAAAAAAAAAGTGCTATGGATTGGCCCTGGAAGGGTAGGTAGGACGTGGATATAGAGAAATGGAAATAAGGTCTGTTGTGGGTTGAATTTTGCTCCCTCCCCACCCCCCACAATTACTATGTTGAAGAACTAATCTTCAGTACCTCGGAATGTGATCTTATTTGGAGATGGGACTTTTACTAAGATAATCAAGTTAAAGTGGGCATTAATGCAGAATGACTGGTGGAAATGTGGACACAAAAACATACATAATGAAGATGATGAAGAGACACGGGAAGGTAACCACGGATGAGCCAAGGAGAGGGACCTGGAGATCTTTCCCTTATAGTCCTTAGAAGGAGCCAAGCCTGCTGAAATCTTGATTTTGAACTTCTGTCCTACTGAACAGTGAGATAATAAACTCCTATTAAAGCCACCCTGTCTACAACATTATAGCAGCCCTGCAGACTATTGCATGGGAATTCTGAACAGAGGGAACAGAGTTAGGGAAGTCAGAACAGGATAAGAGAAGAGAAGCTTGGCTGGCATGGGAACCAATAAACCTGTGACTGATAGGGACATGGAGTGAGCTTGTGGAAGATCTTGCAAGCCAGTGCTGCATATGGACGATGCAGAGCGGTCTCCACGCAGTATGTCACAAATGACAGTGATCATGTATGGGGTTCACTGAGGTCCTTGAAAGAAGCTGCTCCCAATTGAAGACAGCTGACCTAAACCCTGCCTGGATTTCCCAGATCTCTAAGAACTGAGGCGATCTGTATCTCCAAGTAGCTGTTTTCCATTTGTGGCCACCCTTTTGGAAGTTTCACTGTAGCAGCAGGGAGCCATTGAATGTTTTTGACCAGTGATGTGGCACAGTAAGAGTTGCCCTTGAGCATGATGAACTTGAATGGATTGAAAGGGTGCCAGACTAGCAATTGCAGTAACACAGGGAAGAAATAATGAGGTTTCGAATCTGGGCAGTGGCCGTGGTGTGAGAGAAGGGGTAAGGCTATGTCTTATCTCCACCTTACTTCATTCACTGATCTTTGGTAGCTTTGTTTCCTTGACTAGTAAGGCGTTTCCATCTTTTCCTTTCTGAGTGTGGGATGAGATGGTAGATAAGAGAGAGCTGACTTCTTTTTTTTTTTTATGATACTGCAATATATTTTATACTGAAACCCCAGAAGCAGATGTTCTTAAAAAACTGAAGCTAATTTGGTTATAGATATTCTAATAGATACTTGACAACTTCCAGAACTTACATGAATAGATGGAGGACATTTGGTAATTTTTGTTATTTCTGCTCTTTGAAAAGTATTTACTGCTGATGTATGCAATTAAATTGCATAACATGGGATTTTTGTGTACAAGTTTGTGAATGCTTGTCGAAGTGATTAAGGAAGATATGGGGAGAGCCATCAATAAAAACTGGAGGCAATAATATACAAAAATCAATTTGGATGTCCTGTGGTAGTAAATAAAACTTCATTATATTACGTGACTGGGAGAACTAAATTCATATATCTATATATGTTACCTAGAGTGGTAAAACATGCTCATGGAATCAATGAGAAATTGATATTTGGTAATTTATCATAGCAATTTCAATGTTTCTTCAGGGGATTTTATGAAGGCAACCTGCTTTAAAAATATTTCATAAGGCAAGAAGTGTTCAAAGTATGAGCTGAATTATTGGGAATTATAGACAATGCTTAATTTCTTGAACTTTTAACTTACTGATACCTAAAGATATCATGATGCCTTGTGCTGCTAACCAGATTAGTTTATTGCCTTTATCTGTTGATATATACTACAGGTTTCATTGATTTTTAGCTGTGCTGTCCCTGCTAGATGCATTTTTCTATTTTCTTTTGACTTTAACTTTTAGCACCCTTTTTGACAGCCACTTAATTGTATTGATTTTTCCTGAGTCAGTTATAATTTAGAGAAGAACATTTTAGTATATTTTGTTTAGAAAATGTTGGCCTTATTGACTTATTACCAGCAATACTCTGAAAAGTTTAGCTACAAATGTTGCTAATTAAGTGAGCAGACATCCCAAGTAATGGACAGAAAGGATTAAAAGGATTATTCCAAACTCATTATTTTCGGAGGGTGTCCCCGGGAGAAAGACTCAGAAGATGAAAACATGTTTGCGGTAAATTTACTGGGCAGTGATTTCAGAATCAGCCCCATTGGAAGTGGTGAAGGCTTGGTTGCCAGGGAGGGGGTGACCTGTGGTTGGCCTCAGGTGATCCCATTGAGTGCTGTGAGCTGGAATAGCCCTTCCAGACTTGAGGTAAGGGGCTGAGCCTTCATACCTTCATACCAACCAGTCCTTGTACACCTGCTGCCCCTGGGGCCTGGCCTTGAACATTCACCTTCCAGTTGGATTTCAGCTGCCGGCATTCCCTACAACTGGGAGGCATAAACACTTGTGTCTGGGTGGCCTACAACAGCATCCCCTACATTCAGAGTTATGTATGTCTACAAAAAAAACAACTTCTTTCAGAAAGTACACTCAATTTTAGGTATTAAAAATTCCTTAGTATTTGAAACATTTGGTATTTAGATATCTATTTGTTGGCAGGATTTGAAAGTTTCCTTTGTTAAAACTTACCTTCGGAAATGATAGGAAAAGGCATTGTCTATGTATTAAAGTTTTCACTGCCATATAACTCTGAAAAATCACTTTTTTTTTTGAATATTTATTTAGTTTGTGTGAGAGAGAGTTTCAGCAGAGGAGAGACAGAGAGAGGGAGACAGACAAGCCCAAGCAGGCTTTGCATGCCAGTGTGGAGCCCAATGCGGGGCTCACACTCACAAACTGTGAGATCATGACCCAAGCTGAAACTAAGAGTCAGACGCTTAACTTACTGAGTCACCCAGGCGCCCCTGAGAAATCACATTTAGCATTAAGAAGTGGTCCATAACAGTATATCAGGGTAAATAAATGTGGGATTTAGTTCTTTTACTGGCAGCCAAGAGAAGGTATCCAGCTCTGTTCATTGCCAACCATGAAAAAGTTATTGGTAGTTTAGAAAGTAAATATAGGAAATACTCAATATGATATCAGATTTTGGTATTTCCTCTTTAATATTGCTCTTGAGTGTTTAATAATCCCCCTAAACACTTAACTTCTCTTTCCAAAATTTTTCTTTTCAAAATTAGTCTTGTCAAAGAAGTTCTTTATGTGCCTTGCCATGATGAAGAATTTATATTTTAGGTATATGAATATTTAAAAGGATGAATCATTTTAATTGGGACTTCATCTGTGTTTAAGAATTACCTTTGTTATGGAGCAAGGCTAACGTATTTACCCTTCTTGGAGTCCACACTGGTGTGGTACTTAAAACATCAGTTGTCAAAAGGCCTGGGTTCTGTCCATATTCTACCTTCAGTTTCTTTAGCTATCAGAACTACTGTTTATATTTTGCCTTGAAGTGTTATTTATATTTCCTACATGCGTGTTGTATTTACCCAGTTAAGCTCTATATTCCTTTTGAGTCAAATTGTGTCTTCTTTGTAGAAAAATGCTACTGTACATCTTGGATACTCCATAATTATGGTTGGAGGGTTTTGGGGTCTATTACTTTAGACCTCTTTACTCTCAGTTTTCTACCTCAAAAATTTAAATGTGTTGTGTACTACTTCACAGGATTTTTATAAAGGTTAAAATGGATGACATTTTCTGGTTACTTACATGTCATCTGAGGATGGCAGGACAGAAAAGAGAAAGGATGTAAGCTCTTTATAATGGCACTGAACCTTTTAGGGGACTTTGTTTTCTTCACTGATTTATCTGCAGCTCCTAGAACAGTGCCTGGTAGGTAGCACTTCATAACTATATGCATTCTAAACAAAATTTTTATTGCAGTTTAATAGAATATTTTATATGTTAAAAAAGAGTGGCATTTAAAACTTCCAACTGAGTTATTCAGTCTGAAAACATCACGTATGCCTAAATTGAAGAAGGAGGCATAGTTTGTATACATGAAAGACAAAATAAATCATGAAATATTTTATCATTTCTCCCATTCAATAAGAAGCCGTAAATGGTGACAAAGTCTTTTCTAGTATGCCAAATTATCAATTTATCTTAATTGAAAAAATATTGTATATCTGGTAGCAAATAATAAGTGTTTTGAAATTGACTTGTTATAATGAATATGGGTTGTAAGATGCCTTGTCTTTTTTTTAAACAATTTTTAATGTTCATTTATTTTGAGAGAGAGAGAGAGAGAGAGCACAAACAGGGGAGGGGCAGAAAGAGAGGGAGACACAGAATCCGAAGCAGGCTCCAGGCTCTGAGCTGTCAGCACAGAGCCGGATGCGGGGCTCCAACCCACAAACCGCGAGATCGTGAGTGGATGTTGATGCTTAACCGACTGAGCCGCCCAGGCGCCTGAGATGCCTTATCTTTCTAAGTGACTACCACCCATTTGTCACTAACGTGAACTGCTTTAATCACAAAAGTGTATTTTCTCCTTCATTTGAGACTCCCCACATGCTGTATATTCTTCATTTTGAAAATGACAGCAACAGAGCTGCAGGCAGTCCAGTGACCTGAGTAGGGCTCAGCACCGCCAGGCTCTGGCTGTCCCAGGTGTCAGGTGCCAAGAGCGCGGAGAGGCTGTTGTCACACCTCCCCCTTGGTGAGCTTGCCCATCGCGCAGCCTGCTCGCCAACTGCCTTCGATCCAGGCTCGGTGCCTGACAAACAGTGTTCCAAATAATCGAGGCGGACGCATTTCAATTTTACCCTTACCCTTCTCCACATAGAATGCCAGCTTTTTAGTTTTATTTTTTTTGTATTGTGTTATTTCTAATTTCATATTGGCACCATGGAGCATGAAGTGCCAGGGGATGTATAAGCTTCACCTGCCACTTAAAATTAATTACGAAACACCTCATTTAACATTATAAACACGTTACTCTGTTTCATGTGCTTGAAATTTTATTTTGAAATGTGGGTGTCCTCTGCCACTTAGCTTAATTGGTTAGATTCTGGTGCTGATGAGCCTGGAGTTGCTCGTTCATTCTCCGTAAGGTCAAATTCGTTCCCCGTAGATTAAAAAAAAAAATCAGCTTTTTTAAAAAATACTTTTTATACAGTTGCCAATTAAGTGACATTTTATATGTTATGAAAAATATTTTCTCGGGCTTTCTTCTTTGAGCTTCACAACATGCCCAGGAGAAAAGGTTGAGAAGTATTTTCATTTCTAGTCTCGCCTTAGAGATGAGGAAATCAATGCTTAATGAGATTGATTGACTTGACCCAGCCAGGAATTTTCTAGGCCAGGTTCTCGGACTTTAAATTGTATGCCCTGTCTTCTCTGTTCTGCTACATAGCAACTCAAAAACTGAGGTCTGATTTTCACATGATTTATTTGTCCCAGAAGCGGCAGACATTGGTTACTTTGCTCTCATTGCCGGACAAGTTGAATAGCAATTTGCTAAGTTTCTGTGCCTCTCACACCACACTTGAGAGGATTGCAGAACTTTGGTAACCCCCTCCCTCATGACGGTCATACATTGCATCAATCTAAATAATGTAACCAAGTTTCTTCACCATCTTTATTTATGGCATGTAACCAGAATTAAGAATCAAAGTTCTGATCTTTATTTATGGCATGTAACCAGAATTAAGAATCAAAGTTCTGGGGCGCCTGGGTGGCTCAGTCGGTTAAAGGGTTAGGCTCTGGTCATGATCTCACGGTTTGTGGGTTCGAGCCCTGCATCGGGCTCTGTGCTGACAGCTCAGAGCCTGGAGCCCGTTTCGGAATCCTTGTCTTCCTCTCTTTCTGCCCTCCCCTGCTCTCTCACTCTGTCTCTCTCTCTTTCAAAAATAAATAAACATTAAAAAATTTTTTTTAAAGAATCAAAATTCTGATACTGCTAAAGAAAGGATTCTGAATCAAGAGAATCTCGACTTAATGGTTGCATCATGTTATAGATTTGTTTTAACATCAAAATAAAATAAATGTTTGTTAAGTTGTCCTGCTCTCATTGTGATGATATTCTTTGGCTAGCTTGAACTGAAGGGTGCTTAGAGCTTCCCTGCTCCCCTAGGGGAGATGGAGATGAGTGGGGGCCGTGGGAGGCTTCCTTGTGCTCCGTGCTTCCCTGATAACCGTCTCATGGGATTGAAACACATTCGAAGCTATTTCAGGCAGGTAATATTGGTTCAGCATAAATGAAGCTGCAGGAAAGGGAAATGGTTTTACATAAAATATAAGGGCATGCATGAGATTTGGTGAGAAAGAAAAATACTATATCCTCTGCTACCATAAACTATGTCGAACATTTTCATTTTTGTCAAAATGGGTACATACATTGTAAATCATTCTTTTTTTGTTAGGAATTGTTAAAGTAATCATGCATGAGTAAAAACTTAAGTTTTCACATGTTTTATTCAACTGTTGCATCCTTCATTTTCTTTTAAAGTGATGAATATTAACAGAGTTTGAGTGTTCAACAAAAGACACTTTAGAAAATCCTCTCTCTCTCTCTCTCCAATTAAGTGAAGGGTGATAGTTTTGATGAATAACTTCTGTTTGCAACAGTTTGTCTTGTATGGTCACTAACATAGTGATCTAAACATTTTTGGATGGAGAAGAACCAACCATGTGATGCCATTGAGTATTTTACAACATATATAACATTTTATTTCTCTGAGCTCACATACAATAAATAAGAGTGTTGGGGCACCTTGGTGACTCAGTCAGTTAAGTGTCCGACTTCAGCTCAGGTCATGATCTCCTGGTTCATGGGTTTGAGCCCCACGTTGGGCTCTGTGCCTACAGCTTGGAGCCTGGAGCCTGCTTCAGATTCTGTGTGTGTATGTCTCTCCCTCTCTCTCTGCCCCTCCCTAGCTCATGCTCTGTCTCTCTCTCTCTCCCTCTCTCTCTCTCTCTCTCTCAAAAATAAATAAACATTAAAAAAAAAGTGTTGCAAATACTGGATAATTCAGGCTACAAAGTGATTACATAATTAACCAAAATCATTTTTGTTAATCTAGAATTCTTTTCTGAAACTATCCTCATTTCTTAAATTTCAATTTTTTTTTTTTTGCTATATATGTGGAAAATAAATTTACTTCAGTAAGGAGGTAATGATTGCTAAGTGTAGGCACTGAAATGCTTTCCTGCTTGGTTTAAAATTGTTTTCTTATAGCATTGTAACTATTCCCTTATTTGCCCTGCACTCCTCACCTAGGGACTCATACTGTTTTCTTTATCTTTCATTGTCTGGTCTTTAATAGACATTCAAGAAGTATTTGACAGGATCCAGCTTATGGCTGAGGACTGCAGATGAGTAAGTCCCAGCACTTAAAGCATGTATATCCAGAATTGAACATTCAGACCAATTGATTGCCTGAAATTTTTTGAACTATATCAACTAGTGGTTATCAATGGTCTGAGTGGCAGGGTAGTTTGGGTTTAAGTGCTGGTGCCATTGCTTATTGGCCATGTGGCCTTGACTAATTTACGTAATCCCTCTGTGCCTCAGTTTTCTCACTGAAACAATTTTTGTAAGGCTTGAACAGGTTAACGTATGTAAAGTACTTAAAATGCACCTAAGAAATTCTCAATATTAATATTACTTGTTGTTGTTATTCAAGCTCGCTTTACTAGACCTCTCAAGAAGGTTCAAGGCTGCAGTGTATCAGAAGAAGAACTTGGCTCTACAGATACACTGGGTGGGCTTCAGAGCCCTGCTTGCTATTTTGCATTTCTTCCACATACTATAGAACATTTCAAAGTCTTAACATTTCTGTTTGCTGATTTGTTATGTTTTTGCCTTTGTTTTGTAGATTAACTCATTTTCTCAAGAAAGTCCTTAATAATATATGTACTTTTGGATGGGGTAAAAAATCCATTCTCTAAAAGTCATTAATTGCTATAAATTTATCATTTATCGAGCAATAGGGATTAGGAGACAACTTTGCTTTGAGAAGAGTGAAGAGGCATAGGATAGAGAATAGGGCAATAGATCCTGAGTGGCCAGAAGAAAGGACTGAATCCAGCAATCAGGACAAGGGAGAAGAGAGACGAGAAACAAGGAAAAATTGAGAGAAACATATGGATTTTATTAGTGCTTAGAAGGCCCTCTCTCATTGCATCATTATAAAAAGAAATGAATTTGGCAATTTGTCAGCAGTTTGCACTCAGAATTACCGTATGATCCAACAATCTGAATCCAAGGTATCTATCCAGAAGAATTAAAAGCAAGATTTGAACAGATCCATGTATTCTAATCTTCATAGTAGCAATATTCATAAAAGATAAAAGGTTGGGGAGATGGGGCGCCGGGGCGGCTCAGTCGGTTGAGCGACCGACTTTGGCTCAGGTCAGGATCTCATGGTTTGTGAGTTCGAGCCCCGCGCCAGGCTCTGTGCTGACAGCTCAGAGCCTGGAGCCTGCTTCGGATTCTGTGTCTCCCTCTCTCTCTGCCCTTCCCCCACTCATGCTCTGTCTCTCTCTGTCTCAGAAATAAACATAACAAAAAATTTTAAAAAAAGATAAAAGGTTGGGGAGAAAAACAAGTGTTTGTTAATAGGTGAATAGATAAACTATATTGTGAGTATATCTATCTATCTCTATCTATCTATCTATCTATCTATCTATAGATAGATATACACACTGAAATATTCTTCAGCCATAAAATGGTATTAAATTCTGATACACGCTACAATACAGATGCATGTATGGCTCTCTGTACCATGATACAGAGGCAGCCAGACACAGAGGACAAATGTTGTAACATTCCATTTATCAGAAGTACATAGAATGAGCAAATTCATAGAGACAGAAGGTAAAAGAGAGGTTACCAGGTGCAGGGATGTTGGTCACTTATTGACCAATAGATACACAATTTCAGTTTTGGCAGAAGAAAAAGTTCTAGAAATAGGGATGATGGGCTGCAAAACACTGTGAATGCACTTAATTCACACAAACACTGTGAATTATAGGTTTAAAAATGGTTACTATAGTACATTTAATATTATATATATTTTACTACAATGAAAAAAGAAATCCAGTGAGGTTTGCTTTTTCTCCACTGTACAAAGAGTGTATCGGACTCGCCCAAGGGAACTTAGCTCATTTTCATTTCTGCTCTGCAATGAGCTTCTATTCAAATGTCAGATTCATTTCAAAAGTTTCTTTTCTTTTTCTCAAGTTTTGTTTTTTTAATTTTAATTCCAGTTAGTGAACATACCGTGTTATATTGGTTTCAGATGTACGATATAGTGACTCAACACTTCCGTACCTCACACAGTGCTCATCGCAATAAGTGCACTCTTTAATCCCCATCACCCATTTCCTCACCTGCCTCCCCTCTGGTAACTATCAGTTCTCTATAGTTGAGTCTTTTTCTTGGTTTGTCTCTCTTTCTCCCTTTTCTTTTCCCTTTACTAGTTTGTTTTGTTTCTTAAATTCCACGTATGGGTGAAATCATATGGAATTGATCTTTCTCTCACTTATACTCTGTAGCTCCATCCATGTCATCGCAAAAGGTAAGATTTAATTATTTTTTATGGCTGAATAATATTCCATTGTATGTCTATTATCACCTCATCTTTATCCATTCATCAGTCAATGAACACTCGGGCTGCTTCTCTATCTATAGACATGGTGGTGCGCCTTTCCCTTTGAATTAGTGTTTCTGTATTCTTTTGGTAAATACTCAGTAGTGTGATTGCTGGATCATAGGATTGTTCTATTTTAAAATTTTGAGAAATCTTCATAGTCTTATAAAATGGCTGTATCAGTTTCCATTCCCACAGGCAGTATAAGAGGGTTCCTTTTTCTTCCACATCCTCACCAACACCTGTTTTTTCTTGTGTTGCTGATTTTAACCATTCTGACAGGTGTGAGGAGATATCTCATTATAGTTTTCATATTCATTTCCCTAATCATGAGTGATGAAGAGCATCTTTTCATTTGTCTGTTGGCCATCTGTTTGTCTTCTTTGGAAAAATATCTGTTCATATCTTCTGCCCATTTTTAATGGGATTATTTGTTTTGTGTGTGTGTTGAGTTTTGTAAGTTCTTATATAGCTTGGATATTAACCCTTTATTGGGTGTGTTATTTGCAAATATCTTCTCTGATTCTATAGATTGCCTTTTAATTTTGTTGATTGTTTCCTTCATTGTGCAAAAGTTTTTTTTTTTTCCTTTTGATGTAGTTCCAATAGTTTATTTTTGTTTTTGTTTCCCTTGCCTCAGGGGACCTATTTTTTTTTTTATGAATATAATTTATTGTCAGATTGACTTACATACAACACCCGGTGCTCATCCCAACATGTGCCCTCCTCAATGCTCATCACCCACTTTTCCCTCTCCCCCACTCCCCCATCCACCCTCGGTTTGTTCTCTGTATTTAAGAGTCTCTTGTGGTTTGCCTCCCTCCCTCTCTGTAACTATTTTTCCCCCTTCCCTTCCCCCATTGTCTTCTGTTCAGTTTCTTAAAATCCACATATGAATGAAAACATATGATATCTGTCCTTCTCTGACTGACTTATGTCACTCAGCATAATACCTTCCAGTTCCATCCATGTTGCTGCAAATGGCCGGATTTCATTCTTTCTCATTGCCATTAGTATTTCATTGTATATATAAACCACAACTCCTTTATCCATTCATCAGTTGATGGACATTTAGGCTCTTTCCATAATTTGGCTATTGTTGAAAGTGCTGCTATAAACATTAGGGTACACATGCCCCTATGCATCAGCACTCCTATATCCCTTGGTTAAATTCCTAGTAGTGCTATTGCTGGGTCATAGGGTAATTCTATTTTTAATTTTTTCAGAAACCTCCACACTGTTTTCCAGAGAGGCTGCACCAGTTTGCATTCCCACCAACAGTGCAAGAGGGTTCTCAGGGACCTATTTTGAACAACTGTTCTATGGCCAATGTCAGAAAAGCTACTCCCTGTACTCTCTTTTAGGATTTTTATGGTTTCAGGTCTCACATTTAGGTTTTTAATCTATTTTGAATTTACTTTTGTTTATGATGTTAAGAAGGTGTTCCAGTTTCATTCTTTTGTATGTTGCTGTGCAGTTTTCCCAACACCATTTGTGGAAGAGACTTTCTTTTTCCCATTGGATATTTTTTCCTGCTTTGTTGAAGATTAGTTGGCCATATAGTTGTGGGTTTGTTTTGGGTTTTTTTTTTAATTCTGTTTCATTGATCTATGTGTCTGCTTCTGTGCCAGCACCATACTGCTTTGATCACTAGAGCGATGTAATATAGTGTGAAGTCTGAGATTGTGGTAACACCAGCTTTGCTTTTCTTTTTCAACATTGCTTTAGCCATTCATGATCTTTTGTGGTTTCATACAAATTTTTAGGATTATTTGTTTCAGTTTGGTAAAAAGTGCTGTTGGTATTTTGATAAGAATTGCGTTGAATGTGTAGATTCCTTTGGGTAGAATAGACATTTTACAATATTTGTTCTTCCAATCCATGAGCATGGAATATCTTTTCATTCCTTTTTGTCAGTATTTTATAGTTTTCAGAGTACAGGTGTTTCACTCTTTCATTAGATTTATTCCTAAGTATCTAATTCTTTTCAGTAATTGTAAATGGGATTTTTAAAATAATGTATAGTCCTGCTGTTTTCTAATTGGTGTATAGAAATGCAAAATATTTCTGTAGATTGTTTTTGTATCCTGAGACTTAACTGAATTGATCAGTTTTAGCAGTTTTTTGGTGGAGTCCTGTGGATTTTCTACATATATATTATCATGTCCTTTGCAAATAGTGAAAATTTTACTTCTTTCTTACCAATTGGAATGCCTTTTATTTCTTTCTCTTGTGTGATTGCTATGGCTAGAACTTCCAGTACTATGTTCAATAACAGCATGAGAGTGGACATCCTTGTCTTGTACCTGACCTTATGCAGAAGGTTCTCAGTTTTTCCCCACTGAGGATGTTGTTACATATGACTTTTCATATATGGCCTATATTTTGTTGCAGTGGGTTCCTTCTAAATTTACTTTGTTGAGGTTTTTTTAAATCATGGTTGGATGTTGTACTTTGTAAAATGCTTATTCTGTGTCTATTGAAGTGGTACATCTGATTCTTACTCTTTTTCTTACTGATGTGATGTATCATATCACATTGACTGACTTACAAATATTGAACCACCCTTGCAACCCAGGAACAAATCCCACTTGATCTTGGTAAATGATTCTTTTTAATGTATTGTTGGATTCAATTGTCTTCAGAGGTATTGGCCTGGAGTTCTCTTCTTTTGTGGTGCCTTAATCTCATTTTGGTATCAGGGTAGTGCTGGCCTCATAGAATGAATTTGGAAAATTTCCTTCATTTTCTATTTTTTGGAATAGCTTGAGAAGAATAGGTATTAACTCTTCTTTAAATATTTAGTAGAATTTGCCTGTTAAGGCATCCAGTCTTGAACTTTTGTTTGCTAAGAGTTTTTTGCTTACTGATTCCATTTCTTTGCTGGTAATTGGTCTGTTCAAACTTACTATTTCCTTCTGTTTCAGTTTTGGGAGATTATATGTTTCTGGGAATCTATCAATTTCTTCTGGATTGTCCAAATAATTGGCATCTGATTTTTCATAATTTTCTCTCTGATTATTTGTATTCCTGTGGTGTTGGTTATTTCTCCAGTCTCCTTTGAGATTCTAGTTATTTAAGTCCTTTATATATATATGTTTTTTTTCTTGAGAAGTCTGGCTAGAGATTTATCAATTTCATTGATTATTTTTTCAAAGAACTTGCTCCTATTTTCATTGATCTGTATGTGTGTGTGCATGTGTGGGTATGTTTTGTTTTGTTTTAGTTTCAGTATCGTTTGTTTTTATTATATGCTTCCTTCTGTTGGTTTTAAGGTTATTTTTCTTTTTC
This sequence comes from Lynx rufus, assembly GCF_022079265.1. Classification (NCBI taxonomy): domain Eukaryota; kingdom Metazoa; phylum Chordata; class Mammalia; order Carnivora; family Felidae; genus Lynx; species Lynx rufus. The sequence continues at coordinate 65,939,682 of NW_025814823.1, forward strand.
TAGCTCCTTTAGATATAAGGTTAGGTGGTTTATTTGAGATTGTTCTTGCTTCTTAAAGTAGGCCTGTATTGCTATAAGCTTCCTTCTTAGAGCTACTTTTGCTACATCTCAAAGGTTTTGAATCACTGTTTTCATTTTCATTTGTTTCCATGTACTTTTTAATTTATTCTTGTATTTCATGGTTGACTAATTCATTGTCTAGTAGCATGTTATTTAACCTCCATGTATTTGTGATCTTTCCAGAATGTTTCTTGTGTTTGACTTCTGGTTTCATAGCATTGTTGTCAGAAAAAAATGCACAATTTGACTTCATTATTTTTGAGTTTGTGGAGGCTTGTTTTGTGGCCTAACATGTGATCCCATCTGGAGAATCTTCCACGTGCAGTTGAAAAGAATTTGTGTTTCGATGTTTTAGAATGGAATGTTCTGAATATATCTGTTAAATCCATCTCGTCCAGTGTGTCATTTAAAGCCATTATTTCCTTGTTTTTCTGTTTAGATGATCTATTGATATAAATGAGGTGGTAAAGTCCCTAGTATGACTGTACTACTATCAGTTTCTTTATGTTTGTCATTAACTGTTTCGTGTATTTGGGTGCTGTCATGTTTGGTGTATAAATATTTACAATTGTTACATCTTTTTGTTGGATTGTTCCCTTTATTATTATGTGTTGTCCTTCTTTGTTAGAGTCTTTGTTTTAAGTTATATTTTGTCCAGTATAAGTATTGCTACTCCAGCTTTCTTTTGACATCCATTTGCATGGCAAAATATTTCTCTATCCCCACACTTTTATCTACAGGTGTCTTTAGGTCTAAAGTAAGTCTCTTCTAAGCAGCATATAGATGGGTCTTATTTTTTTTTTTTATCCATACTGTCACCCTGTGTCTTTTGATTGGAGTATTTAGTCCATTTACAACAAGAGTAATTATTGATAGATATGTATTTTTTGCCATTTTATTACCTGTTTGTTTTTTTGGGTTTTTTTCTGAAGATTTTCTCTGGTCTTTTCTTGACTTTCCTTAAGGGTTTGCTTCGTTTTTTTAGTGGTGTATTTGGATTTCTTCTTTTATCCTTTGCATATTTATAAATGGTTTTTGATTTGTGGTGACCATTAGGTTTGTATGTAACATCTTCTGCATATAGCAGTCTATATAAAATTAATGGTTATTTAAGTTTGAACCTATTCTTTACTCCTTCTCACATTTTAGGTAGATAGTTTCACATTTCATGTTTTTTTTTTTATGAGTACTTTGATACTTTACAAAAATTTCATTTTTCCTGCTCTTGTGTTTCCTACCTTCATACTGTCACTTTTGGGCTTTCCTTTTTGCTTAAAGTGTCCCCTTTAATATTTCTTGTAGAGCTGTTTTAGTGGTCTGGGAGATTCTTTATCTCTCCTTCTATTTTGAATGATAGCTTGCTGAATAGAATATCCTTGGCTGCAGAATTTTCACATTTAGCACTTTGAGTATATAATTCCACTCCCTCTGACTTGGAAAATTTTATGCTGAAAAATTCCCTGAGAGCCTTATGGGGTTTCCCTTGTCTTCCTGTCTTCCTTTGTATTGCTGCTTTATTTTTTTTCTTTATCCCTAACCTTTGCTATTTTAATTGCAATATGTCTTGGCATGGGTCTGCTTTGGTTCATTTTGTTGGGAGATTCTCTGTGCCTTCTGGATCTGGATATCTGTTTCCTTCCCTATATTACAGCTATTATCTCTTCAAATAAATTTTCTGCCCCCTTTTCTCACTCTTTTTCTTCTGGAACTCTTATAATGTGAATGTTTTATTACATTTGATGGAGACACTAAGTTCCTTAAGTCTATTCTCATTTTGCATAATTTTTTTCTTCTCTTCTGTTCAACTTGATTACCTTCCATTATTCTGTCTTCCAGGTCACTAATTTGTTCCTCTGCTTCTTCTAGCCTTGTGTTCATTCCATCAAATGTGTTTCTCATTTCATTTATTAAGCCTTCTATTTCTGCTATATTATTCATTACCATTGTGTTAAGGGTCTCACTCATGTCTTTTACTCTTTTCTTAAGTCCAGTGAGTACCTTTATTACTTTGAATTCTCTATCAGCCTTGTTACTTATATTTGTTTCACTTAGATCTGTGTCCATGGGCTAGCCTTGTTCTGTCTTTTGGGACAAATTCCTCTGTCTTCTCATTTTATCAAAATCTCTATGTCTGCTTCTTTGTGTTAGTAATGTCAGTTACCTTTCCTGTTCTTGATGGTAATGACCTTATGATGAAGAGGTTCTGTAGTGTCTTGCAATGTAATGTCCCCCTTTCCCCAGGTCCTGTCACTTCAGTGAGTGTCTCCAATACATGTTGTGTCTTGGTCACCAGTCATCGGCAGAGGCTCTTTTTGCCTGTTATGGGCAGTGTTTGGTCCCTTGCCTGAATTTGGCACATTTTAACTAGATGTGCTCTGGTTTGCTTGTGAATTGAGACCTGTCACCACTAACACCAGAACTCAGGCCTTGCAAAATTCCTACATCCAGAGACATGCTGTTGGCAGGGGTTTCAGCCAGTGTACTGATGGAGGGGGACCTACTACAGTGGGACTGAGGCAAGTGTGACAGGGAAGGTGGTTCCACTAGAGAATGAGGAGAGATGGAGCTTGCTGTAAGTCAGTTAGATAGCAAGTGTTCAGCTATGCTGGTTCCTACAAGTGGTCTTGTGCTTATGCTGAGAGACTGGGGAAGGAAATGGCTAGTGCCATTAGTATTTCTGGAGGGATGCCTCCATGGATGCTGCCTCTCTGGGACATGCTTGGAGATAAGCAAATAACTTACCACTGATGTGTGCCCCAGGCACTCTTCAGATCACTGTTTCCACGCTATATATTTGTGGGCTGTTTGCTCTGCCTCCTTTCTAAGAGCAGTGGGGTGCCTTCTAGGCTGTCCCCACGCCAAATGTACTGATCTTTAGAACTCCAGGCTTTAAGATCTGCTGTTGGCAAGAACTCACAAAATTTGGTCTTAACTTGCTTTCCAAGCCAATTGCTATGGGGATATGTCTTCCTTGTAAGGGCTCCCCTGTGTGTTAGTTTCTTTTTTGCCTTTGTATGTGACTGTAGCTCTCTCCCCACCATAGTGGCCACGATCTGTTTTTCTTCCAAACGTTGTCTCTGCACTTCCTACCTTCTTTGATGTGCCCTCTTCCCCTCTTCTCTACTTTTAGTGGTGACGTATTTTCTGCTAGTCTTCAGGTCAATTTCTGGGGTATTTAGGGTGATTTTGTAGTTGTCTAGTTGTACTCAAGAGACAAGGTGAACTGAGGGTCCTTCTATTTAGCTACTGTCTTTCCTCTCTCCTCAAAGGTTTATTTTCTTTACAACTTTTTCTGGTCTTGCTCATCAAACTCTCAGGTTGCTATTTAATAATACCTAAGATAATTGTAGAAAAGAAATGAAGATTATTATTTTTAAATAAATAGGTTGTTGAAGGAAGTCATTACAAATAATTCCCAAAACCTTTATGAATGATCCTGATGTACCAGTATTAAGATATGATTTGTGTCCTTCAGCAACTTAGCATCTGGGTGAAAAGACAGACATGGAACTTAAATGATTAAACACATGCCCAAAGATATATAAACAAAGTCTTATATGAGTGCAAAACATACAGTATATATAGTATATACAGTATAAGCAAAGTCTGTGAGTGCAAAACATACAGTATTAATCATATTAGGGAATACCAAGAGTACACAAAGTAGGACTTGGGGGATGTATATAATTTCAATAAACAAAGCAACATCGGAAAAGTATTTCAGTTCTTAGAAATAGCATAGGTAAAGGTCAGAATAAAAATAAATCTGTGGCATGTTTGAAAATGGCATATAGTCCTATTTTCTGTTTTTCTCTTCCTATCAAGGTCAGAGCTAAAAGCTTAAGTCATAATGATTATTTCCTTGGTATTTAATAGATTTTCTTCCTGCTCTTTACTAAACATTTTCTCCTGATTCTAATTCAAAGCTATGTTGCATATGTGTCTTTTATTTTAAATCACCTACAATTATTTTGGAAGTAGAATGGATATTGATTATAAATGTGTTTAAATGTAATTCCAGTTTGTCTTGAATCAGTGGCTTGCTGCCAACTCAGCCTAAGCAGACCTCATTTGTAGTAAAAATGGCATTTTGGAAATTGCTTAAGCAATTCTGTTAGAATAACACCAACTGATCTTTTCTCTTGAGGACCATGACCATCTGAGTTTTTTGAAAATCGTAATTCCTCTTTTTTTGTCACTAGACCTTTACCATTCAATCTTTCATAAATTATTTTTTACTGTCCATAAGATTGACTAATCAAATTATATGTAACCACTGTATATTTACTTTTATAAGACTCTGTATGCTTTGCCAAGATTCTCCAAAGTGTTTTTAAAGGATATAAGCTGCTCCTAGTTAGTTGTCTGTATTCAATGAGTTTGGAAGAAGGTGCACGTACAAATACTTCCTTCTAATAATTTTACCAACCCATGTATAAACTTCAGTAATCTAAAGTATCTGTCTGCCAGTTCAGTATACTTTTCACTACAGTTATTGTCTGTCTGTTTGATTAGAAAAAAGGCATTATTAAAATTTTTTCTGGTACTTGAAATAATATGATGCTATATAGTTTTGCCTTGAACCTAGAAAACTATTGGATTTAGTGTTTGCTTTCTTCTTTCAGTGCTAGCCTTCCCTCAGATTTGTTTGACAGCTCACTATTTAAAGTTTTAGACAATCTACACCTTTTCTTGTGTCATTGAACTAGAACCTTAGCTTCCAGGCAGCATTCTACTTTAACAGTTGTAGATGTACTCAGAAATTTTTCTGACTTTAGTCTTATTGTTCCTGAGCCTTTACAAATGTAAAAAAAAGTCACTGTCACAAATAATATCCTATTTTCTATATATATTATCCTTATATATCTCACTAATTTAATCAGTGGAGAATCCAAGGCTTAGAATCATCAAGTGATATCCCCAAATCTAGTAAGTGATGTAGACAAACCTTAGGCCATAGCCTCAAATCTTTGTTCTTTTTGTTGCTTCTCCACTACTTTTTTGAGCTGATGAAGTGGCTAAAAACCATTGCTTTTACAAAATTTTTCTGAAGAGCACAAGTACACATTTTCCCTATGTGTGCTGAGGACTGGAAAATGTACGGGTTGTTTGTATAACTTAGTTCCTTTGATAAGGAAGCATTACTTTTGGTTTGTTTTAAGTGATGTAACTCAAGATTAATGTTTCACTTAATTCATTAGAAATGTTTCTGCTTTTAACTTACCTTAAATAATATAAACTAAGTGGTAGGAATTTGGATAAGTTTCTTGTCCTTATGGTTGGAAGCTGAGTCAAGGTGAGGTTGAGGTCACTTTTGATGTGGATCTGGGCATATAATTGACCTACATAATAAATAAAGTCATATAACCTTGCATTTTTGATAAATAACTGCTGTGAGTGATAGTTCGAACCAAGAGGGCAAGATGGATTCAAAGCAGACTATTTACTAAATTGTTGCATGAGAGTTCAGCACCATGGGCAGCTCCTGGCAGAAAGGTTACTCTGATGATCTGAGTAAAATGGCAATACGGGTCCTAAATCTACTTGTTCATTTATTTTTTTTTTCTGTTCTCTCACTGAAATTTTGTGATGCTGCTTTTTTGCTTTTTTAATGCTTAGCTTTTTTAATGCCTCTTGTAAGATCAGAAAACTATACCCATTTTCTCAAGGACATTCATTCTATGCATTTTGTAAAACGATTCCACCTTCTGGCTTGGCCCTCAACCTGAGGACACATCCTCAAGGAGACATGGAAAGTAGCAGATAGAATTTAATTCTGTGTGTTACATTTATAAACATCTGGTAATGCCTCTTTTCTTACGCTGAAGCAAGACCTCATTTTAGGATTGCAGCCAGTCTTTCCTCTATGAAACTAAAATTCTCACAATTTGTTTATTTGTTTGCTTCATTTATGAAGTGAATGTTTTATTTTAGTTTATCTTTTCCAGTTTGGAGCAAAGATACATTTTTTTTCCTTTTTATAATGATAATCACAAAAAAAATACAGAATTTTCTTTTAATCATCTAGTTGTCCTCCAGCCAGTCCTCACTATGCTGCCTAAAACTGTGCTTTACTGAAATGTTAACATATTTCTTCTCTCCAGACTTTTTGTAATCCATCTGTTTCAGACGTACTGTCCAGAACAGTTTTCTGTGATGTATCCTCAATACCATTTTGCCTCTTTTACCAAAACAATGCAAACATAAGAGGATTTTTTAAAAAATGTTTATTCAGTTTTGAGAGAGAAAGTATGATTGGGGTAGGGGGAGAGAGAGAAGGGCAGAGGATCTGAAGCAGGCTCTGCACTGACAGTAGAGAGCCCAATGCAAGGCTTGAATTCAGGAACCCTGAGATCATGACTTGAGCTGACGTCAGATGCTCAGCAGACTGAGCCACCCAAGCACTTGACATCAGAAGATTTTAAATCCTAAATATCCTCTTCTTTCAATCAGAGAAGAACACAAGTAATTTACTTCCTGAAGTGCAAGATAACAAAATTAAAGACCTTATTTTTTCTCCTGTCTCTATGCCCAAGTCAATAGCTGCTTTAAACCACTAACTTACAGCTTTAAGGCATGATATAGAAAAGTTATCTCCTAAGACAGCTTTTGTGCGGGAACCTTTCAGCAATTGAGAAATCATTGGTTGGTCATGCCCACAGTGACCACAATCTCAAACCACTTTTGCTTATGCCTATACATATTTGAAAAAATATTCTTCATTAATAATAATACATTTGCATATTTGAAAGTTGCCAAGTGTAGATCTTCATAGTTCTCATCAAAAGAGAAAAAGATTGGGGCACCTACGTGGCTTAGTTGGTTAAGCGTCCAACTTCGGCTCAGGTCACAATCTCACTGTTTGTGGGTTCGAGCCCCGTGTGGTGCTCTGTGCTGACAGCTCAGAGCCTGGAGCCTGCTTCAGATTCTGTGTCTCCCTCTCTCTCTCTGCTCCTCCCCCACTCATGCTCTGTCTCTCTCTGTCTCTCAAAAGCAAATAAAGATTAAAAAAAAATTTAAAAAAAAGAGAAAAAGATTCTGTGTATGGTGATGAAGTTAACTAGACTTATTATGCTGATAAATTTATACAATGATATAATGTTGAATATGTTGTGCACAAACACGTATTTTAAATATGTATGAAACTTAATATGTCAATTATATATCAATAAAATAACAAGAACAACATTAAAACATATTTCTTTCTAAACTTTTCTGTATTTATGGGAAGATAATTGAGTTTCTTCATGGGATTAAAGAATGGCAGTATTTTTTCTCTTACAATAAAGACAAATCTGTTTCGGCACTAATCTGATGAGAGACTGTTAAGAGGTGATGACTTCTTGTTTTTCCATGAAGTATTTTTCAGATTCAAATGGCTGTTTCAAATGAAAAACTTATTCCTTTCATACATCATGTTTCTGAGGGTTTCCTGATTGAATGGGCATTATACTGCATAAATCTTGATTTTCTTCACATAAGACCAACAGCTTAGTTGTTGCTGTCCTCTATGGTCCTGGAAGTTGCAACTGACTATATTATTCTAAGTTATCTTTAAAGATGTTTAACAGGGATGTTATATGCAGTAATGTGTGAAGGAATTTAAATTGTTCAGTAGCCATTGAAACAGAAAAGAAATGTGTATTTTGTTTTAGATGAGTAAGAAATTATTATTATTTGGCATGTTTCATATACAGTACTTGAATTTCAGAAGTTTTGTGTTTGGAAAGAAAGTAGCTAATGTTTCTTAAAAATTTAT